>NW_027468663.1:15305413-15905413 GCF_046254945.1 Alosa pseudoharengus | reverse complement strand
CCGTTAGCTGCAGTTAGCCTACATACAGTGACCAGGGCTTTCCCTGAAGTCAGCAAAAGACAAGCTTACTGCTTGAGACGTGTCATTTCTATCAAGGCATCATCGTAACGTTACCATACATAAACAAAACGACATCATGTTTGCGTTTGATCTAACAAGTAGCATGATAACGTTACACAGTGGCTATCTTTATAACTAACATTAGCCTGAGGTTAAGCTAACCGGTTGGCTAGCTAGATAATTATGCACTTACCTGGGAAAATGTACCGATGTCTCTTCTAATTTTTGAAATCCACTCTCTCTTCAATCTGGTGTCTGTCAGGAACCGGTGGAACGAACGTGTTTTGTCTTTTTCCCGTCTTTTGTAGTAGGAATTACACCCAGGCACACAGCAGACATATTCGTAACTGATACAAACACAACCGTACAGAACTCGAACTTCCCACCCTGAGCATGACGTCAAAACAAGATGGCCGCCGTGTGAATTGGAGTCTTCTACCCACCCTCTCATTCGAATTTGCATAATAGCCGTTTCAGGCACTAGTTAACTAGTGAGCTGCATAGTTGCCAAGTCCGCTTATAATACGCGACTTTGGGCTTGTTTTTACAGAAAGTCGCTTGGAAAAATGTGGAGTCGCGGGTTGCGGTTTTTTGGGCTTGTTTTTGAAAACGTGGTTGCTTAAAAATAAAAATAATACACGACTCGGTTTTTCTACATTTCAATTGACTAACATTTCCAGGCATAGTTTGTTTGTGAGGTTTTCGAAGCTGTTTGCTTGGTCCTCTCCCTGACTTCTAGATTGCCCATACAACGCGCGAACTGATGGGTCGGGCGACACATGTTTCGTCTGAGCCTGTATGAGCAAATCCAGTGAGACAATGCAGCCTGCTGCGCCGACAATATCCCTCATTCAGCTAAGATTTCGCCTATATGGCCTATGCTATCAGGGTAGACTGTGATGTGTGTGATAATCAGAGGCGATTTTCGAGACGTTTCATCATCGTGTTGTGCTTCACTGCCTATGATGTCCTAAACTCTGCAATAACTTTGCTTAATCGACTCCAAATAAGTTTGTATGAAATTTCTATCATACACATCATGAACGCAGAGTTAGGCTAATAGAAAATCTGTTTCTGGATGTTTTATTATTTATTTGTAAAACACTTCATAGTGTAGGTTAAATTAACAGCTATTCCGATTTTCGCATAGGCCTATCCTAATCAATCGCCCATATACCATAGCCTAAAATTTTCATTTGAACAACCAGTTGTACTGTCTAACCCGTTTATTTCCATGCATGGTCGTTTGCCTACATCGTGACATTAAGTGACAGTAAGGCGAATTCAAAGAATTATGGACTGACGTGCTGTCAAAGGGGCTGCCCATGCAATTCGCTGTAAATTCTCTGAGGATGGCAGCGCGGGCTAATAAGAGTTCATATAACTACCTCCTTGTTCTGCTCTGCGTGGACTGGAGTTGTTCTCCATCCCGGCAAAAGACGTCATAGTATTCCGACTTTTCCAGGTAAACGAGCTGTCTTGAAATGACATTCTGAAATGCCGTGCATGGTCAGGCCAAACCTTTGCGCACATCAACCATGCTAAACGAGCGCCAGCGCTGATGGAACTTTTCTAGCATGATATTTAAGGGTGTTATTTGCAGACTCTTACTTTGCTCAAATGAAGTCACAATAATCAATTTAAGGGGAGGTCTAAGTCAGAACAAGGGTCAGGTCAATGCGAGAAAAAAGACTTTGAAAATGCGACTCCATGTTTCACCAGCATTTCTTGCGCAAATCTGAATGAAAATTTCCGTAGGCCTGCGTATATGATTCCCGTGTAACAGTTTGCACATCTAAAACTATCATTCTTTTTCCAGACAATCGCTACAGCTGTTCGAGGTCTACACACCGAAATCTTTTCAAACTTTTGCGACGTTTTGCATTGCTTCACGCTGTTCCCTTGTTGGTTTGGAATCTCTGATTTGGTCACCTGTTTGATCAATGAGTTCGGAACCTATGGCTGTTTTCGTCATCAGGTGTGAACGGAATTATTTTCACAAATGCAGGAGTACAAAAATACCTGTCTTCAATGTAGGTTATACCCTGAACACTCAGCAGATCCTATGGCCATACAAATCCTCAAATTATGGCCGAGATTATATTCTCTATTTATAGCCGGGCCTCTGATAATAGCCAGGGGCATCTTGATTCGAACAAATAAAGACCGGTCCCCAAATACAAGCCGGGGTAATAATTTCCATGTGGGTTAGGCCTATTGGTCCAATTTTTATTGTTGATTTTTTTTATTGTTACTGTTTGATTCATATTCGTAATAAACCACAGGAATAGCCTACACACCTCTCTCTCACTCACACACACAAACACACACACACACGTGTGTGAATGTGTAGCCTATGTTGTTACATTTGCAATGAGTTTAATATAGCCTAATTTTTGCGGGGCAAATGTTTTAATACAATGTAAAATAAATGATAGTTTTGGCTTTGGAAAGTATTGTTTCACTCATTATACAAATAGGCGCTGTTAAGGCTGTGACAGGCTGTGTTAAAGCGCATTGGGCTTCTTTTGGGCTTCTTTTTGAGGTGAGAGTTGCTTAGTTGTCTCGCGAGAGTTGGCAACACTGGTGAGCTGCTTCACTGCCACACATGCAAACTAGTGAGACTTCAATTGTTCCACTAGTTAGTGGACAAAAACGGTCAGCTTGTTTCTCTTTTTAGGTGTAACTAGTTAACTAGTGGACAAAATATGCATGCCATAATTAACTAGCAGTGTTGGGAGGGTTACTTTCAAAACGTATTCCGTTACAGAATACAGAATACATGCCCAAAAATGTAATCTGTAACGTATTCCTTCTGAATACTTAGATTACTTCCGCATTGAATTGCATTTTATAAGTGTAGGAATGCGGCCATCAAATCCTGCTTAGGCCTACTACTAAACAGGCCTATTCTGGTGTGTTCTTCTGTTCCAAATGTCTGAAGTGTTAGGCCCACATAGGAGAATGTAAAGTCAACTAAGCTACCTGATAAAACTTTAAAATAGCAAGGTGACCATTAAAACGACAGCGGGCGACTAGGCTAATTAAAATAAACAAATAAATAGGCTACTTTAAGGGCGTAGCCAGAAATTATCGATCCAATGTATGTCTCAATTGTCCCCCGCTGACCACCTCACACATTTCTCTAGATTTTGCAACGACCTTATGCAATAAAATATGCCAGTTTTTAGGACACAGAATAATGTTTGTAACGATACCAGTTACGTTTAACAGTAACATAAGTGTAATGAGCTATTCATTGTCGAAGGTGCATGGTGAAGTGAAGTTCTTACTTTTGAAAAAAAAACATTTGCCGATATCCTTGGATGGGAGATACTTGTGTCGTTCACATTTTCCATGATCAAAGAGGGCACAACTTGGGCTTGCTGTGCAAGCAAGATATTTAAGGTGTCTCAACTGTACACATGAATGTAGATCTAGAAAAAATAATAATCTATAAAGCTATTTTAAGTTAGAATAAAAAACTTAGAATGCAGTGCCTATTTTAGAGATTGGTTTTATTGTAGCCTAGGTCTAAATCAACACGTGAACTAGGCTTTGCTTATTGCTTAGCAAACTGTGTAACCGATTGGCCGAGGTAGCCTGAGCTATTAATACTTGGGAAAATATCCTTTGAACAGACATCAGGAACCACGATCAGTGAGGAACAGGAGTTACCTCCACTTACTTTACTCAATTTGCTGTGCAAACAGTCATTTCAGGGTCTCCGATGACGCTTCCATAATGCGCGCTGGCTGCGTTTTGAGGCTAGTGCAAGACGGCAGGGCTTGGATTTAAACATGTAAACAATTTAATCATAGCTTTCAGGAGCTTCTGGGAAATGGAGTTGCCTTCATTTATTTAGAGAGTGAACAAACTTATGAAACAGATAAGTATCGTCACGTAATCCATTGATTTCAACAATGTAACTGTATTCTAAATACCAACTATTTAACTTGTAACTGTATCGGAATACAGTTACTCATAATTTGTATTCTGAATACGTAACGCCGGTACATGTATTCCGTTACTCCCCAACACTGGTCCCGACCTACATGAGATTTTGAACGTTGTTGTGAGAGTGGTGAATTTCATCATTGTGAAGAGATGGTAGCTGACCAAAAGGCTGTAGCCTACTGTTTCACAGCGAGGCAAGGTGGCTTTCCCGAGGTAAAGTGCTGTCGCGCGTGTTTGAGCTCCGAGTCGCCTCTTCTTGGAGGAAGAGCGCATGTTTGAATCTGCAAGCACGTTCACTAATAATTTCTTGACGAAGCTGGCCTATCTTAGCGATATATTTGATATATCTTAGCGATACATTTGAGTTAAATGTCCAGTTACAAGGCAAAGACAAGCACCTACCTCACCTAGCAAATAAGATTACTGCATTCACCAAAAGAACTTGAGTATGGGACAGGCGCCTCGATCGCGACAGTATTATGCCATTTGAGATTTCTGAGCGAAATCGCTGAAACGTCTGATTGGGATCCACTCTTGTGATCCCATGTATTAAACATAGGCCTACATCACATCCCTGCA
Organism: Alosa pseudoharengus; assembly: GCF_046254945.1. Taxonomy (NCBI): domain Eukaryota; kingdom Metazoa; phylum Chordata; class Actinopteri; order Clupeiformes; family Clupeidae; genus Alosa; species Alosa pseudoharengus. Next base: position 15,900,817 of record NW_027468663.1, on the reverse strand, counting down.
AAGTTTATTTAAAAAATATTTCCCAACCAGCAGTGCTCTCAGTATGACTGGATTATGGATCCATTTAATGCAGCATGTTGGTATTTCATTGAATATATTGTACAATGCTGTAAAATGGCCTATGCTTCCTAATATGTTGCTGGAAAACAGAAATATGTGTGTTATGTATTTATTTATTATTATGTCTGCAGCACCAGCTGATTTTAACTCTGTTGAAGAGGATATATTTAGAACTTGTCATTATTTCAATAAATTTGACAATTTTAAGCTTGACCTACCACTTTCTTAGGGCGATGAGGGACAGGTGGCTCGAGAATGCCCCCTTGATCAAAGTGGGGAATGAAAGAAAAAGTTTGAGAACCACTGATCTAGTTTGTTAACTACCACAGTCACGAGTTGGGTCGCGATAGTCTGTCATTTTTAAAAAGTGGGTCCCCAGAAAAAAACACTGAGTTGGCATTTTGGAGTAAACTAGTGACACTTTTTGCACCTCACTAGTTAACTAGTCGAATGGAAATTGCCATCACTAGTTCACTAGTGGGTGTTCTGGTGCACACTAAACTAGTGACACTTTTTAGACCTCACTAGTTAACTAGTGGGCATTTGTGTCTTCACTAGTTAACTAGTGAGCAGTTCTGCCTTACATGTAAGTGTCACATTGAAGCCACTAGTTTACTAGTTAAAGTTCCTTTGGCCAGCATGTTAACTCATTGAATGCCAAGCTGTTTTCAGGAGCTTTGTCCTAGAGTGCCAGCAATCTAGACCATTGTTGATGATTTTTGTACAGCCACAGCATATTCTGTGTTATAGCTATGAACACATACAATGGCTCGTTTAAAAGGTGAAGCTCTTTAAGCTCTCGGTGGGTGCAAACCGTGTATTTCTACACGCCTCTGTTCCTGAGAAATCCCAAGCTAAACAGTGGCTAGTTTTCATCAAAATCGCTGTTTTTTTCTAGAAGATATAACGTCTTTCATGAAATATGAAGTGTTGCCTGTTACTTACTTGTGTAAACTTTCCGGGAAGTGATCAGCGAGACCTGGCGAGACTGCCACCTAGTGATAGACCCACGAAAATGGCCTGGTTTTGACCTGATGTGCATGCGTCACTGATTCGACCCAAAGCGGCAACCAAGTTATGATAAAATGTCTGATTGTGCATTTTCATGAGTTTTCGATCGTCATATATCTAATTTCCATTAATCACAGTTCCCAAAATCACGTATAAGGTGTGTTAAGAGTGTCTAGTTTCGTAATTTAAAAAAAAAAAGCTAAAAACGTAATATTACGTTTTTGGCACTCAACGCATGGGAAGGAAAAACGTAATATTAAGTTTTTGGCACTCAATGAGTTAACTTGTGTGCCACATGCAAATGTTGTGGGTGGGATTTTGTGAAATTCTGCGCTGTGATTGGTTGTCATTTGTATTTGGACATAGGGAGCCAATAGAAAGCCTCAATTTCCAGAGTTCTCCGCCTCCTAATTTTAATTCTGCACCACTAGCTGACTAGTGTGAATTTAGGCTTGAACTAGTTTACTAGTATACATTTATGACCTCACTAGTTAACTAGTTTGGACAAAGGATGCATCAACTAGTTAACTAGTGAGCTTTCTGCCATCACCTAGCTAGCTAGTAAGCCATTTATGGTTCACTAGTTAACTAGTGACATTGACCTACTGGTTCACTAGTTAACTAGTGAGGAGTTTTGCCTTCACTAGTAAACATGTGCACATTTTTGTCTGTCACTAGTTAACTAGTGAGACTCAAAAGCCTTCAACTAGCTGACTGGTATGCATTTTGGCCTTTACTAGTTAACTAGTGGACATTTCAGGCTCTCATTAGTTAACTAGTGTGCACAAACATAGCTCACTAGTTAACTAGTTGACAAAAATGGCTTGCATGTTGGCCTGATATCAAGATATCAGAATAATGCTCAAGCGGCTGGCCAAATTACATGGAAGTTAACAAGTGGGAATTTGACATTCAGTAGTCAGCTAGTAAACATTTTTGTACCTTACTAGTTGACTAGTAAAATATAGAGGTCTTTAAACTAGTTAACTAGTGCACATTTCAATGTCCACTAGTTAAATAGTGAACATGCTGAGCATTACTAGTTAACTAGTAAGATATAAAACATATGAACTAGTTAACTAGAGAGAATTTGTGCCTTACTAGTTAACTAGTGGGCATTTTGGCTGTCACTAGTTAACTAGTTCACACAGAAATGGCTCACTAGTTAACTAGTGGACAGAAATGGCTTGCATGTACATGACAATTATGCCTGATATCAAGATATCTGAATAAATACTCAATCGGCTTGCCATACTTCACCATACAGAACATACATACAGTATGTAACCTAAAAACAATATTATGGGTAGACCTACATTTAGGCTACATATAGCCTATAGGCATATCCACTAGGACAGAGCAACAGGGTAGGCTATCTGTTTTCTCAGCAGACCGTCTTTGTCATGTCCTGCAACATACATAAACAAATGTTTTTTTCTAACTTGTGTGCTCGATTTCTGAGGCATTTACTTTGCTTGTATACAAATTTGTAGGCCTACTTTCCTTGTCCAACGTGATTGTTGAACGATGCTGGCTAGAAATTAATATAGGTTTCCGTGTCATGTCTCATCTCGTTGCTACGCTGTCTCACCAGAAAATGCAGCAGCCGGCAGGACGCCATTGTGTTAAAGGACCAGTATGTAGAAAATAATGGAAAATAAATTGTAACCATTCCAAAAATTATCACCATATGTTGTCAGAGAATAAGGAAACACGATGAATTGAAGTAATGGCTTATTTGACAACATTACCCGTAAAACCCGTGAAAAAAATGCGTTACGTGGCGGAATCTCTTGGAATTTTCGTTTATGTTTTGAATGATTAATTCTAGAATAGCTTAATACTTAATAATGGGCTGGCGCGTCCTCCTATTTGGGTTGCCAAATTAGCAAAGGCCAACTGTCAACAGCTGTCAGTTGTAGTCATGAACGAGTAGCCTAAGAGAGGCAGGCACATTTCCTAAATTAAAACAAGAAACAAATTAAGTGGACATCGGAGGAGCTTCCTGAGATGGCGACGTCAAACGAAGACTATCAAGTCTGACGCAGAGCTGGCCATATTTCTCCACGACAGGTAGCTTAGGCTAAACTTCACCTGCATCGCTAACTTCAGTTAAATATGTTACGTTAGAGAGGTATTTTTTGTTTTCACTGTTTCCGTAATGTGGTTGTAGAAACGTTAAAGCAGCTGCAGGTCAACTAACGTTAGCTACGTCTGCATTACATCTGGCAACCCAGAAGAGGCTCGCGTCTGGTAGTCTTGAGAATGTTCACCAGTGTTTTGATTTTGGCCTACAGAACGTTCAGTAACCATCCTACAAATCACTCCTTTTACTGAGCTGTTAGATATATAGAACATCTACTTCCGTGTAGTAGCCTAGGCTACAACGTGACCTGATTGATTCTACATACCGGTAGGCCAGTCATTATAGTGGAGGGAATCCACTATCTTGAAATCTCCTGGCTTCTTATTATAACCTTTGCTATTTACCTTTTCATAAATGAATGCAGCTCTAACCGCTTAAAGTACAGACATGTTGAAATAACCGTTGTGTAGGTCTGGAGTTGGACAAGAGAGTTATCATTTCAAATTTGTTTAAAGTTTATACTTTTTGAGAAATAGGTGATTAAAAATGTTTTAAAAAATATTTTTTTCTATATGACATCACAAAGGGGGCTCATTTAGAAGGGTCCTTAAGTAATCAGGTGTGGGTCCACCTGCATACAATCAGGCGCTCCCTAAACTACACAACCTGTAATTAATCGCTTTTGAACCACACTGCTCAATTCTCTTCAAGACAGTTTACGTTCTTGGTGTCTGCTTCGTCCAACAAACTATGACGAAATGGACGTTTTCCTACCACACCCAATGTAAGTTACAATTAATTGTATGTTCTATTCGAATGGAGTATCTATGTGAAGTCTGTTTTTAACGACTCGCCTAGACAAGTAAGCAAGCAAGCTGGCGTTAGCAGCCATCAATTAGCAACACAACTCAAATTGTCAGCCGCCTTTCCTTGCGATAGCTGGCCTGACGAGGGAAATGGCCTTCTATGGCAAACTGTCACTGGCTGAAACTTAGCCTTCGTTTTGAACTATGTTTATATGAGTGGATGGTTGTGGCATAAAATGACTTGATTGTAGGCTTAGCTGTTAGTTTGTTGTTCAGTTGAACATATTTATCTAACTGTCTCTTTTCCCCCCCTTCTATTTCTGTTAGGTGCCGCTTCACTCTGCTACTGGAGGATCAGGCTGACTGCAACTGCTATGGATGCTATACTGAATGGATGGCAGGAAAGGACAGCACACGTGAATTTCTAGATGAAGAGTGAATAAATGCACTTGCTTAACTGATTAGACGTTGTCAATGGTTATATATGCAAGCTTGTGTAGCCTAAACCAGACATACTTAGGCCCAGAGCCATATAAAAAGAGAGTTGCGACACTCCCATAGACTTCCATAGGAAACAATGGCGGCGCTTTTTCCACGCTACTTCCGCTTTATGCTGAGCTCAACAGTTCCAAACTTTGACATTCACGGCTGTAGCCCCATTCACTTCCATTGCTTTCTGCCTGATATTGTCAGTGGTAAGTAGACGAATGTACGACGTTTTTTTAATTGTCATATGCATTTCCTATACCAACTGCACTAGTAGATACTGGTATTGTTCTTTGGGGATTTTGTGCTGCTTGTTTAACTGATATTTATAGCTTAAATGTTGACCGAAATTTTAAAGCCAAAAGTTAGCCTGCAAACCTTGATGTGGAGAGAGGCTAGATTAAAGATAATGTTCCTACGTCAATAATGAATTTCAGACAAAATAGATTTGGTTAGCCAATTGTAGTAGGGCAACTTTAGATGATAGGTTGGTTGTCAACAGATTTTTATTATGTTTATAATGCTATATTTTTCAAACCTGATTGCGTTAGCTTACTAGCTTACGTTCACATACATAGTGTTAACGTTAGACATGCTATGAGAGGGAACTCGAAAGCTGTTCTCATATTAAATGCTACATTGATAAAATACATTCCATACAGCATGGTAACTCTATATTCAGATGTGCTAGTTATCAATGGGTTTGTGATTAACGCTCTTCAGGTGAAAAATGGAGGAAATTAATGTGATTATTGTCTTTAAACCTGATATAGACTAGCTTGCTAGATGGCGAGTTTTATGGCGTTATGAACTGAACCGTGGGCTGAACATGACATGATATAGGCTAGTGTCCACGACTCGTGAACGAGGGAATTTCAATTATGAATTTCAGGGGAAGCAGTAGGAGCAAAATCTAGACAATTATAAGTTATTGTTGTTGTTACTGGTGCGTGGCTCTTGTGTCCCTTGCCAGCCCAGTCCTGTGCCACTACTGTTCACTGTTCCAAACGGGACAGTGGCACAAGCAGTAGGCGAGTGTGGCACGAGCGTGGTCGTGGGACAGTAGGTATAGCGTCTATAGTAGCCTAGGAGTTTTTGCTCCAACTGATGATCGGTTTCAGTTCATTTAGTTTTCAGTAATTGTACATTTCGTGTTGGTGTTCTTGGTGTAATTTTGATTGCTTTATCTGCCAAGTAATTTGTCAAATACATAGCGAAGTTTGCATGGAAGAGACTGACGTGACAAGAGGGCATTGCCTTTCATTAGGTCAGTGATCTTTGTAAGTAGGACAAATTTCTTTTTTTGGATAACTGAAAAGCGTAGTCAGGTTAATAGGGCATAGATTACTCTGAAAGTAATCCCCAACAAAATCATTCTTCATGTTGTTATTGTTATAGTTTTTGTGTGGACTTGTGGCACCCCCAACCAGCCTTGCAAATGGTTAGCTGTGTATGGGTATGTAAAACTCTTGCTGGCCTCTTGATGGAGATGGCCTCTTGCTTAGGTTTCTGCTACTTACTTAATGTGTTGTCCCAAGTATACACTGAGTGTTACCTGCTTTGTTCTCTCCCTCCATTCTCCACTGTGCCTGTTCTGCTTATCCAGGACCAAGGATGCAGAGGACAAAAAGGGTGTGCAATATATGACTGGAATGGTCAGATAAGATAATTTTTTATGTTTGAGGTCCACACGATGGGGCCCTTACACAAATGGAGTTGTGTTGATCCAGCATCTTCCACACCTCCCATAACACTCCCGACTCCAGCCAAATGTTGCATCCTCCTTACCATGTCCCTCTTATAGGTGTACAGAGTACAGGGCTACCCTTATTTTTTGGAAACCTAAATGAGTGTCAGACCTTCTTTTTATGTTGCCGTGTCACCATACCTCCCTCCCAGTCTTTTTTGCATTTGTTCCTGTTCTTGTTTTAAACACACATTGAAAACTTAATATCAAAATAAAATATCTATTGAAAATATCTATCAGTCATCCTTTTCATGCTGTAGTCTCACCAGCCGGCTGAAATATAAGTTATAAGTATTTTATTGAAATAGTTGATTGCTTATTGAGTTACAAGTGTGTTATTGAAACAGTGGGTGTCTTATCTTGCAGTATGAATCAAATTTTTCACATTTAAAGTTGTTATTGATTCTTATTTAACCTATGTGTTTTTGACATGTTTATGGCTTACCAAGTTTTATGTTTATGTTACCAAGGCTGTGTGGTACCCACCTTTATGCTATTTCTCTAAAAGAACTGAACAGATTTAATGCATTGATCAAACTTTTAAAATTTAAGCTGTTAGGCTACTGAATGCCATTTATATATTTGATAGATGTTTATTGCTAGTCTTACAATGATCAAAGTTGTGCAGATTTGGGGGTATATGTAGCGTGATACAGGCAAATGTAGGAATCCAATAACAGCTAATGTCCAGCAAGGAAATAAACGTTCAATGTTAGAACTACCAAAGAACATATTTTAGATTGATGTTGCAAACTAATTATACTCGCAATATATAATGTACTATAATGCAAGCATGCTAACACGTAATAACACTCGTTTTTGGTTTATAATGTTTCACGTTCAATAACGCACTTGCTGCTGTCTATCCCATTGAAATAACACGACACGCAAAGAGCTGTTTGGAACTGTTGAAGCTTACTTGAACCACGTGACCGCGTGGTGGCGACTTCAAAGAGTGTCGCAACTCTCTTTTTATATGGCTCTGCCTAGGCCTAGCCAAATTTATCCTGGCTGTAGATAAAGCAGGATATGAATTTCCCAATATTTTGCCAGATTAGGCTAATAGTGGTTTACTGAGGTTTAATATCAATTGAAATACCATTAAAATCACGTTGATCTTTAGTTTGGTTGTACTTTCAACATTGTTTCAATATTCATTTTAGTGGAAATACCATTGAAATCCTGTTGATCTGTAGTTAGAATTTCAACGTTGCTTCAATATTAATGAAGGGTGCAAAAGTGATGTAGAATCAATGTTGCAATGCAACGTTGATTCAATGATTTTAACGTTGACAAAGTAGCCTAATGTTGATTTAACATAGATTCAATGACTAATTGTTAACTGGGTGCAGAATGAGCAGTCATCAACACCAACTGAAAGCCTCATTTTGCAGGTATCCTATTGCATTGCATACAATTAGGCTTTCTCTGAACTACATTTTCCAAAGGCCATCTTTCGTGCTTGTGCCACAACTTCAGAACGGCTTGACGTAGGCTACATGTATGCTTCAAATTTGGTGTGAACATTTGTATGGACTCAATGATGAAATCAAATGTCAAGGTCAAACCCACCTTGAGTGTGATATCTCTAGAACGCCAGACACACAAGGTTTTTTGGTAAGAGGGTTTGTATGAACTCAAAGATTAAGCGATTCAATGTTTTTTTTCTCAGGAATCTCCCCACCAACATTAAGCCAGCAGCTTTCCATCCACTATTGTAATTCCTCTGGCATTACATTTCTAGTTACTTTTATAATCTCGGGGAAATGTAATGCATTCTGCAGCCCTGTTTCTTTTCTCCCACGCCGATGTACACCGAGGGAGAGGTGCGCTTTTATCCCTCGAGATACTTTCTCCTCCAATAATAAACTTGTACTTGTAACAAAAGGCAATTAAAAAATGCAGCGAAGTAAAGAGTAGATTACTGGCTCAAAAATGTTCTGAGTAAAAGTAGAAGTACCGTTTTGAAAAAGGTATATGGAAAGTTGCCGTTCCACGAAAAAAATACTTTTTTACTCATGTGCGTTACTTGTAGCTTGTAGCCTACTTGTAACCAAATAAAGTATAAATTACAAAATATTATTTTGTATTTAAATTACATATTTTAAATACATACATCATAAATACTGTACATCCCTGTATGAATACATGAGCACACTGATGCTGTGAGAGAGCTTTAGACTCACTGATAGAGCTTCTCACGCTTCTCCAACTCTTTCTTTCTGTGGCTGATCAGAACAGGGTCCTTATCTTCAAAGTGTTTTTTGGCTGGAGATATGACAACAGTTGTATGTTAAGCATGATTTGGAAATATAATTCCTACAGGGCTTCCATTTTCCTTCTGTTATGTTCATTTCAATATTGAATATTTGAATTGAATATTAAGTCAATTATACCAATAACATTGTAACATTTTGGTGTAAGGTAAACCTAGAGTATGTTTTTGTAGTACTGCTGCATTCAAATGTCTACCTCTGTGCCTCACATCACATACCTTTACCAGCTCTCAGCTCAATTACTTCATCATTAGACAGCCAGGTGTAACATGGAAAGTGGACTACTTCATATTCAGGAGTTGTCACTTGAACTTTCGAGCAGAACCATTGATTATCCGTGAAAACATATGGTTTCTTCACCAGTTTGACAAGGAGTAGGCTCCCCAGTGTGGAGGGGGTAGACACTGTGACGGTATCAGTCTGTTAGGGGAGGAGAGTTCGGATATAAGGGGTAAATTAACTTCAAGAACCTGCACAGATACAGCTCAGGTTTTTCTCAAGCACCTGTGCATAAACTCTCAGGCCAAAGACCAAAAACAATTTTGCAGAAAAACTATGATACAATGCCACCAAGTGAAAGAAACAAATGCAGAAATCAGGCGCTTCAATCACCAATATCTTGTGTCGAGCAGAACATTTGAGTTGCAGGAGTAGGGCATGGAGGGAAGTTGAGAAGCTTAATTTGTTTCCTTTGGATAGTAGCACATATTATGTACTGCTGTGCAGTACATCTATCAAATTATATCAACCGTCAATCTTTTAACATCTAGGAGTTTGTTTCAATGATGAATTATGAATTATATGAATGATGAAGTAATAATTCATGTGAGCTGTGGAAATATAAACCTTTTTATACATAAATGCACCCAAAGCAACCCTGAAACCTCAGAGCCATACTTACTTCTCCAGCAGAAAATCCTGCTGCTCAGTCTGATTTTCTTGCTCTCTCCCTTTGTGCCAACCAGGGTGATGTAGACATAGCCAGTTGTGCCAGCATGTCTCATGGACCCTGTGGTTACTGCCACATTGTAGGTTGTCATTGTCAGCCTGACAAATAACACAATTGGTGAGTTGGTAATCCCATCAATTCATTATTCATCATTCATGTAAATGCAATTATGGTTATGGTTATGGATACAAAACATCATTGTGATTTTAATTTCTTACATTCTTGTACCAACAGCATTCAATTTAAAAAAAAAATTATAATTGTTATAATGTATAAATGAGAACTGACAGGTTATTGAAGTTAGCATGCACACTAATCAGCAACTTGCATCTCTTAAAATTACAAACCTCTCTAAGTGTCACTGTCCAAGTAGATGATACTGTCACTCCGCTGTCAAGGCAAAGTGAAAGTGTTCTCACACACAGGCCTCCTCTGAATGGCATTTTTTTTATAGTCTGTCTGTGATGCAATCTTCAGGCTTTTGACAAGGGAAATGGGTGGGGCTAAGATTAATATATACACTGCTTGATAGAACACTACTGACTCTAATTTAATAGAGGCACACTATGGGTTTGTCTGCACAGCAAAGAACAGTATAGCATAAAAGCATTTTGATTACTAGAGCATATCTATTATAGGTACAGTGTTGGGAATGTTACTTTAAAAAAGTAATTAGTTATAGTTACTCACTACTTGTTCTAGCTTTTGCTGCTTGGAGGACTTTGTTCCGAGTCCTTCTTTGCTATTGGATGGCGAGCTATCATCTGTGGTGGAGATATCGGTGTTTTTGGCCACTAGCTTTAGATGCGTGTGTGAGATGCTTCATTAAATTAGAGTTGCTTACAACGGATGTCGACAAAGTCTTCGCTCCTGGACATAATGTACACATTACATGCACGTTTTTGCCTTTGACCACAATGAATTTGAAGTAGTGCTTATATTTCCACCTTGAAAATGCCAACTTTTCATCGGATTGCTCCCGACCTCTGCTGTTTCGTCGAATCTCTATTTTTTTTTTCTGTTTTTTGTTTTTGTTTTTCCAACTCCGTTTTATTGAAACAAAGTGAAGTACAAAGGTAAATTAACACAGTTACATACAGTAGTGAGTAAACATAAGAATGCTCAACAGAAAATACAAAAATATACAAGAATGAGACATTAAAACAAAATAATGATAAAGAAATAAGCCAAAAAAAACTAAATACATAAAAAAGCAATCACTATTCCTCTTTAAAAAGGTTTCAGTAAATCTTTATTGTTTTCTCACTTTTTTACAAATAATTAATGCTAAAATTTGCATGTATATATTGAGTTCACAAATAAAAGCTTCCAGATTTGGGGGCTTTTTAATGCATCTGCATTTATGAATATGGAATTTCCCTAATAAAATAAACAAGTTTAAAATAAAATCAATATCAGGGTCAGAGTGCTTAAAGTACAAGATAGTGGGGGGCCTTAAGCACATAAATAGGTCGTTTCGCGCAATTTCTTCTAAAAGCGCCAAATTTGGCACAGATGTAGCTCAAGTTATACTGAAATGATTTAGCTAGGGCGCCGGAGCCACAGACCCTCGGGGCCAAGATGGCAGCCAATCCAATATGGCCGCTGCCCGAAAAGGGTTTCGACTAGCTTTTAACCACATGAGCTACAAATACAAACTTGATGTCTTTTTCAACTTAATTGATCATGGGAAACACATAGGAATGTTTATATTTATGACCCAGTATATCTGGACAGCTTAATCCTCCAATTCCAATATGGCCCCTGTCCAAAAAAGCAGTTTTGTAGTTATTCCCCATTGTTTGCGCCAATTAATCTACAAGCACAAAATTTGGCATGGATGCAGCTGAGGGCATACTGAAATTATTTAGCGAGGATGCCGGAGTCAGTGGCCCCTGGGACCAAGATGGCTGCCAAATCCAATATGGCCGCCACCTGAAAAGGGATTACTGTAGGCTGCATATTTTGACCCAGATGAGATACAAATGTAAAATTAATAAATATTTCACCTTTTCTGGCTATGGGAAACACAATATATATATATATATATATTTATGATTGGGTATATGTGGACCCTCAAAGTCCCCAAATGCAATCTGGTGACTGTCCGAAAAAGGGTTTTGACTACAACTTTTGAACCGAATAAGCTACAGATGAAAACTATTTTTTTACCATGACCACACATTAAATGACCTAAGCTTTCTCAAAAAATAAGAGTCTGCTCTGACCCTTCTTTGGGGCAGCCGTGGCCTACTGGATAGCACTTCGGACTTATAACCGGAGGGTTGCCAGTTCAAACACCGACCAGTAGGAACAACTGAAGTGCCCTTGAGCAAGGCACCTAACCCCTCACTGCTCCCCGAGTGCCACTGTAGCAGGCAGCTCACTGCGTCGGGATAAATGTGTGCTTCACCTCACTGTGTGTTCACTTTGTGCTGAGTGTGTTTCACTAATTCACGGATTGGGTTAAATGCAGAGTCAAATTTCCCTCACGGGATCAAAAGAGTATATATACGTATGTATACAGCCTCAGTGTTGTACCTCCAATCCAGTTTATTGTCTATAAGAACACGCACATATTTGTAGTTCTCAACAACTTCCTCACCCAGTATTGAAATGGTATTTAGCTCAGGCCTGGCCCTACGAAAGTCCACCACCATTTCCCTTGTCTTAGCCACATTCAAGACAAGGTGGCTGTTTCTGCACCATGTCACAAAGTGGTCCACCAGTTGCCTGTACTCCGTCTCCTCACCATCACTGACACACCCCACAACTGCAGTCTGTGAACTGTCTGAGAACTTCTGCAGGTGACATGACTCAGAGTTGTACTGGAAGTCTGAGGTAGTGATGTAGTACTCGAGTCCGGTCTCGAGACCAATTTCTGCTTTCTCGGTCTCGTCTCGGACTCGTTCCTTCAAAGACTCGGTCTTGACTCGGTCTCGGACCACAGTGGGAGGAGAAAGACTCGTAATTTTAGACCGAGTCCTCGAGACCAACGCATTTTTTATGTTCATATAAAAAAACACACAACACATAACAACAATAATAATAAAATGCAATGTTGACCGGCATTATTTAAAAATGACATCCCATGGAGCAATGCAAAGATACTGCCGTCAGAACCGTTTATTTATCTCTATGGCTCTGCTGCCGGTGAGTGTCTGTAGGTCAGCATAGTCCATATTAAGACGTTAAGACTGCTCGTCTAAACAATTCCCAATCTAGCTTAGTCTGTAGGCCTAATGGTTGATTTTTAACTGGGGTGATATTAAATTATGAATTTGAAAACTGACATGTTTTTATGGTCTTGGTCTCGACTCGGTCTCGACTCCTAAAGGACTCGGTCTCGACTCGGACTTGCTTCCTCAAAGACTCGGTCTTGACTCGGACTCGACTGTATATGGAAACCAACAGACTCGGTCTTGACTCGGTCTCGACCCTTCAAAGACTCGGTCTTGACTCAGACTCGGCATAGGCGGTCTCGTCCCCATCACTAGTCTGAGGTGTACAGTGTGAAAAGAAAAGGAGACAACACAGTCCCTTGTGGTGCTCCTATGCGACTGACTACCTGTTCAGACACACACCCTTTCATTCTCACAACCTGTGCTCTGTCAGTCAGGTAATCAGTAATCCATGAAGTTGTGGAGGTGTCTACTTGCATCCTTCAAAGCTTGTCACGTGGCAGCATAGGCTGTATGGTGTTAAAAGCACTTGAGAAATCAAAGAACATGATCCTCACAATACTACCAGCCCCTGTCCAGGTGAGAGTGTGTTCTATGAAGCAAGTAGATTAAGGCATCCTCCACACCCACCTCTGGACGGTATGCAAATTGTAATGGGTCCATGTAGTGGTCACCTGTGGTCTCAGAAGATGACCAACAACAGTGTTTAGCCAACTACTTCCTTTCCTACCAACTTCCTTCCTAACCAGGTGTACTTTTTTCCATAAGTGTTTTGTTCTTATGACTACAATTGTGAGAGAGACCATGAGAATGAGAATTCATGAGAGAGCAAACAGTTATTGTGTGCACATCCCACCTTCTGGCAGGTGCAGGACAAATTAAAACTTACTCAATTGAAAAAATATAATGTCCGCAACACTGCTTTTGACTCCCATATATTTAATGCACAACAGGCAACGTTTCGACCCTGCTGGGTCTTCTTCAGGCAAAAATTAATGAGAGAGACCATGATAATTCACTGTTGTTGTTTTTATGTTATTGCTGTTTTTTTGATATGCTAAGCAAACCTTTGAAGAGTTTTGGACAAATTGACTACATTATTCTTTTTAACAATTTGACATATTATACATATTGCCTTGCAATAATAATTGTGTCTTATTCCTTCTTATATGATTACATTTCAAAATGTATTCACCTGTGGTACATTGAAAGCATTTCACTTTTATAAGGAAATTAATCCACATTAAGAATAACCTTCAAAGTTGTGGTAAAAAAAGATTTTCAACCAAAGTCTTGAAAAGAATACAGGTTCCAGACTTACACAAGCATACATATAAAATATGCCAATGGACTTCCTGTGGTCAATAAACTAAAAATAGACACAACATCCTCATTTGTAGCGCATTTGGTTCAAAATTTGAAGCCAAAACCCTTTTTCGGACAGCAGCCATATTGAATTTAGGGAATTTGGGGGGTCCTGATAAACCCAATCATAATCATGTAAGTATTCCTATGGGTTTCCCATCATCAAAAAAGGTAAAATAGACATCAAGTTTGTATTTGTATCGCATCTGGCTCCAAAGCTATAGCCGAATCTCTTTCAGGCGACAACCATTTTGGATTTGGCTGCCATGTTGGTCTCAGGGACCACTGGCTTGGGCGGCCTGGCTAAATCATTTCATTATTCCCTCAGCTGCATCCGTGGCAAATTTGTTGCTTGTAGATTAATTTGCACAAACAATGGGGTGTAAGGCCCCATACTACAGCCGAAACTGCTTTTTTGGACAGCGGCCATATTAGAATTGGAGGAATAAGTGGTCCAGATGCACCGGGTCATAAATATTAACATTCCAATGTATTCACCATGATCAATTAAGCTGAAAAAGATATCAAGTTTGTATTTGTAACTCATGTAGTTCAAAAGTTATAGCCAGAACCCTTTTCGCGCAGCGGCCATATTGGATTTGGCCGCCATCTTGGCCCCAAGGGTCGCTGTCTCCGGCGCCCTAGCTAAATCATTTCAGTATTACCTAAGCTACATCTGTGCAAAATTTGGCGCTTTTAGATGAATTTGCGCGAAAATGTGCTTAAGGCCCCCCACTAAGATAACATTCTATGTTATTTCAATATTTTCATTCAATTTATTATGACCGCCGCTAGCGAAGTTAGCGAAGCGGTCATATAGGGATTTGCCCCACTAGACTTTTACGGAAAAATTTCGTTTGGTCCCCGGGGGCCACTCCCCCTCCGCGCTGGGCCCCCTGAAACCCAAAAAATGCAGTTTTTCCTAAATAACTACCTGAACCGTGGCACCGAGGATGAAGACATTTTTATGGTATGTTGGTCTCAAGGGCCCACATCAACCTAGGCCATAATCACTCATTTGTGATTTGCACCCCCCCGGTAAAAAATGAAAATGCAATATCATTCTGCTTTAATCGCCCCTCTCTTCAGTTAAGATGTTCAGAACTGCACCAAATTTTATGTGTATAATTAACCTGACATTCTCTGGGGGTATGCCAAGTTTCGTAGAATTTCATCCATGGGGGGGTCTAAAAAAATTAAGTTATGTGTACATTTAGTGACTGTACACTCATTGGCCTGTAGATGGTGGTGCACACATATACACACGCACACACACACACAGGAACGCACATACATCAGTATCGGCAATTACAACGGCCGATACATAATTACAAATTCAGTAGGATTAAAGGAAAGCCAAATATTCATCATAATAATTTGGCTGCATTTCCAGTATTGGCGTCACGTAGTCGTTTGTCCACCAGATGGCGCATCGTTGCAGTGAGACGTAATTTTGTTGGAAGTTAATCTAAAGTGGGTTGGCATGCTTCCCACAAGGACAAGACTGTGTAGTTTACCGCAGAGAACGTCTAATAAGGGTAGGATGATTTCTGCATGACATGTAATTCCCATTTCTTCTTGAAGCCGAAATAAATCTGAGAATGTTTATCGGACATGCTTGTTTTTTACTGCTGGTAGGCTACGTTAATCCTATCAATAGCAGAACGTAGGTAAAATAATGTTACCGTTAGCATGGTTGAGTGATGGAGGCCAATTTGATTATTGATGTATTTGTAGAAAACCATAAATGCGGTTATAGGCTACCAAGATAGGCTACCATTGATAACAACACTAATTGTATCTTTCGACTGTCATCTCATTTGCTTATGACCATAACCTAGGCTACTAACAGGAGCTAAGTGAGTTAGCCACAACACGTTCGCTAAGTGATGGTTTTCTAATGGAAAATATATGCTACCTGAAAGATAACCTATGATGCATCCTAAACTCCGGGCTGGGACATTTCTGCTAAAAGTCTCAAAAAGCATCTTAGTCAACGTTCATTCCCAAACACCCATAGTTCAATTCTCTATTTTCAAAGGGGATTAAAGTAAGGAAGAGCATGGCTCAAAGTAAAGTAACTGAAACTACATAAATTCGTCAAAGTGAATAATTTGTGTCAACTCGCCGCAATGTAGATTTATTAACGCACCCGTGATGATCTACATCTCCATTTAAACCAGATGTTTTAGAGCGCACGTTGAGATGTATTCAGGGCAGGGCTGTACCTACACATATTTGTTGCACGTGCTACAAAAATCATTCTTTGCGATGGATGATTTAGTACCAATGTTACACCGGTCAGATACAGTTTTGCCTATGGCTATTCCGAGAGACTGAGGTGCTTTTTGTTTGTTCGAAGTGCGTGTTTAGGGTGTGAGAGGGGAGTCGATGTGCTTTGATTCCAGCTTGGTAGTTGTAGTCTATGCGATTAAAAAACACGTGTGTGTGAAGTATCCAAACAATGATAACGCTTTCATTATGGCTGCTTTAGCCACAGACCTTGAGCTACTGTACAGTGGTTCCATTTAGAAGTGTCCACTTCATTCGCCCTTTCCGTGATAAACACAGCTACGTGAAATGTATTACTGATATGCAAAACTATTAACTTTTCGCCAAGAGGTGGCAGCTTGATACTGTAAGGTGTAAGCCATTGGTTCCAAAGGAGATTTTATTTGGGTCGCCAGCATAGCCTAGTGACAAGTGTTGTGTAATAGGCCTAGCATAGGGCCTACCTTATATAGCTTATAGTTTAACAGTCACGGTTTTGTCATAACTCCCTCTATGCATTTTTGCATTTAGAATAGCTCTGAAACCGGGGGGCGAACACGCCCCAGTGCGTGGATATCTCAATCGCAAAATTAAACAATATTTTTATCGGACGCCTACCATGGACTAGGCTGGGTGAAAATCAAAAGATTGCGTCAAAATATTGAGCTTAACCATGGACCTCATAGTTGCAAAATGCAAGGGAACATGAATCAGCATATTATTTGCACAAACAATAACGGACAGTAGCTCTTCAACTTTGCCCGTTAAAATGTGTATGAACAGTCTCGCAACGCATTGAAGGCCCTTTTGGACATGTCAGTTATTTGCACCACTGGGTAAAACGGCATTTTGTTCTAGACTACTGGTATTTAATTTGTGCATTGACAATAAAGCTGAATATCATTTGAACTAGATGACTAAACTTATGCATATGTAGAAGAAGAAACATTCACAAAAATCCATGACATGACCTCTCTTCTTGATAGCTGTTGAAAACTGCATGGAACTGACAGGGATTGTTTTGTTTAATAATAATAAATAAATAAATACATTATGCTGCTACCTTCTGCTTTTCCCAAATACAATGTAGCCTACAGGTGTACCTTTCATCAGTCCAGTTGCAATGGATGGACTGTGATGAACTTCCCTACTTGTGATTGTTTAGAGATTTTAAAGGTTTTATAACAATGCTACAAATTTTTTGGCCCAGAAACAAATCTATTCACCTTTGCAGCGCTAGTAGGCTACTTTGTGTGCGGAATGTGTGCAAACACACATTCCAAACAAGCATACACAAAAGTTTCAAGATTGGGGGATGGAGTAGAAGATGGAGACAAATTGATTAATATGATTTATTTTCGCGGAATGGATGTACAGGACTGAGCGGCGGTCATATTTTGTACCGCTATGCGGTACATCTAGTTTAATATATACCTCTCCAAACCAGTCCAAAACTGAGTGCGTGCAACTGAAAAACACATGAGACAAAGATTCTGGCTCTGTATTGCAAAAGGTGCATATTTGTGAGGTAACAACCAGGCTGTTTGCCAACAGAAGTCTGAAAATATACTGTTCCAGTAGGCTTTCCCTCTAGGGGAGATTTTTCTCTTTTCACATAATGTATTGCGTATATGTTTCGAATCTCTATTTTAGCTGTTGCGTGTGTGTGTCGCGTGTGCTGGCAAGTGTGTAAAAACACTGGCTCTGATTGGCTATCATGAAACATGACTCTGCCTTATACCAATCATAATCGCTTACGTCGTTATTAACCCACCTCCTTACTAGCTGTGAGCCAGGGGTGCGTTCGGATTACACAGTTTATTCAATCAATGCATAGTAACACACAGCATTTAACGCCCAGTAACATAAACGGCATTGTAACGACGGGAAAAGTAATGAATTAGATTACCCCGTTACTGAAAAAATAACGTCGTTACCTAACGCCGTTCTTTTAAACGGCGTTATTCCAAACACTGATTAGGTACGATGGACCAGGCATCTGACCGGGCTTTCTAGCCTTATACATCATGTAATCACTGAATAATATTCATTATGGGCAACCTACTGTAAATGATGATGGTTAATCTTGTATTAAAGTTGCTTTCTTTGTGGGATAGAGCTAGTTGTGTCTACCTGCATAGTCTTTGAGAATTTTGAAACAGAGGCCCATGTTATGCAGACTATGTAGTGATTAGATTACATTTGCATACCAGCCGTTGAAAACCAAGGTGCAGGTTTACATTTCAAAGAAGGAAGGTATTAGGCCTTTATCACGGCAGCTGAAGCAGGGCTGTTCAGTTTCCTGTTGGCAGGCAAACCACAGGTGTTCCTAAAAACATTAACGAGGCCTCTGGTTGAAGTAACTGTGGCTGAATCTGACACTTAATTAGAAACACCTGTACTCACACAGGAGCAGGGCTGTTCACTTCCTACTTCGGCTGCCGTGATAAAGGCCTATTACGATGAGTATTAGGGCCACACATGAAGAAAAAAAAATATTTTTGCCATGACGAGATTAAACATGACTGCATGGGAAGAGAGCGCGTCTTTTTCAGACAGACAGCGCAATTCATTTTATACCACCAGGCCGATCGGATAAACTATGGCACCTCGATATTAAAGAAACGCCGACTCTATTCATTCCGAAAGTCCACCGTACAACAGTGCAACGTGCATGTTCACATTTTTAGTAACAACCGCCAAACTTGCTTGCTTGACTTACACATCTAAGTTTTCCGACTATTTTTCTTACCTTATTTTTCCGTTGTGGATGCTATTGAGCTTAACTTAAGAAGTTAACTCTTACGTTCTGAACATCTCGCACTGCCATTGCCCGATGTCATTTCTGAGTCATATCACTCCATAATCTGTCTCTCTTTTAAATGCCTATTCCCTGAATGGTAGGCTACAATGACTATGTTTTATATATAATATCTAAACAAAATAACCCAGGCAGTCTCATCTACGAGATGTTTAGGCCTCCTCCAATACTGGCAGCTGGGCTCATAGGTTGCAGATTTGCTTAGTGGCCTACCAAGGCTCTGCAACGAGACGCAACATGGGAGATGAATCATCGGTCAACTTGCACTGTAGCCTATTCTACTTTCTTATTGCACACTGGAGATGAAAAATGCTGGTAGGCTACGATAGGCTACTTCATTTACACTTTCTGTTACCTTTAGTGTGTGTGTGCGTGCATGCGTGAGAGGGGTTGGTCAGTGAAACATCGGAATACACCAATTCCGCAACACCATCTCTGTAGCCTAGGCCTATTAAAGCAGCATGCATAGAAGCAACTAGGTCAAATTACTGCTTGAGGAAAATGTGACTATTTCAAAGTGTGCTCGTTTTTTTCGGATGTAGGTAACACAATTTAACAATGCACAGGCTATATTTTTTTCATTTGATTGGTTCAACCAGCACCCACCCGAATTTAATTAAATTATTATATTTCTGTGTGTCAACCGGCCGATCCGCGGTTAAACCGCGGAGTCAGCGGCTTTAACCGCGAACCGCGCATCTCTAGTGTGTGTGTGTGTGTGTGTGTTCCAGTGTACTGTAGATGTGTGAAGTCAGGACACTAGTAAGTTCAGTGTTTCCCATACATTGACTAATCTGTGGCGGGGCGCCACAAAATAAACATCGGCCGCCACACATAAATATTCTATGTTTAATTTAATTTATATAACAAAATTTACAAAATATTCACGATTGTTGAAGGATTGTTGTTGCCACATAGAAGCATTGCATAGAAGATGTCTGGCTAAATTGCTATTAAATCTGCTTAGCATCGTGACCATGCTGTGCAAATTTGTTCAAAACTGCTGCATTGAAGTTAACTCTGCTAAGATCTTATCACAACATAGTAGGCTTCATTGAAGAGACTAAACTAAGTTAAGTTATGCAATCAAGACAAGCAGTAGGATCTCAAAGCTAACGTTAGAATACTGTTTGGATGCTGAATTTAGCATGCTTAGCCTACTTACAGCTGCTTGTCAATTTCGTTGAATGTCTCATTTTATTGACTCTGACACTGAATGTTTGCAAAATCCCGATGTAAATGGAAAAGTGTTTTCCAAAACTCAAAAGTGCTTGTCCCAAGGAGAAGTACGAACCTTTATTTTAACTATGTAGAAAACGTTATGAATTGCATCCACACATCAGCAGCCTTTAAACTGTGTTACAATTGCAATTTGAAGTTGACATGCACTTAAACTGAATTAATTTAATGAATCTTGTTATGGCTTGCCTATAATTCTATGCAATACACTTCAATAGTATGCTGAGCTCTTGGAGTGACGACCGACCACGTTAGGTATTATCAGAGCCCGTCTACGGAGAGCCTTGGCACTTCCTATTAAGCCCCATTGCATCGAAGTTGGTTGCAGTTCCATTAGAATTCCACTGGGGGTGATCGCAGGCGAGTGCAGGTTGAATGGGGATCTATGGAGCTAGACGGCTAAATGTATCTCTTTCACCTGCTTGTCGTGGAAGAATCGTAGAATTTATTGTGGTTTATGCAAGTTCAATATATATTTTAGATCTAAAGTTGAATGAACGAGTAGTTATGTCCTTTTCATTTCTTACAGGTTGGGTCGTTGTTGCCCATATCACGCTAGCATTGTGCTAATGAATGACGTCATCGGCATAGTTGAAAGGCTTTTTAGAAGACTTACGTGACTTCAAAAAATATAACAATCAACAGTGTGTATTTTCTTTGCCTCTCCTAGCGAATGCAACATTCAAATTACTACTCAAAAAATTATATCCAGAGAAAAGGATATTGAGGGGTAAAGCTCCATAGACCTCCATGCATTCTGCACTCGCCTGCGAGCGCCCTCAAGTGGAATCTGAGGAGGAACTGCAACCAGTCCAGAAACCGGAAGTAAACAGACAGTGCCAATTCTCTTCCTATTAGACATTCTCTGGTATTATTCCACACTGGTTTTTATTAACTGATGCATACATCAATACAATCGTAGGTAGCATAGCGTCCCCTACTGGTGTGGTGTGATAAACCATAGTAGGCTATTACCAATACATCACAACTCCTCCCCCCTTATTCCATAACTAGTCATTTCAATGTAGTGAGTAACTCATAATAGCACCAACACAGAACCTACCCTCTACTGCATACCGTGGCTTTGAGGCAACAAAATACATTTTTAATCCCCACACTGGCCCTTTAAAAGAATATGTCAGATTTTTTTCATGTAGTAACACTAGACACCTCTCTGTCCAATAAAATGATGATTTGAAGTGGGTGTGAGCTTTTATTTGGGGGAGGAGCAGTCCTTTCAGGAAGTCAAGCCGCATGGGACACAAGGCACAAATTGGTAAGAATATTTTCACCTTTTATCATATTTAAATTGAATAACATAACACCAAAAATATGTGGATGTGCATGAGTATCCAGAGAAGCTTATTTGGATGCCTATTTTGTGTTTATTTATATGTGAAAACTGTATTTTTTCCTGCGTTGCCTCAAGGCAACACTGTGCAGTTAGTCCAAATTTATTCCGGCCATATAATGCATTGGTATGTATAAGTCTGGAGATGTTTATGTATGGTTAAATGAACATAATCAATGTTTTTTTAATTAAAATTTCAATGTATTATATTATGCAATATAAATATTAATATTATTAATATAAATATTAATATTTAATAATTTATTCATATTTATTAAATAATAATGACAGTGATGACAGTGAGCTTGAGAGTGACAGTGAGGACGACCAGGAGGAATTCGTCAATGAGTCAGGTTTAAGGGACACTTTTTAGCTCAGGGGTCAGTAAGGGGTCATTTGGAAAAGTGTGTTTGTGTGTGTGTGTGTGTGTGTGTGTGCGCGTGTATGTGAGTGTGCGCATGGGCGTGCGCGTGTGTGTGTGCGTGCGCATGCTTGTGTGTGGGTGTCTGTGCATGCATATGGGTGAGTGCAGAATTGTGTGTTTCTAATATGTACTTCCTTTTCTTTTGTTCAGAAGAAAATCAGCCTCAATACGAGTCTGAGACTGAGGAAGAAGAGGAAAATGCATTATGACCGGAGAAAAGGGGCGATGCAGGGTACCAGGGTGCAATGGTACACCAAAAGCTATGTGTCGGAAATGCAATGTCCATCTATGCTTTACTGTTTCTTGAATTTCCCCTTGAGGATCAATAAAGTATCTATCTATTTATCTATCTATCTATCTGCTTCCTGAAGTTCCACACAGAATAAACAAGTCAGATCTCTGAATCAGGTGCGTAAGATACTTGAAAGTTCAGGGTTCAATTGTATGTTCATATACTGTACGTATGTGTGTATAAAAGCAAATGTAACTGTTTGTATCAATGTAAGTGGTTAAAATTATGTTTCCTTATTCCTCTGTTTAGGAAAGGGTGTATGACTGAAGTGCGAGCAGGCGAAGAGGGACCAGATGTCACCTCATAAATAGGATGTATTATGGCTATTTTTAATGTTGGCCAGTTGTTCTCTAATAGTCAATGTGTTTGTAATGTGTTATTTGTTCACTGGATTGATTAAATTTGTTAAAAAAATGAATAACATTGTGTAGTTTCCTTGTTTGACTAATATTACTTATTCTAGAAAACCTTGACATTTCTTTACCTTTAACGCACAGTGTTGCCTCAAAGCAACATACTAATATCTGATTAGGGGGGGTGGGAGGGTCAAATGTTATTGTTGATCTATAATCAGGGACCCCAAAGCTCCCCTAAAATAGGGTTTAATTTTATTTTCTCCCAAAAACAAAAAGTCATGCAGTAGAGGGTAACATACCATATTTAACCAACAGTACAGTGTGCACTTTTTTTTTTTTTTTTTACAGATACAGAACAGAACAGATACACACACACAAAAAAAACATATCTAAGGTTAGGGGTAGACTGTCCCGTCCCCTCGAGCGTGCCAAGGGATTATTCTGCCCTTTTCTTGAGACAACACTCACTCACTAAGGAGTTGTACCGATCATGCATCCCTTGTTTAAAGAGTCAGTCTGTCGGGCGGTTTACAGTTTCGACTGGGGTATCTGTTTTGTGTCTGCTGTGGCGTAGGTGTTGAGGTGTCAGTGTATGTGCTGTCTGACTGATCTAATGGTGATGTGGTTAACTTACTAACAGGGCTAGAAATCTCCAGATTTCCACCTGAGACTTAACCTGACCCTAGCCAGATGAATTTCGCTCCGCCTAGCTCCACTCATCCATCTGGAACCGATCCATTGAAGTGTTGCTTCAGAAGGCTGGGCCTAATCAAAAAATGCTTGCATATGATTGAATAAGCCACTTGTCCGTCATCTATTGAAGTGCTACTTCAACCACTCACATCGAAGCCAACCCGTGACGCTCACAGTCTCACAGTCGCTTCTACGCTATGTCACATCTATGAAACTCCCGCCCTGCGTCCTGATTGGCTGTACCATAAAATCGGTTGCAGAAATCACTCTCAATGGAAGAGGTCCCAGATGGATGTGAGTGAAGCTAGGCGGAGCTAAGCGGAACGAAATTCATCTGGCTAGGGTCAGGTTACCTGAGACTGGCAGAGCTGGCAGACTGTTAGTGATGGTTGCAGATTGTATGTCAGTTGTAGACTGGACGATGTTGGGGTGACAGGCCACCATCTGGTCTGCATGCCGATTCCACCGTTGTGTCGGTCCTACATTGACTTGGTACGACACCGGACCTCCTTGTGCTGTAACAGTCCCAGCCATCCACTTTTCTTTTCCCTTCCGGTAGTCCCTAACAAGGACTGGATCGCCGATGCTGAATGTCCTGGCTTTTGAGTGCGCCGCTCTGTATCGTCGCTGGGCATCGTGTGCCTGATCCACCACCGCGGCGCTGCCACACTTGGTTTCAGCAGATCCAGACGGGTGCGAAGCTTTCGGTGTAGAAACAGCATAGCAGGTGTTTCCTTTGTAGTCGTATGGGGAGTGTTCCGATATTGCAGTAGGAAAGCATCCAGTTGCTGCTGAACAGATGATGTTCCCTTCGATGACTTTAGCGAATGCTTAAAGGTCTGTACGAAGCGTTCAGCCAGGCCGTTTGTCGCAGGGTGAAAAGGAGCTGAGCGCACATGCTTAATGCCATTCGATGTTAAAAAGCTGGCAAACTCCTCCGACGTGAACTGCGGCCCATTATCACTAACGAGAACCTCTGGGACTCCGTAGTGACTGAAAAGACCCCTCAGTACTTGAATAGTCTTCGCCGAAGTGGTTGATTCCATAAGAATGACTTCTGGCCACTTGGAGTGGGCGTCGACCACTACAAAAAACATGCGCCCCTCAAAAGGGCCAGCAAAATGGGTGCAGGGGAGCAGTGTTGTAGTACTCGAGTCCGAGACTCGAACTCGAGTCCGAGTCATTAGCTAAATTTAGAGACTCGTGACTTGACTTGGACTTGAGCACTGATGACTCGAACTTGGACTCGGACTCGTGCATTCGCACTCACGATGACTCGTCGAGGACTCGACTTTTTTTTGTAATATATCATAAGGCTATAATTGTAGTATGTCATTAGGCTATAATTTGCTATATGATTTTAATATCTAAATTATTCGTAATACTAATTTTAGTTCAAGGGAAGGCTACTGCTTCGTGTCGTAGCCTACATCGCAAGTCACATCATGTTCACATGCAAAGCAAACTAACGTTAACTTTAACATACATGACATAACATTACCTGAGATTACACTCAGCCAAGGCTAAACAACACACACTGCTACTGGATAGCTGATCATCGTGACTTGGTGAACAGTGTTTTCCCTGACTGACGCGAGAAGCAAGGTTCCATTCATTCATTTTCATTCGGGGCGTGCCCTGCCGTGCTTCTGTCTGTTAATTTGCAGCGGGCTATTATCGGATGAAAGAAAAATAAGCTAAACGTTTTCCCGATCAAGATATAGCATACTTCTTAATTTTGGTGTCATAAAATATAGAAGCATAACATTAAATTGCCTAGTAGAGTGTCCATGTAGTGTCAATGTAGGCCTACATGTCTGTGCAAGTGAAACTGACAAACTGAACCTCTCCTGGGTAGGCCAGAAACAACTATATTTAAAACCACGAATGAACTGGATTACTGTTAGGCTACTGTTCAAACGAGCAGTGGATTTGATAGCCTAATCCACTGCACGGAAAAAAAAGGAAATAGCAACGTGTTCTATTTACAGGTGAATATCGTAGCAAATAGTATGGCGATGGCAGCTTAAAAAAACATTTATTTCACTCGTCTCGCTGAAATGAACGTGGCCTGTTGCACAAATAAATTAATTAGGCAGATGATCTACATCTTCATTAACCTAAAGCTAGTTTTCATCTCTATTGTTGACGTGAAATATGTCTCCATAGTGTCAGTGAAGTGATGACATGATTATGCAGTTGCCGGTAGCCAGTGTTCACGTCACGGGAGTCAGAAAGAAGCTACCAAGACGGGCCCTGCTCTGTTTCTGTCCCTCCCAAACTGCGCTAAAATTGTGTAGGCTATTTAACAGCCAGAATTGAAAAAAAAAATGCCCTTTTATGATCCACACTACCTCTTACAAAATAGGCCTACTCCAACGTTCATCTAGCTCTTGTGAAGTATGAACTTCTACAACACTGCCTATACAATTGTCAGCAGTGAGTAACAGCATAATGTGACTTAATGGCCTGTGTGATTGGGATGTGGATTGCTAATTTATTATGAGTAGGCCTATAGGCTATGGTATAGCTATGGTATGGTATTCTCTCCGAAATAATAAATTCAACACATTGGGTTTGGCAAGAAATTTGGCAATACTACTTTCACACAAGTGATGGCACCCCTGCTTGGAGACAGAAGATTGTCCGTTTTGCTTTTAAGGATTTCATCTGCAATGGAAAAAAA
The DNA here is from genome assembly GCF_046254945.1 of Alosa pseudoharengus. Taxonomy (NCBI): domain Eukaryota; kingdom Metazoa; phylum Chordata; class Actinopteri; order Clupeiformes; family Clupeidae; genus Alosa; species Alosa pseudoharengus. The sequence goes on along the minus strand of NW_027468663.1, from coordinate 15,874,716 downwards.
TGGAACGACATGTAGGCTATGCTTACTTTAGTGCTGGACTTGGACTCGACTTGATCAATAGGGACTCGACTCGGACTCGACGTGGATCAATAGTGACTCGACTCGGACTTGACTCAGATGAGTAGTGGACTCGACTCGGACTTGACTTGGAATTTTTTTTTAATGACTTGGACTTGACTCGGACTTGAACACTAAGGACTCGAACCTGGACTCGGACTCGAGGCATAGTGACTTGACTACAACACTGCAGGGGAGTAAGGCAAGGGCTTTTCTGAGTACGTTGACATGACACACAGGTTTTGCATTTCTCCTCAATCTGTGCATCAAGACCCGGCCACCATACGTAACTCCGCGCCATGGCTTTCATCTTGACTACCCTGGGGTGCCCAACGTGTAGTTCCTCTAAGACTTTCTGACGTAGTTTCGTTGGAACTAAGACTCTGTTACCCCACATCAAACAGCCCTGAAGAACTGTCAGCTCGTCCTACCGTACAAGATACGGTGAAAGAATACTATCGGAGCCCTTGTTGGCCGGAAAATGACCAGTTGACACCATCTCCATGACTAGTGCAAGTGTGACGTCCGACCTGGTCTCCCTTCTCACATCGGCACAACGAATTGGTAGGTTTTCTAGGTAGTTAATGAGGAAGGTGTCAACTGTCCCCAGCTTGTCTTTATGCTGCACAGGAAGTGGCAAACGTGATAGGCCGTCTGCATTGCAATGGTCAGCGGCACGCCTGTACTTGATGGTATAATTATGTGCTGCCAATAAGAGTGCCCATCGCTGTAGTCTCGCTGCAGCCATCGAAGGGATTGCCTTGCTGGGGCTTAATATAGTTAGTTGTTAATGGGCGGTGATCTGTGAGTAAAGTGAAATGGCGTCCATACAGGTAAGAGTGAAATCGTCTAACTCCAAATATGATTCCCAATGCCTCTCGCTCAATCTGAGCATAGTTTTGCTCTGCTTTACTCAACGTCCGCGAAGCGAAGGCTATCGGTTTTTCTTCACCACTTGGCAGTCGATGGGAAATAACAGCTCCACCGCCATAGGGTGAGGCATCGCAGTATATAACTGGAAGTTGTGGATCATAATGCGTCAAAACACTTTTGCTGGCCAATTGCTCTTTAGCTTTCTGGAATGCCTCATCACACTCTCTTGACCATTCCCACTTAACATCCTTGTGCAACAGTGAATTTAATGGGTGGAGAAGGCTTGACATATTCGGGACAAAACGTGCATAGTAGTTAATGAGTCCAAGGAAAGAGCGTAATTGACTCGTATTGGTTGGTACAGGAGCCTCCACTATAGCACGAATCTTGTCCGGTGACTTGTGAAGCCCAGTTGCGTCAATTATGTGGCCAAGATATTCTAGAGAACTCCTAAAAAAACTCACACTTCTCCTTCTGGACTCGAAGTCCGAATTCTTCCAGCCGGCTGAGTACAGCCTTCAGGTTTTTTAGATGCTGTGCATCATCTCGGCCTGTAACCAGAATGTCGTCCAGAAAACAGTGGACATTGGGGAGTCCTTGTAACACTTGATCCATTATTCTCTGAAAAATGCTGGGAGCGGACGTAATTCCAAATAAGCGATTGTAGCAAAATAAGCGATTGTAGCAAAATATGCCTTTGCGTGTGGTGATGGTGAGGTATTTGCGTGAACTTTCACTGACAGGCACTTGGAGATAGGCCTGTGAAAGATCTAGTTTTCTGAAACGATGGCCTCCTGCCAGAGATGCAAACAGATCCTCAATATGAGGTATTGGATACTGTTCAATGCATAGAGCTGTATTTATCATGACTTTGAAGTCTCCGCAAATTCTCACGCCCCCATTCTTCTTAATGACTGGGATGATGGGGGTAGCCCACTCACTGAACTTAACTGGGGAGATTACTTCTTGTTGACACAAACGTTCAAGCTCGGCATCCACTTTCGGTCTTAATGCGTATAGGACTACGCACGCCTTGCAGAACTTGGGCTGATGGCCAGGTTTCAATGTCAATGAGGCTTCAAACCCTTTCAGCGTTCCTAAGTTCATCATGTTTCAAAGCTGCCACCATCATACCTGTGCCGAAGAAAACTGCTCCATCCTGCTTCAATGACTACCGCCCCGTGGCACTGACCAGGCGCGTAGCAAGCGTGGGGGATGTGGGTGTTATAACGTACACACTTTTGCTGGAACACGATTCTATCCCCCACACTTTTTGTCAGATTAAAATGAAAGTAAAATATGGAAATGAACGCTCCCGTAAAGAGTTGGAACCGTATCTACCATAACGCACACACAAAGAGACACAAATAGGTCTGTTGATTTGATTGAATGGTCATCCAGCCAATCACATCAAGTTAGCCAGTGAAGAACGAGCCGCTCTGATCAAATTCAAAGTGTGCATCTTTCAAGGTGCTGCTGCTTGGGTCTGCATTATAACATCTGCAGTGAGCAGATTTTAGGTAGAATTGAAATGATAATTGTTACCGCATTATGCTAATTTAGTAAACCAAAATTCACTGTCTGACTGACAGTTTTTGTCACACAGTATAAATGCAGAGAGTCAAAGTGAAAGCGGGGGTGCGCGCACCAAGGCACTTGTTTGTGCAGAAAGACCTTTGGCTACTGTTCTCAGAGCATTATGCTTTCTCTGTCTATGATCTGCAGCTTTTCTCAAACTATGGGCCTCCTCAACAATTAACCTACTGGTCCACGTAGTCGCGAAATTAAGTTATGCCCGGTGCTTCACACGTCTGATCTGATTTCACTGTCAATGTGTGTCGTAGTGCTACATCTACTGGAGATCTTAATGTCTTACGATCGCGTTCCATTTAGAACATCTTATTTTGATCTTACAAACGGAGGCGTCAAGACACATTTGAGTTCTACATCTGAGAACTAAGATTTCCAGCATGTAGAACTTATATAAAACGCTTATGAGCGCTCATGCAATGTGTGTCCCTGCAGCAAGTGAAACTAGGTAACGTGGGCTAGAAGCAACAATAGTTTAAACAACAATGTGGCTTCCTGTAACTATTAATGGAAAAAGCATAGAAACTGCTAATCATAATGTTTAAATTGACATTAATTAAGCTGGCTATATGCAACACAATTTATTTATATTCCCTTTGCATATGTTTGGGTAGACTTCAAACGTTTTTGAATTTGAGCTTACAGTTCTGTATTCTTTAATATTATATTTATTTAGGTATTAGTGATACCTCAAAATTAGGCTGCTGTCTGTTAGGGCAATTTATTGTAGCCTGCTAACCCATATGCACAAAACATAATTTCTGAAATGACTTCTTGATTTATAACATGAGATATGTCTCCATGTAGGGTAGTGTCAAATAGTGAAGTGATAGGTAGATCATGTAGGCCTACATGTCACATGAGCCACACATACAGTATGAGGGGTGCTGCTTCTTCTGTCCCTCCCAAACTGCATTAAAATGGTGTGTTTAGCAATCAGAATTTCATTTTTTTTCGGGGTAGAAACTGCCGGACACCAATATAGTCCACACCACTCTCAGAAAATACTTACAACGTCCCTGTAGGAAGTTATTTATCATTTGGCAAGATTGTTTCATTTTCCTATCCCACAACCCCCACACTTTTAAAAAGCTTGATACGCCCCTGGCACTGACACCCATCATCATTAAGTGCTTTGAGCGGCTTGTCATGTCACACATCAAATCCATTCTCCCCCCCACCCTGGACCCCTTCCAGTTTGCATACCGAGCCAAACGGTCCACAGAGGATGCAATATGCTCTGCCCTCTACTCAGCCCTCACCCACCTGGAAAAAAGAGACTCATATGTGAGATTGCTGTTCATACTTCGGTCTGCATTCAACACCATAATACCACAACTCATCTGCAAACTTGACAAACTGGGACTCAGTACCTACCTCTGCAACTGGCTACTGGACTTCCTCTGTCAGAGGCCTCAAGTAGTACGTGTTGGCAACAACATCTCAAGCAGCATCACACTGAGCACGGGGGCCCCCCAAGGCTGCGTGCTCAGTCCGCTGCTCTTCACCCTGCTGACGCATGACTGCACTGCAACCTACAGCAACAACCACATAGTGAAATTTGCTGACGACACAACTCTGGTGGGTCTCATCACCAAGGGCGATGAGACTCAATACAGGTCGGAGGTCGACCTTCTGACCACGTGGTGCAGGGACAACAACCTCCTGCTGAACGTCAGCAAGACCAAGGAGATTGTTGTTGACTTCCGGAGAGGTCACACCCAACACCTGCCACTGACCATCGACGGTGCTGTGGTGGAGAGAGTGAGCAGCACCACATTCCTGGGGGTGCACATCAGTGAAGACCTCTCCTGGACCACCAACACTGCACACTGGCGAAGAAAGCTCAGCGCCGCCTGTACTTCCTGCGGAAACTCAGGCAAGCAAGTGCTCCACCAGCCATCATGACCACATTCTACCGAGGCACCATTGAGAGCATCCTCTCCAGCTGTATCGCTGTGTGGGGCGGAAGCTGCACTGAATACAACAGAAAAGCCCTGCAGCGCATAGTGAACACAGCTGGAAGGATTATTGGTGCTTCACTCCCCTCCCTGAAGGACATTTACACCTCCCACCTCACCCGCAAGGCGACCACAATTGTGAGTGATGGAAGTCACCCCGCTCACAATTTGTTTGATCTACTGCCCTCTGGGAAGAGGTGCAGAAGCCTGCGCTCCCGCACCACCAGACTCACCAACAGCTTCATACACCAGGCTGTTAGGATCCTGAACTCTCTCCCCCCTCCACCCTCAGCTACATAACATCCTGGACTTTTAGACCCACAATGGCTGCCTTGCACTACTCCACTTGCACTACTCCACTTGTACACTTGCAACTTGTTGTTGTTTTCCTGAACACTTCTGAACACACTTCTGCTGCTCTTACATAACTTGCACCACTATGCCACTTGCATACTTAGGTCAAACAAAACTACCTCAGCCATTTATTGGCCTGACTTTTGCACTATTATATTGACTGTCTACTGTATGCACAATTGCACAATTTCTACCAAATTTTGCTGCTCTTATTTCTTCATTGTATGTGCCTTCTTATTTTTACTTTTTATATTGTTTACTTGAATGTTATGTTTGTCTGTGGACCTAATTGGTAAAATATGTCTTGTCTCCACCGTGGGATAGTAGGAAACGCAATTTCGGTCTCTTTGTATGTCTTGACATGTGAAGAAATTGACAATAAAGCAGACTTTGACTTTGACTTTGACTTTGAAGTTCTCCTTAAAAACCCTGGCATGGCAATTTAGTACCGTTTCTAAGGTCTCACTGGCCTTGTGTCCTGTCCTCACTGTCTTAATTTCTCTCCAGTTCAGTCTGATGTTCCTTAGCCATTCACGGCCAAACAGTGGTGGTGACTTCCCCTTTACCACATATAGGGGCAATTTAGCTTTCTGTTTGTTCAGCTTGACCCATACTTTCAACATTCCCTCCGGTATAAGCAGTTCTATGTTTTCAAAACTACATCCGTCTTTCGTAAACGCATATGGGCCAATTTGGTTTGGTATAGCTCGTTTGAAATCAAAGACACCGCTGCTCCAGTGTCAAGTTCCATATCGATCCGATGACCCTCAATCTTAGGCCTAATTATCATCGAAGACGATGCTGCATCGACCTTACACACCGCTCTCACTTGCTCCAAGTCAGTCATTACTGCTGACACCATATGTAGTGTCAATTCAGAGTCTGAATCTGAAGCAGACTCACTATCAGAAGTGTCAGCCTCGACTTTATGAATTTTCCCTGTCCTAGCTGTTCGATGAGGCTTATTTTGTTTCCTTTTTGACTCATCCTTTTTCTTTATGTGCTTCTGATCACTCTTTTTATTTTTACACTGCCGAGCAATGTGGCCTTTCTTTTTGCAATTGTGGCATTGTTGCTCCCTAACAGGGACGTGCACAGGGGGGTTGCTCAGGTTGCCCGGGCAACTGCCCATATACCCTTCTTGACTCATGTTGCCCTTCCAATGGGGAAAATAAATAAATAAATCGTACAATGGATGCAGAATTTCACGTAGGCCTAGATAAAAAAAATCGCAAAGCCTCATTCACTTCCATTCGGGCACCGAAAGTGAAAGTCAGTAGGGGAAGGGCAAACTGTTTACGTGGCTGCAGCGCTGCATGCGACCGGCACCTGAGCAGAGCCTGCATAAGCAGCCCTAGAAGGAGATTGTCGCGGTTGTCATATGAGACGACGCAACGTTGTCGGAAAAGGTGAGTTTGTGATGTATAACAAACGAACGATCATCGTCATCATGTTTTATGAAATTAATTAAAATCTTCATAAATCCAGGCCACGTTTAGCCTAAATAATCAGACAGATAGCTTGCAGAGAAGCAGCCCGTTCTCACATAGCCTATCTATAGGCTACTATTTATTTTGGTATAGGCCTAGGCATTAGGCAAACTAAGCTACATGTCTGCTGATAGTTAGTTTCTCACATTTCGTTTTAGCAAGAAGAATGATTGATGGAAGTAATGCATCACATTCATTATTTTATTCAAAATAAATCCGTAAATCCTAGTATTTTGGGTATTGTTTGAAGCCAAGATGCCCACTGAAGAGTCAGATTCAGGAGAGGGAGAGACAATTTAGGGAGGCAGCAATCACTGCAAGGTTGGCTGCGAAAAAGCCAACCAGCAGGTGAGACAGAGACTTTGCACTGTGATAAAGATAACATGACACTGTGTAGACAAATTGATTAATTAATCAGACTGATATTTTAGCCTACTAATGGCAATGTTTCATAATTACATTACATTTAAGGTGAGGAGCAGTCACAAGCCACTATGTGAGGAAAATGTGGACCAGGAGGAGGCACAGGACAGGAAGACCTAAGTGATGATCACCAAATATGAGATGAGAGGACCATGCTAGAAAGTACAGGATTAAAGAGCTGCATGCTAAATAATTGTAATCTAAAAAAACATAGGCTATTTTAGAGGTCATTTCAAAGATCTTGCCTGAGCAGAACATAAATACCACTAAGGGCATTTTTGTCAACTAGTTAACTAGTGAGCCATGTTTGTGTTAACTAGTTAACTAGTGAGGGCCAAAATATGCACACTAGTTACCTAGTGGGAGCCAAAAGGCTCACTAGTTAACTAGTGAACACATTTTAGCTTCACTAGTTAACTAGTGAGAGCCAGAAATGTCTACTAGTTAACTAATAAAGGCCAAAATGCATACCAGTCAGCTAGTTGAAGGCTTTTGGGTCTCACTAGTTAACTAGTGACAGCCAAAAATGTGCACATGTTTACTAGTGAAGGCAAAACACCTCACTAGTTAACTAGTTGCAGTAGGTCAATGTCACTAGTTAACTAGTGAACCATAAATGGCTTACTAGCTAGCTAGGTGATGGCAGCAGGCTCACTAGTTAACTAGTTGATGCATCATTTGTCCAAACTAGTTAACTAGTGAGGTCATAAATGTATACTAGCAGGGTAGGAATTTCACGGCGGCCACGACGGCCATGGCATTGGCAGCAACAAAATGCTCAAACCTTTCCACATAATTCGACCATTGCTCCGTGGCTTCGTCGAAGGCGTCAATATGTCCGATGAGCACGGACATTCTTTAATTCGTTTCCTCTCGGTCCAGGGCCTCAATCACTTCGTTCCCTTCATCATCCGACAGCATTAGTGGGTTACTTTTCTCGTCGCCAATTTGTTATGGCTTGCCTATAATTCTATGCAATACACTTCAATAGTATGCTGAGCTCTTGGAGTGACGACCGACCACGTTAGATATTATTCCACACTGGTTTTTATTAACTGATGCATACATCAATATAATCGTAGGTAGCATAGCGTCCCCTACTGGTGTGGTGTGATAAACCATAGTAGGCTATTACCAATACATCACAAATCTGATATCAATATCCAAAATAAATGAAAAAAATCTTTCTATTGCCAGTTTGTGGCGCTATACCACACACATTAATTAGGCATATGAATATCATAATAATAACATCCAATATTTTTTAAACTTTCCAACCAGTTAACCAAGGTGTTTATTGTGAGACAAGGCAGCCGCTTTCATTCATTCATTGAACGTGTGCTGTGCTGTAATGAAAACCTTATTGCGTAGCCAAGTAGCCCAAATTGAGTTATTTTTTTATTATGCATGATTTACTTTTTATTAAATTCATAGGCTGGAATGCCTCGAGTCGTGGCAACAATTGTGTTTAAATGTAGTAGCCTACTGTTTCAGCCCCTGGCAAGCTCAGAAGGGGGCGGCAAGCGACTGAACTTCAGTGGTGGTCCTTGGGTTGCATAATTTGTCAGAATGGTGGTCCCTAGTTCACAATCAGTTGAAAACCCCTGGTGTAGGACAATGACTTTTCATTGGCAACAGTATTAAACCAACTAACAATATAAAATATTAAGAAGAGCTCTTATTTCATTGAGTTAAATCGAAGAAATGTCTTCTAGTGCTTGTGGACTGATAGCCCTACTGGTAGGCAATTATTACCCCAGCTTGTAGCCTATTTGGGGACCGGCCTTTATTACCACGGCCCTGGCTATTATCCAAGGCCCGGCTATAAATAGAATCCCGGCCATAATTTGAGGATTTATGGTATGTCTGGATACAGTCTCTTTTAAAGCGCGGGTTCTTGTAGCAGCTAATATGATTGCCAAAACTGTTAGTGAAATGTTCACATACAGTAGCTTTTTGATTTGTGGTAAGCTATGCCATCTAGTGGCTATTTTCTGAAGTGTTGTTGCATAATCTATTTTAGATAACCTGTATATTAAACAAATTATTTTATTTCTTGTAGGAGTGTGTGAGTGACCTTGATTTGAGGAAGATGGTGTCTGTGTCCATGGATCGTCGCAATGTTATTTGGCGTTTTTTTTTTTTTTTTTGAGTTGCTGCACAATGCTGTTAAATGTGGTTTCAATGCCTGGCATATGGAGAAAGTTCTAAGAGCTCTACATACAATATTCCTGAATATGCCTGCAAGGAGAGAGGATTTCTGCAGAGTGTTTCACCTTTCCTCACTAAGTATCAGACTGATGAGCCTGTGCTGCCTTTTTTGGAGATGACCTGGCTGAGCAGCTTTACTCATTGAATGCCAAGCTGTTTTCGGGAGCTTTGTCCTAGAGTGCCAGCAATCTAGACCATTGTTGATGATTTTTGTACAACCACAGCATATTCTGTGTTATAGCTATGAACACAAACAATAGCTCGATTAAAAGGTGAGACTTTAAGCTCTCGGTGGGTGCAAACCGTGTATTTCTACACGCTTCTGTTCCTGAGAAATCCCAAGCTAAACAGTGGCTAGTTTTCACCAAAATCGCTGTTTTCTTTTCTAGAAATGGAGATATAACGTCTTTCATGAAATATGAAGTGTTGCCTGTTACTTGTGTGAACTTTCCGGGAAGTGATCAGCGAGACCTGGTGAGACTGCCACCTAGTGATAGACCCACGAAAATGGCCTGGTTTTGACCTGACGTGCATGCGTCACTGATTCGACCCAAAGCGGCAACCGAGTTATGATAAAATGTCCAGATAAAATGTCCAGATTGTGCGTTTTCATGAGTTTCACAATAGTCATATATTTCATTTCCATTCATCACAGAGTTCCCAAAATCACATATAACGTGTGTTAGAGTGTCTAGTTTCGTAATTTAAAAAAAAAAAGCTAAAAACGTAATATTACGTTTTTGGCACTCAATGAGTTAAACCTCATCTACCTAGCAAATAATTTAACCATTTAAACTATCCACCTATTTAACTGTTCAGTCATTCTAACTATATTAAACCTCATCCACCTAGTTCAGTCATTCCAACTATATTAAACCTCATCTACCTAGTTCAGTCATTCCAACTATATTAAACCTCATCATGTTGGTTGCCAATTAGCACATCATCAATATATTTCACACCATATGTTTTGCATTTTCATGCACTGGTAATTCCCTGGAATTGCGTTTACTAGTTGATTAGTTCGCTTTTTCAACATTATTGGGTCCCTGGAGATATAACTATATAGGTATAACTTGAACTGTTTGAATATATTTTCATGATTTGATGTAGCTTACCTAATATTTGAGGCACATTGAAACAATAATAGGTCTACTTGAATAATAGCTCTACTTGAAATACATTTATTTTTATTTGTATACATTTCATCTTATTCTAAAAACCGTTCAGATGTATGTGGCTTGAATGAATGCAATGTCTATTTGAACTCAGTTCAGTTCATAACTTGCCTACTGTAGCTTATTTTAAAATGAAAATGTGGGCAAATGATCATGAATTTGTATGATTTGGCTATGACTTGACTTGACTTGCTTGACCCAAGCTATGACTTGACTTGACTTGCTTGATCATCACAAAAAATGACTTGGACTTCCTTGAGGCTTGAAGGTTAGGACTTGAGACTTGCTTGTGACTTGCACATGTGTGACTTACTCCCACCTCTGCCTGTTGTACTGAGATTGATAACTGTCACATACAGAAGTTTGCAAATGACACAGTCATAGTGAGTTTGTTAAAGAAGGAAACATCACACAGTCTTGTCATAAACACAGCATGTCCTCTTTTCACAAGACCCACTCGTTCCAAAACCCGTCACCCATCACCTCACTTCGAAAGGAGCTGCTGAGAGAAAATGGCCCACCACGATACCTGCTCCACTGTATTGATTTAAAAAAAAAAAAATTATACTCTTGATCCCGTGAGGGAAATTTGGTCTCTGCATTTATCCCAATCCGTGAATTAGTGAAACACTCTCAGCACACACTAATCCTGGTGCAGTGAGCTGCCTGCAACAACAAGGGCGCTCGGGGAGCAGTGAGGGGTTCGGTGCCTTGCTCAAGGGTTCTTCAGCCGTTCCTACTGGTCGGGGTTGGAACCGGCCACCCTCCGGTTACAAGTCCGAAGTGCTAACCAGTAGGCCACTGATCGTAATGATCTTCAATCTTTTAGATAAATATTAGTGACAGACTGACTGGGTGTTGAAAGTTTTTAGTGTGCACTCAATCTCCATTAATAAATCTCACTCCAAGCTGATCTGAATAGTTGGCAGCCCTGACATGTTTTTACTTGCCACGCGTCATTTTAGCCACATTGTATTTTGTGTCGCCCAGAGACCCAGGGATTTTCCTATCTGGCCCACTTGGTCTAGTGTAACTGAAATAAAAAGTAGTCTAATGTAACAGTACAGCAATAGAGTTGGCACTCATACAATGTAAGTAAACCTCCACTTCATCAAAGAGTAGATGTCTGGGACAGGTGGAAGAAGACGGTCATGGGAAATTGAAAATGTTGATTTCAAAGTGAGCACTGGGGGAGCTATGGACAACTTAGTGCTGCTACACGCCTGAAATTTCACTTGTTAATTTATTGTGAAGTTGACCCCTCTCTATAACATACCCACCCAGTACACACTATCATATGCACACACATAGCCAATACTATTGTATGTATGAGTCATGCTCTCAAGAGGCAATTTTTCACATAGATCTCTGTTTCTCGAGGTCAACCAAGTATTGTCGGTACAAAAAATGAAAACAATCGGTTTTACCTAGCTCGAGTTGCTGCAGCCTACAGCTAAAGCAGCCAGGCAACTACAGCACTACACTCTGGGGGCATGAACATGGGGGCTAATGAACATGCCCCCAGAGTGTAGCACCATAGCTGCCTGGAAGTTAAATGCTGGCTGCAGCAAGTCGAGCTAGGTAAAAACGATTGTTTTCGTTTTTTTCGTACCAACAGTACTTAGTGACCTCGAGAAACGGAGATCTATGTGAAAACTCACCGGATTTCTCCTTTAACAAGCTGTATTATCAGAGTTCTCTTCTCCAACAATAATGGTTTTCTTTTTAGACAGTGATTTGAGCTGTCAGTTTTTTAAAAATGGGTTTTTTAATAAAAATGTAAGAACAACAACACCACCACTACAGGTGTCTAAAAAGGAGAATGATATCAGCAGTCTATTTGGTGAGGGTGAGGGGTTTTTTTTGTTTTGATTATGCCCTTCAGGAATAAGAGAAAATATGACTAAAAGACACCTGAAATAAACAACAGCAAAAGAGAGCTCAGAATAATATAGTAATACTGTATGCACTGTTTAACACACAGTGCATACAGTATTTTACAGATAGATAGATAGATAGATAAATAGATAGATAGATACTTAATTGATCCCCAGGGGAAATTCAAGAATACATTATGCACTGTATGTTAAGTGCCAATACATTGTGAACATTATTTGTATTATTGCCTCTCTCTACTATCTCTATTGTGGTTATTATGTCAAATATGAAAATGTGAATAATGATCTTCAAAACAGAAACAATAGACAAATGTGCTGTAGCTCAAAATCACTCATAACACCTCCATCTTGCATCAGTTGGACTAAGGTGCCCTCTCGCATATCCACTGTAATTCAAAGTCACAGTTGTTATCATTCCAGGTCTGAATAGATGGGTCACGAGCCCACGTCTCACCACAGTTCTCCTTCATCCCCAGATTGTTGGGCTCTCCTTCGAACCAGTATCTGTGGACAGCAGCAGGATTACACTCAGGTCATCTTATCCATTTATTGCATGTTTATTTGTACATATTGAAATATGTCGTTGTAATCTCTATTCTCACCCAGTGCCATTGGTCAGTGTTGCACCATCTACCCATTTCCAGACCATGTCCTTTTTGCTGTAGCTGAGACCAATCCACGCTTGCACGGAGAGCGCTCTCACAAATTTCTTTGAAAGAAGATCATAATGAGTATAAAAATAATTCATAATCAATATCAAGTGTTTTTGCGTTTATGATGCCAGCCACCTGCTCCTCTTGACTGCTTATAATAATCAGATCTGCACCCCTCTTTAGGCACTGGTCCCGGCTATCAGTCCAGTTTCTGCGTGAGACTGAAATATAGTAGCAGCTACCATAAGAAAGCCACCCCTCTGGACAAGGTCTTCCTACAATAAAACAAAGTATTTATAAATGTATAGATAACTAAATGTATATTAATAAACATATTAATATATAATTGTACATATATTTAGATTTAGATGTAATCATTTGCATCACAAAGTAATTTAATATAGGCCTACAGACTTTTCAAAACTTACCAGGGAGACGCAGGTAGATATTAAGAGCCACTTGCAGAACACAGAGAATCCCAAAACTCACTGCAATCAGTCTGTACAATCTGTACTCTGAAAATTGTATCAAATGTGCATGTAAGTCATATAGTAGGAGATGTGACCCTATTCTATCTTTACATTTCCTATGTCCTTATGGATTTCCTACGTGCTGACCTTTGTATGATCAGTGATTACCATGTTTTTTCGTTGTGCAGTGACTAAGCCACTAAGGTACCCCTATGACCCCAAAGGTGAAGATTCAATCACGATGAGTTGCCTGAGGGTAAGACAGCCTACTGAGATTGATCCAAATCCATCAGTACTACTCCTTGCCACAACCACACACAACTACTATTTCTTATGCTTAATTGGGGGCCAAGCAGCGAAGCTGCGAAGGCACCCATTGAGTTACTAGCTTTTCCTATTATTATTATTATACATCCGACATTGGAGTCTATGGCAGCCCATAGAACGCCTGGCTAAAAAGTGCAGATTTTTTGGCAGAAAGTTTCGGGACACTCCACTGACCATTCACACTCATTTACGGACCTCAAAACCCAGCCATCTAGCGCCACCAACAGGTCAAAATCTGGCCGAAAATTGAACCGCTGGGTCTAATTATGAAATTTGGCACACTGATTCAGCACTGTCCCATGATCACTCTCACCAATTTCCAGAACTCTATGCCCAACACTCTAGCGCCACCAATGGGTCGAACCTGGATTGCATTCACGCATATGACCATTGAACTGATTTTTGTCTGATTTTCACAATTTAGGTAGCGTCTGAATCCTTGGACCGACCTAAGTTCAATGACCCCTATCCCGTCACTTTCCGCAATATTGGACCTCCGCCATATTGGATTTAGTCCAAACTCGACAAAAAGTTTCAGCGCTTACAAATTTCATCCGATTTTCACAGAACTTGGCGGAGATGATCTTCTGCCCGAGCCGCACAAACGATACTTGCCAGATTTACGGCAGCTGTTTCTTTGAAATATCAAATAATTGAAAACTTATGAGACTTGTGCCCTTAGTTGCATGCACCAACAACTATGATTAGCAGTTTTTATGTATAATAATGATGTAAAGTTAATTTCATGTATTATGTGACATTTTATCTAACCACTCAATTCAATTGATAGGTGTATTTACACTTTTGTTAACTTTTTAACACTTAAACACACCGAGGACAGGTTAAATTGCATGTTTTTCAGGGTACAGCGTCCGTATTTTAAGAAATTCCAATGAAAATATATAAAATACAGTATATGAAATTGATGTCATGAGTATACACGGGTCCTTTACACTAAACCTTTAAAGTATTTTTCAATGATTCATTTCTAAATTTTTAGCGCAACTATTTACCTTTTTATATGACTGAATCAGCATATGTTCCAGACATGTAGAATTGAAACTAAGACAATCAGATACTCGCTGAAAACACCAGTTAGTTCTGCTTTCCTTTGATATAAATATGACTGAATGAAAGAAAGGTTGTCTCATGGTGCATACTTTTCTGATGCATACTTGACCTCTAACTAACTATACAGACAAGCCTTATCTCAGACTCCAGTTATTCATAGGGGTACATTACTTCCACAACAGCAACTCAGCTGTTTTGAGTGTTACCCAGATTCCCAAAATCCTTTGCAACAGCATTGAAATCATCAAACCTATCTATAGGTGGTTCCTACCAAGGTTGCAAGAAACCTGGATGTCATGATTGATTACCAGCTAACCTTCTATGTTGCCTTTGTCATTATACAATATTAGAACAATTAGGCCATACACAGGCCCATAACCTGCTATGAGGTCACTGAGGTTGATCATTTTTTAAGAGCTAAATATAAGATTTGAAGCTAAATATTCATCTGAATAAAAATGAAAAATCAGTAGTTGAAAATGGATGAAAATTCTCAATGGCAAGTGCATTCTTAAAGGAGTACTCTGGCCGTTTTCAATATAGGACCCGGTTGTTCGAGGTCACCAAGTACTGTCGATAGGGGAAAAAACATTGGTGCATTGCTGCTAGTAGCTAATCCATAGCTATGGGGCCAGATTTTAGACTGTGTTTGCAAATGCACACAATTGTCCTCCCTTACTCCCATAGCTAAAATATATTATATTACACATGTGAACACCTTTTCACATGATCAAAATATTAATGGCATTAAACTATCTCCATAAATCCAGTGTTTGTACAGGCAGTCACAAATCTGTTTACCTTGGTCACTTCCTGTAAAGTTGAAACAATTATACTGTGTGTGTGTGTGGCTCACTGTTAAAAAGAAAACCATGTTTTGCATGCACTCGCTGTGATAGTCTACGATTAATATGGAACATGGGCTATAAACAAAGAAAGGGAAATGCACTACCATTCACAAAAAAAAGACTTCTACCTTCTAGCTACAAACATGTTTGCACAAAACATAACTTTTGTCAGAAACTACTTATGTTAAATATTTTCCTCATGGTTAACACGAGTTAAGTATATGTTTTTTAGTCAAGCAGTGAAATGTGGTATAACGCATGCATGTTGACATGAGGTAACGTGCCCATTTCGAGAAATGTAGGATATATTTGCAAAATGCTCCATATGTACATTAACACTTTGATATTATTCACTTAATTGCTTCAGTCACCTTGCATATAAATATACTCAAATTAAATATATTTGTTTTTGCTTATATTTACTGAAAGAATAAATTGAATATTTTAAAATGTTCTTCAAAAACCAAGGCACTCATCTATTGGCTAAAAAGGTTAATATTTTAACTAATGTAATATGGTCTGATTATTAGCTACCTGTTTTTTGTAATCTGATTATACTATCCAGATTACTTGTAATCAGTTACCACCCAGCCCTATATGGTATATGGTATTAGTATATGTTTGGACCACTGATTAAGATACCCAAATCAGGATTTATTATATTTATATATATATATACATATATATTTGGACAAAACAATATAACAAACAGACGATAAAACAAATTTAAAAGGCAGGTTAACAGTATTACCAAAGTTCACGATCGCTGAATTGCTGTCAGAATCAATGTTATCACTTAATAAGCGGATGTGATTAGACCTATTTTCCCGGTGTAGCCCCCTGACGTTCAGCATAAACTGAATTGTACTTTCCTTCATAGACTATTTACTCACTGCATATCAATCTTAGTCGTAATCAAAACTATATTTTGGATTTTCAGGTAGAAGATTACAGCAGCTAGGCTACATATAATCAAACTATCTATATTATGGTTATTGTGTTAAATGTCAAAATGTGAATAATGATCTTCAAATAAAGTAATAGCCTAATAGACGAATATAGATCAAAATGCCTCCATCTTGCATCAGTGACTGGAGTACAGTG
Organism: Alosa pseudoharengus; assembly: GCF_046254945.1. Taxonomy (NCBI): domain Eukaryota; kingdom Metazoa; phylum Chordata; class Actinopteri; order Clupeiformes; family Clupeidae; genus Alosa; species Alosa pseudoharengus. Next base: position 15,858,208 of record NW_027468663.1, on the reverse strand, counting down.
GCCTCTCGCATATCCACTGAAACTGAAAGTCACAGCTCTCATCATTCCAGGTATGAAGGGATGGGTTGGGTAGTAACGGAGAGCACTGCTCTCCCATGCCCACATCCACGGATGAAGTGCCCTTGAGTAAGGCACCTAACTGATCCCCGAGCGTCCCTGTAGCAGACAGCTCATTGCTCCAGGTTGGTGTGTGCTTCACCTCACTGTGTGCTCATTGTGTGCTTCATCTCACTGTGTGTTCACTGTGTGCTCTGTGTGCTTCACTAATTCACAGATTGGGAGACCAAATTTCCCTCACGGGATCAAACTTACTTACTAATTTATTTACTATTGGGGCAGGTCTCCCGGCACACTGCCTGCTCTTTTCCTCATAATCTTAATGTAGACTCTTGTTTTAGTGTTACCGTTTACTTTGAGAAAGTCACCAGGTCCCCCTGATTGAAAAACATCCCAAAGGAATCATTTTCTCACCCCCACAATTGAAATGGACATGGTGTCATTCAATCTCAGGCCATGTCCCTGGGTCAAAAAAATCCAGCGAAAGCTAAATTCATTGTCCAGGTGTGCCCTTATAAAGGTTAAGCTGAGTTGTGCATGTTTGGAGAATAGTGATCCATGATCACATCCATGATGACTAAGTGATCAATTTTTGGGGTGAAATTTTCAACCACCAAAACACCACCCCCAAAGTGGAGAATAGCTATAGAAATGTATTAGTTTTGGGTGTTTTTCAGAAAATGTGACATGGTGACCTCAAAGTAAATGGTAACACTAAAACAAGGGGCTACATTAAGATTTTTGGAGGAAAAGATCAGTTAATTCACAAAGGAATGCCTTACTCAGAGCAAAGAGATTTCTTAGATGTAATGAAATAATAAAGAGAAAAATAGAATGAGAATTCTTTCATCAATTCAGTGGTGGTGTCTTTTACTTAAGTGACATATTTATTGAAGTAATCTAAAAGTAATCCTAAAGTAATCAGATTACGTTACATGTTTTTGGTAATCCAACTGATTACGTTACTGATTACAAATATTGGCATTTATTTTGTAGTCAGTAATGGATTACATTTCAAAGTAATCTGACCCAACCCTGGTCATCTTATCCATTTATTGCATGTTTATTATGACCGCCGCTAATGAAGCTAGCGAAGCTGCTATGCGGTACATCTAGTTTGTAAATATTCCTATGTCGTTGTAATCTCTCCATTCTCACCCAGTGCCATTTGTCAGGGGAGCACCATCTACCCATTTCCAGACCCTGCCTTTTTCGCTGTAGCTGAGCCCGATCCAAGCTCTCATGTTGAGTGCTCTCACAAATTCCTTTGAAAGAAGATCATTGTAATTGACATTTATTTAATTCAGCAGGGGCAGTGCAAAAAAAACTTTAACCTTGTATAAAAACTAAAAACTAGGAGATACATTATGCCAGGTTGTAGCAAATATTGCTAATTTCTGAAAAATGAGACTAAAACTAATTCATAATCAATTTCATTGCGTTTATGATGCCAGCCACCTGCTCCTCTTGACTGCTTATAATAATCAGATCTGCACCCCTCTTTAGGCACTGGTCCAGTCCAGTTTTTGTGTGAGGCTGAAAGATACACTGTACCATAAAAAAAGGCCAACCCTCTGGACGAGGTCTTCCTACAATAAAACAATCTATAAATGAATAGATAACTAAGTGTAAATATATCTATATACATATAATTATACATATATTTAGATTTAGATGTAATCATTTGCATCAGAAAGTAATTCACTTAAAAGCTTTTTGATACAGAATTTTCAAAACTTACCAGCAAGTAGGAGATGTGACTCTATTCTATCTTTCCATTTCCTATGTTCTTATGGATTCCTTATGCGTTGATCTTTGTATGATGATCACCATGTTTTCTCGTCACAGTGACTAAGATACCGCTATGACAGCTAGGGTTGCCACCTGTGTCTGACAAAAATCCTGGACATTTTGACCATCCAATCGACCTTTTTGTTTGTAAGCAACAGCGCCTTTCGCACATCTAACCCAAGATAAAAACCGTCATTCTAAGTGAAATTTGTATAGCTAAAATTAGTAAGAATGACAATTTCTAGTTATTTGTTTAGTTAATTGCTTTATTTAATAGCAGACCTTTATTATTTTGTTATATTTTCAACAGTTTTTAGGTGTGGACACCTGGGGGCAGTATTGAGAAAAAAGGGGGAATACATAATTAGGTTCTGCTTTTTTGCTTATGTGGAATAAACCTTCCTTTCTCTGTCTCTCCTTGTCCCACACACTCTCCGTCTCCACCTTACCATTTCTAATGAACCTCCATGGTGCGTGCCCCCACCACCACCCATGTTATGCTACGTCATTTTTGTAGGGCCAATAAGGCTGTGCATACGTTTATGGACGTAGGCCCGCTTCAATTAAACTGAAATACACATTTTGCGCATCATGTACAAAAATCTGGGACATTCAGTATCCAGGATTTTTATTTTTATTTTCCTGGACAGACCATGAAAATCCTGGACAATCAGGAAAATCCTGGACAGGTGGCAACCCTAATGACAGCAAAGGTGAAGATTCAATCACGTTGAGTTGGCTGAGGAGAGCCTACTGAGGTCCAGAGTGATTGTTGGTTGGTCGTCAATTGCACATTACAGGAGGCTTATATCTACTTGCAAGAAAATAATTTAGAAACTTTGTTAATGTGTGTGTGTGTGTGTGTGTGTGTTGTATCAAGAAATGTATCTAATGCATGTTCTTGCTCACACTGACACACACACACAGGTTATTTGAAGCTGAAAGACTCATAGTGTCAACAACAACCCACAATCTGCTTTACAATAAAGATGGATTGATATAGTATAAGCTGTGTGCTATGAAACAGTGTGTCAAAGAAGAACAGAGATGTTTTGTCTGCACAGCATGCCAAAGAAAGTATACATATTTTTGTTAATGAATTTCAACAGCACAAGGGGAGTTGCATTTTTGCAGAATACCGTCAAGAAACGAGAACTTGTACTTCCCTAAAACATGCTGGCTGGATATAGGCATATTGGCCTACAACAAAACATATTTCACATTCTACATTCCCTGAGAGGTCTTTCATAGGCTATCAATATAAACAGAGAGGGAAAGAGAAAGGAACCACCTGAGAGATGCATAGGCTACACGGTGTGGTTAAAAAATATTTGAATTTGAGTTTGAAAAGGCATGGAGTACATCCCTTACATTTATCAGTGTAACTGTATTCTGAATACCACCCACTTAAGTAGTAACTGTATTTAAATACAGCTACTCATATTTTATATTTCAAATACGTAATACATGTATTCAGTTACTTCCCAAAAGTGAATACTGTTAACACATTTGAACTGAATTAAGAGTGCACTTGCCCAGGAGACATTTTCAGCAGTTTCATTTTTGTATTGAAACATAATAAATATTATTTTTGATGCTCTCCCAGGTCTAGGCCACAAAGGAGACACAAACACAAATGAAGAAATGAAGAAATATTCTTAACCTTCCATTTCATTTAACTATCAAGCTGCCATTCGGCTCCCCAACAATGCTGAATGATCACACACATACAACCTGCGTCAATTCAAACAGCTTTCACTGATGTGTGCTCATAAGTCGGCCACCCTCTGTCATTAAGATGGGATCAGTCTTGCCCACACTGACACACACAGCAAACACTAATACCGCTAACACATTTGAACTGAATTAAGAATGCACTTGCCACAGAGACGCTTTCAACTGCCGATTGTTTTTTTTAATTCAGGTGAATATTTAGCTTCAAATCTAATCTTAGCTCTTAAAACATTACCAAGGTCCAGACCTCTTTGACCTCAGCTGGCTACAGGCATGTAAGCCATATGGCACACCCATTTTCTGTTGTCAGAACTGATAGATGAGAAAAATGTATGCTTTTAAGAGCCAAACAGTTAGCCTTCTGTACAAATTTGCCCTGGAACAACACTGATAACTCCTTTAGAGTCTCCTCAGTTTTACCTTTGTGATGTCTGCATGCAGGGGCCTGAGTATGTTGCCCATCAGGGGAGTTTTCATAGATGTTCATGTCCACAGCCGCCTCCATGTTGCTTTACTGCTGCCTATCGACTGAGGATGTCCTTTGGTTCCTCTCTCTTATTGCACCCCTCATGTGGTAACTTAACACATTTAAAGAGGAACAAAGCTGGCTTGTGCAATTCAGTAAAACCAAATTAGAAAAGGGCCTAACATATAAAGAGTTTCCCAATTGCATTTTAATGAATTTTCATAAATCTTTTTTTTTACATTTTTGTTTTCGAAGTAATTTCAGTATAATTGTAATTGGGTATTAGCTGGGCTAATTGGGTATAGCTGTTAGATTTAACTTAACTCAATGAAAACAACACAATCGAAATTGTATTGATATTACCTGAAATACACAATTACATGACTTGAAGTTTTAATGCTTTTAAAAATGGAGATATAGCATTTTGGAACCAAACTTCATATTTTGGAATTTGGGATGATAGTACACTGCTAAGGTGATGTAACGTTGCTTTAGAATCCTGGTATCTTCAGTGCTTGTGTGCGTGTGCATGCCTGTGTGTGTGTGTTTGTGTGCATCTGTGCATGTGGGTGTGTGCAACCCTTCGCTCAACTCCATCATCTAGGCTGATTGGTGTACAGTCACTAAATGTACACATAAATTAATTTGTTGTATGGCCCCCCATGAACGGAATTCCATGAAACTCAGCATGCCTTCAGAGGCTATCATAGTGATCTTACACGTCAAATTTATTTTTTAACAACAGATTTAAAAAACCTGTTGTTTTGTATTTTTCACTTTAACATTCCAATGATAATAGCAAGGTTAGTTTTTGCCCCAAGGCAACATTGTACCATTGCGGAATGAAAATCAATATTTTACAGATATATGAAGTTATAATAATACAAATGATCATAGGAAATCATCAAAAGCACTGTTATGTACTAGTTAAAAGCTCCATAAATCTCCCCAAACATTCTCCGGTACAGTATACATACACACACAACCACACACACATATCCATGAGTTTGCACACTTATACCCATGCATACTCATGTATGCGTACAGATGCACACTCATGCAAGTTACCTGCACCTGACTTTCTGAAAGTTTATAAGCAATTTGTCTCAAAAGAGAAACACAGGGGGTAGGCCTATAGCAAATAGAGGGATAAGTCAGGCCTCAAACTTGGGGCTACAGGGTAGGCTAAGCCTCCGCTGCGCGTCGGGGTCCAGTTCGCCCTGTCGGGACCTATTTCCCGATAATGACCAATTCGCCCTGTCGGGACCTATTTCCCGATAATGACCGGTGTTCTATACATTATCCCTTACTTAGAACACAGCTGATCAACCATCTGCTTTCACTTTTGAATGAAGTTCCAGTCCTTGCGTAGTGATATGAAAGACGTGAATTAGAAGCACAAAACCCATTTTCCTTGACAGCGGTCTGTTATACAACGGTCTGTTATCGAGAAATAGCAGACCACTGAACATGGGAAGGCCCATGCAAGTGAATTGAGCGATCTTCAGCATTATGAAGAGCTGTGTAATAAAAGATTGTAACGATTTGATATGTTTTGCAACAATAAGGTTTTGAATGTCTTGGGAGAGCTGTTTGCTTTTACCCGTCATGAGATGTTTTTTGTGTGACACCTCGGTAACGAAAAACCTTTTTAATAGCCCATCAATATGTACTTACCCAACTGATAATAATTCACAGATAGGAGGTATAATTAATTTCTAACTACTTACATATTTCAGCTGGTTCCTTGCCTTAGTGTAATTCTTACTGTGTTCAATACTTTTTTCCTGTCTCATTTCACAGTATAACACATAACTTTACCTATGAACTTTAATGTTAACTAGATGTACCGCATAGCGGTACAAAATATGACCGCCGCTCAGTCCTGTACATCCATTCCGCGAAAATAAATCATATTAATGAATTTGTCTCCATCTTCTACTCCATCCCCCACTCTTGAAACGTTTGTGTATGCTTGTTTGGAATGTGTGTTTGCACACATTCCGCACACAAAGTAGCCTACTGGCGCTGCAAAGGTGAATAGATTTGTTTCTGGGCCAAAAAATTTGTAGCATTGTTATAAAACCTTTAAAATCTCTAAACAATCACAAGTAGGGAAGTTCATCACAGTCCATCCATTGCAACTGGACTGATGAAAGGTACACCTGTAGGCTACATTGTATTTGGGAAAAGCAGAAGGTAGCAGCATAATGTATTTATTTATTTATTATTATTAAACAAAACAATCCCTGTCAGTTCCATGCAGTTTTCAACAGCTATCAAGAAGAGAGGTCATGTCATGGATTTTTGTGAATGTTTCTTCTTCTACATATGCATAAGTTTAGTCATCTAGTTCAAATGATATTCAGCTTTATTGTCAATGCACAAATTAAATACCAGTAGTCTAGAACAAAATGCCGTTTTACCCAGTGGTGCAAATAACTGACATGTCCAAAAGGGCCTTCAATGCGTTGCGAGACTGTTCATACACATTTTAACGGGCAAAGTTGAAGAGCTACTGTCTGTTATTGTTTGTGCAAATAATATGCTGATTCATGTTCCCTTGCATTTTGCAACTATGAGGTCCATGGTTAAGCTCAATCTTTTGACGCAATCTTTTGATTTTCACCCAGCCTAGTCCATGGTAGGCGTCCGATAAAAATATTGTTTAATTTTGCGATTGAGATATCCACGCACTGGCGCCTCCCCTGCGACGTGTTCTCCCCCCGGTTTCAGAGCTATTCTAAATGCAAAAATGCATAGAGGGAGTTATGACAAAACCGTGACTGTTAAACTATAAGCTATATAAGGTAGGCCCTATGCTAGGCCTATTACACAACACTTGTCACTAGGCTATGCTGGCGACCCAAATAAAATCTCCTTTGGAACCAATGGCTTACACCTTACAGTATCAAGCTGCCACCTCTTGGCGAAAAGTTAATAGTTTTGCATATCAGTAATACATTTCACGTAGCTGTGTTTATCACGGAAAGGGCGAATGAAGTGGACACTTCTAAATGGAACCACTGTACAGTAGCTCAAGGTCTGTGGCTAAAGCAGCCATAATGAAAGCGTTATCATTGTTTGGATACTTCACACACGTGTTTTTTAATCGCATAGACTACAACTACCAAGCTGGAATCAAAGCACATCGACTCCCCTCTCACACCCTAAACACGCACTTCGAACAAACAAAAAGCGCCTCAGTCTCACGGAATAGCCATAGGCAAAACTGTATCTGACCGGTGTAACGTTGGTACTAAATCATCCATCGCAAAGAATGATTTTTGTAGCACGTGCAACAAATATGTGTAGGTACAGCCCTGCCCTGAATACATCTCAACGTGCGCTCTAAAACATCTGGTTTAAATGGAGATGTAGATCATCACGGGTGCGTTAATAAATCTACATTGCGGCGAGTTGACACAAATTATTCACTTTGACGAATTTATGTAGTTTCAGTTACTTTACTTTGAGCCATGCTCTTCCTTACTTGAATCCCCTTTGAAAATAGAGAATTGAACTATGGGTGTTTGGGAATGAACGTTGACTCAGATGCTTTTTGAGACTTTTAGCAGAAATGTCCCAGCCCGGTGTTTAGGATGCATCATAGGCAGTGTTGGGCAAGTTACTTCAAAATCGTAATGTACTATGCATTACTTATTACTGTCATTTAAAAGTAATATGTTACATTATAATATTACTGTCTCTGAATTGTAAGGCATTACACTACTATTGCATTACTTTTAAGTTACTTTCACCAAAATATCTAGAAATATGGATTTGCCATTCTAAATGCAATTTATTACGCTCAATGCAGCTTGCTCTTCCAATGGAGGGAGATGTGGTATAGCATAATGACTGAGCTAGGCTTAAGGCAACAGTAGAATGCAATAGGCGCAGTGCTCATAATGCAATACAAGGAACAATCATAGTCAGAATGTTAAAAACCGACAACAGGTCAAAGTCTGGTAAATTGTGATAGAAATACTGTAACTCATTAAAATCAATAGAGAGCCTACTATATTGTAAATCAAAGCTTAAAGGAACCGTATGTAAGATTGTGGCCAAAACGGTTACTACAATCACTTTCAAATTACTGTAGAGCGGTGTATCCCCTTCCCATCCCCTCTGACTGGCAGAGTTGGCAACCGGATGACAAAACACTACTGACTTTGTGATTAGTAGATAGGTGGAGGGTGGCGCATTAGGCCAAAACACAACATGACAACATCAACATCAGTTGAGGGCTGCAACTATCCTGACAATATCCTGGCCAGACTACTGTTGTCAGTGATATAAGTATTTGAAATGAACATGATTTCTTAATGTCTAGTGACATATCAGGGCAATTTTATGAATAATTGAAATACAATTTTTACATACAGTTCCTTTAATAAAGACATGTCAAGATGGTGGCCTGCTGGCCATTTCGGTGCCCTAAGTGAGTGGCTTTGAGTGAGTGACATTTAAATGATAACTCAAACACCTAAAGTAAAATAAAAGGCCTATTATTTACAGACCATTACTGTGTATTTTTAAACATTAATTTCCGAAGAAATGCTGTTTTACTTATAAATGGTGCACTGTCACTTTAAGAGCATTGATCTTTACTTGTCATAATGCCCTTTTGCCAGCTCTTGTTTACAAGCCTTATTTGTTTGAGTTACATTGATAGCACAATATTAACAATAATATGCACAATGTTAAGTTGTTTTAAGCAACCTTCATTGCTTTGGAAATGGAAGTATGCAATGACATGTTGCTTCACATTTCGTTTTGCGAATACAAGTGAATTATGAGCCTGGTATCCACCTAGCTATCTGAATGGAATGCGTTTCAGTCGACTCAGCATATCATGTGCTTCATGTAGCCTAAATGCTTGGAAAACGAATGATTGAAGACCCACCAATTCTAGTACTACGTGGTGATTGAGAGAACCCAAAAGGTATCAAACTTGCATGTAACATCGTGTTAGTGCATTTTGACATTGTAAACGTTATTAATGAAGAGTGAAACGCAGTTTGCAGTAAAGCTACTATTCATTGGTTACATTTGGGTGCCCCCTCTGTCCTTTGGTGCCCAACGCAAAGTGCGTGATGCGCGTGGTGGGAGCGGTGGCACTGCCAGGCTACACAATCTTTTTCTGCAGTTCTATCCCTTTATTCTCTTCAATTTAAGTTCACAGCACAAAGCTGACATGCACAACAGCATAGTTTGTGTTTTATCAAGAATCAAAAAGATTAGCGTGGCACTACTTTAGATGTTTCATTAATTTAGGCTACTTGTGCTATTTCGCGAGCTGAGAGATCTTTCGGTTTCGCACACAAAGTGCTTAACTATGTTCTTCATAGCCTTGTCTCTGACAAGCTGAAAATAATGAGCGTAGGCTTATGTCCATCCCGCAAATAGAGTCCGCCTGCGAGTCTGCTGCAGCCACAGGATTTTTTCTCCTCTGTTGTGGTGTTTGCGAATATGTATCAAAACAAAACAAGCGCTTAATTTTGGGTTAAACTGCATTGTAACGCGCGTTACTGAAGTTTGTACCGAGTAAATATTACCCGATTTTTTTTTTGTAATGCCTTACATTACCGCGTTACCGCAAACAGCAATATATTACAGTAATTACATTACTTTTGTAACGCATTACTCCCAACACTGATCATAGGTTATCTTTCAGGTAGCATATATTTTCCATTAGAAAACCATCACGTAGCGAACGTGTTGTGGCTAACTCACTTAGCTCCTGTTAGTAGCCTAGGTTATGATCATAAGCAAATGAGATGACAGTCGAAAGATACAATTAGTGCTGTTATCAATGGTAGCCTATAACCGCATTTATGGTTTTCTACAAATACATCAATAATCAAATTGGCCTCCATCACTCAACCATGCTAACGGTAACATTATTTTACCTACGTTCTGCTATTGATAGGATTAACGTAGCCTACCAGCAGTAAAAAACAAGCATGTCCGATAAACATTCTCAGATTTATTTCGGCTTCAAGAAGAAATGGGAATTACATGTCATGCAGAAATCATCCTACCCTTATTAGACGTTCTCTGCGGTAAACTACACAGTCTTGTCCTTGTAGGAAGCATGCCAACCCACTTTAGATTAACTTCCAACAAAATTACGTCTCACTGCAACGATGCGCCATCTGGTGGACAAACGACTACGTGACGCCAATACTGGAAATGCAGCCAAATTATTATGATGAATATTTGGCTTTCCTTTAATCCTACTGAATTTGTAATTATGTATCGGCCGTTGTAATTGCCGATACTGATGTATGTGCGTTCCTGTGTGTGTGTGTGCGTGTGTATATGTGTGCACCACCATCTACAGGCCAATGAGTGTACAGTCACTAAATGTACACATAACTTAATTTTTTTAGACCCCCCCATGGATGAAATTCTACGAAACGTGGCATACCCCCAGAGAATGTCAGGTTAATTATACACATAAAATTTGGTGCAGTTCTGAACATCTTAACTGAAGAGAGGGGCGATTAAAGCAGAATGATATTGCATTTTCATTTTTTACCGGGGGGGTGCAAATCACAAATGAGTGATTATGGGCTAGGTTGATGTGGGCCCTTGAGACCAACATACCATAAAAATTTCTTCATCCTCGGTGCCACGGTTCAGGTAGTTATTTAGGAAAAACTGCATTTTTTGGGTTTCGGGGGGCCCAGCGCGGAGGGGGAGTGGCCCCCGGGGACCAAACAAAATGTTTCCGTAAAAGTCTAGTGGGGCTACATACCCACCAAATTTCATGTGCCCCGGTGTTTCGGTGCCCCGGGTATCGTTGACCAAAATTTCAGGAAGTAGATGACGGAAAAAAAAAAAAAAAAAAAAAATTTGACAATCCCTATATGACCGCTTCGCTAGCGGCGGTCATAATAATGTGTCAACAAAAGATTTTATTCAGAGGGTATCATTAAGAAAATGTTATTCTCCACAAGGTGGGGCTGTGAACTGCTTTATTTGAAACTCCAGCATAGTTTGGTCGCTGAATAAAACTTAAGCATCTAAAACATATTCTGCTACACTTTCACTTTCAAAATTATACCGTAGGTGAAAAATGCTTTAGCACTCAAAATGATCACGTGGAAGGGTCGCCCAGTGGAAGGCAGACAGCAAACTACAGTCTTATTTAAGTGCTGAAGAGGTACTCGAGTGCCTCGGCTATGGTCATTTTCCCAGTGGTTAATGTTAGTCCATCGGGCCTGATGCTGATGGTGTCTGCCTTGAGCACATTGAGGGAGCCATGGAAAACGACAGTTGGGCAGGGGTGGACTTCCTGTAGAGGAAACAAGTAGGGGAAACATCAGGGCACTGGTCATTTTAAACTTTGGTATGAATTGAAATCATGGAACAGGAACAGACCACGCTTACATCTTCAACACAGTATAAAAACTCTGTTTTCTCCTTGAAGAGTTCCGGCAGCAACAGCAGTGCAGCATCTGTTAAGAGACATTTACCCAAATGAATCATCATGCTTAGATTATCATTCACAGAGGTCATCATCGCAAAAACTAAATGTACCATAAACACCAATTATCCCTCAACATTCCAGCAAGAAAAATACATAATACATATTAATATCTTTCCATTCCTTCTGTGATTCTCTTTCTCAGTGATTCTTCAAACTTAAATTTGTGTGAGAGTCAACTCAAGTCAGGTCAACTTTATTTATATAGCGCATTTCATACACAGAGGTCATTCAATGTGCTTTAGTTTACATAACCAAAAGAATGTTTTCAGACTTTTGATCACAGAAGACACCTACCTTCTAATCTCTCATTTGTTGGCTCAAGGAGGGAGGGTGAAAACCTTTTCTGGCTGCCTTCCTTCACCACCCTGATGATTCTTGGGGCCAACTCGTGTATTGCAGTTTGCAAGCTCCTGTCCATGTCTATCCCAAATTTCATTTGCATCTCATGATGCATCTTTAAGGAGAACAAATTAAGAGAATAAATAGAATATACCCACTGTTGGTATTGTGTTAACTGTCTTGTGCACAATTTACTCACTAGCTGTGGGATGCCAAGAAATGGAAAAATCTCCATGACTTTCTTTGTTGGGAGAGTCATTGCTTCAATGCGCTTAAAAAACGTCCTCCTCATCCTGATTTTAATTTCTGCCAAATTTGGTTGCTTCTTGGCCAACTCCCTTAAGATGAAATTCAGGTGCTCTTGATAACTGGTGTCATCCTCTCCAACTGCTTCCATCTCTAAAACCTGAAAACACAACACATTTTTATAAAACAAGTGTAATCAAATCAGTAGAGTGGCTGATTCTCCACAAACTTATTGTTACTCTTTTGCATGTGTGTGGCACTTGTTATTTGTATCTCAACAATAATGAAGTATGAAAAGGAATACAAAAAATACCTCAAGCGAGGAACTGGAGTTACTGTGTGATGCTGAATAATCCAGTAATTCTTCTCTCCTTTTTGCCAGCTGAAATGGACAGTAATTAATGTCATATAGGATGAGTAAAGATAACATTCTTAACCCACTTTTGGTACCTGACACTTTTAAAAGAATAAAGATCAGAAAAACAAATAGCCTAATGTACCTCAGGTTCGATGGTAGTGTCCACATAGGATGTTTGCTCCACCATTCGTTTTTTGGTTCCATAGTTTTTTTTCATTTGGAGGACTGTGGAGTTGTGCACAAGTGGAATCCTTTCCTTCTTGAATTTGTTACGGAGGCACTCTAACAATGTCTCCTAGATACAAGGATACAATGCAAATTGCAATAGTAAAATTACATTATTTACACAGAAATAAAAAAAATAACCAAAACAGAAAGAGTCTTTGCAAGTAGCAGTACTGTACGTACATGTCCAGATGAACTGCCATCTCTTAAGAATGGAAATTTTGTAATCAAATTCCCCAGGACATCTCCATACATTTTGTGACTGGGATACCTAAAACAGATAATTATTTGTTAGTGAAATGCATCCTAAGGGCCTACTTTAGGACTTTTTAATCTCATCCTATAATCACAGACTAGTCTCAGACTACGTTCCCTATTTTCCACCCTGGCGCATGGTGGAAAACTCATTATTTTCCCAGCGCAAAGTTTATTTTCCTATTTTGCACCTCTCTTTTTTAAATAATGCGCCAAGGGGTGTGGTAATTAACAACCTAAGGAGTGGTCTGGCGCGTTCGTACACTACCTAAAACGCAATACGCCACTGACCAAGAGAAACCTAGGAAAAAACACCACTGACCAAGACAAAACTGCTTTATATTTTGAACTAAACTTACCAAGTGTGTTTAGTGACATTATCAAACAGCACCAGGCCAAGACAGTCTAGATAGACGGGACAGTTTGTTGCCTGTGGTAATATTCTCTGAACATGATACACTTTAACTACATACACATTACATTAATGAACATGAGTTAATGTAGACATGCTATACTCACTGTGAGCAAGGTGTATGGTCCTCCAGGAGCAATCCAGCTTCATATCTGGGTGATGAGAGGAAAAGTAGTAAGATCAATGCCAGGCTTAAATTAAATGCTTGCTTACTTACTACCATGTCTGCAGACTGGTTAACACATCTTACTTGCTGTTCTGGGAACGACTGGGAGTTCTGGGAGTTTCTTAACTTATTCAGCTCCTTCATAAACATCACCTGTGACTTCATTAAAGGGAAAAGTTTCTCAACTCCCTAGTGCTAAACTATCCGCTAGCTAGCACGCTAACATTAGCCAGCTTATCAACACCGAATACACGGTCAAAATCATCAATAAAAAAGCAATAGTTGATTTTATTGTTAGCCTGACAAGTAAGAAGTAAACTTATCTTCATGATGGATCTGCTAGTAGAGATAACTGATAAGATAGTTTCTAGCTACTGCTAACGTCATTCAGGACTACACTAACGTTAACAACAAACTAACAGCTGTTTCGACCGACAGTTTCGACAGCTGACAAAACCAAAACGCCCACAGGCGTTTAAGGGGAACGCCCCTATTTTTTATTTAAAGGAGTATCGCTTCATATAGTGGTTTGCAGAAAACACAATTAAATGGGTGATAAAAGGAGATAAAAGTTTCGTGACACTTACCGTTAAAATAAAGTCCAGAATGGTTCCATAAAAATTCGTTGAAGTTCAAATAACCCTCGCGTGCATGAAATAGAACCCTTTTTAGGCAAAATGTTCAATTTTCTTGGCTAAGAACCTGCATGGTTCTATATAGCACCCCCAAGAACCCATTTTTTTAAGAGTGTAGTCACGTTCTCTGATCTCAGCACAGTCCTCCTCTCCACCGTAGTTATTTGGCTGACCATTATCCCAAAACCTAAAACAACATGGAAGCACAACAGTTTCAGCAGACAATGTACATCATCAGCTGCATAAAAAATGAGTCTGACTGGATGTTACTTTTTAAGTAGATTAGCCTCACCCATCAGTGAGGGCCGTGCCGTCTACCCATTTCCACAATCCATCCTTTTTAATTAGCCCGATCCAGAATTCCTTTTGCATTCTGAACAGAAAATCCTACATGATAAAGAAATGTGTCCTAAATTGCACAAGATGTTTAACAAATATGTAGCCTAGCCTGGGGTTGGATTAGAATGGCAAAAATGTCAGTCAGTGGTTATGCTCCATTGATTCTGGTTAGATGGCCATAAGGTATTATGGCCATTAAAGAGCCACCTTAATCAGAAAAATAATGCGTCTTATGAAATAAATATTTCATTCAAATCATTCTATTCAAGTCTTAGAAAATGTCATGCACTTACCCTGATCATGCTGTAATTCTTAGATTTGTGTTTCTTAGGCTAGTCCACACACACACACACACACACACACAAACCTGTTCATCTCTGTTGTTTATGATCACCAAGTTTGCACCCCTGTTTTGGCAGTCCTTTCTGGCCACATCCCATGACCTCACCTCAGTGGATAAATAGTATAAACTAGATGCAAAAAAGATCCATCCGTCCTGCATATGTCTCTCTGAGTTAAATGGGAATAGAAGAGCAGATTTTGGTAACACTCCATAATAAGGTGCCATAATAAATAGCAAACTAGTAATTACCTAACCCTTTGTTAATTGTTACTAACATATCTATTTGGTACAAGTTAATAGTTTTTTCATCATTAATTAAATATTATTTGTTTGCATAAAAACTGTATGTTAATGCTTTAGCAAATCTATTAACTAATATTGCATTAATATGTGTTAATAGTTAACTAAATGTATTTTTGGCACTAATTAACAGTTATATCTTACATCATTTAAATGTTTATTTGCAAACTATATGTTAATAGAAAAGTTTATTATTATTATTATTTAACTAATTGTTATTAAACTGTGCTTCTGCCTATCCCAATATGAACCACTCTCCATAAGACCCTTATAATAGATAGATAGATACTTTATTGATCCCCAAGGGGAAATTCATGGAGCTACCTTGACATGTTGCCACTGTTGTCAGCGCCGGAACCGCTTGCAATAAATTTGGCTAAGCTTAATTAATATATTAGTGGTATATAGCTATAAGCGTGGGGTCCCCTATAATAAAGTTGGTTAAGCTTAATTAATATATTAGTAATATATTACTATCAGTATGGGGGACCCTTATAATAAAGTTGGTTAAGCTTAATTAATATATTAGTAGTATATAGCTATCAGTGTGGAGCCCCTTATAATAAAGTTGGTTAAGCTCAGGGCTTTGAACCGGTTCAAGGAACGAAAACGAAAACCGGGAACTTTTTGTATTTTACAGGGAACAGAAACGAAACCGGAAACGTTATTATTTTTTATGTTCTGGAACAGGAACACTTATTTAAAAATAATGGTAACCGGTTAATACCGGTTTTATTTCGTTCCTCAAAGTTTCCGTTGCCTAATTAACTAAAAAAAAAAGTAATTATTTTCCTGCGCATGTTACCATGACGGCTGAGGTTCACTTCTTGTGTGACATCACATCAGACATTCGCTGACTGAATGGAGAGAGAGCGGTGGATTACAAAGTCTCCACTCCACATCTTAAATAAGAGGTAAATTACGATCCATCGTTAATTAAAACGCTCATTCCAAACACAATATCAATAGCTATATTTGTCGACTCCACGTTAATGATGGACTAGCGAACATTTAGGCAATTTACTCTCGTTAGGCCTAATGTCAGTCACAAATCTTTGTTTTTTTGTTGTTTGTTTAAAAATGCCAGGTTGGTATAGCCATTTTTTTTGTTTTTGCGAACTGTTAAATGTGAGCCACTGTTATTACAGGCTATAATTAGTAGGCTATGTTTGTTGATAAACAATAGGCCCTACCTGATGAAACAGGCCTAATTGCAAGTAGGCCTAAGCAAGACAAAACAAAAGACTTGTTACGGTATGAGTAGGCCTACTGGATGGCCTTTCCCCCGACAGTTGGAATTTGTTGTTGCCCGAGTGGCATAACCACGTGTCTTAATAATGTCGTTACGTTTGTGTGCAAATTTTCTCTTTAAACTACACATTTGAAATAATTGTAGGCCTATTTAATTATTATTATTATTAATAATATAATTATTATTATGTAATAATGGTTGTAATATTATTACATTTGGTTTAAGCTGGATGAGAAAGATGTGACATAATTCTATAGCATTAAACAGCTGACAGGAACGAAATTAACCGTTCCGGGAACAGTATTTTTTTGTTCTAACCGGTTCGGGAACGTCAATTTATTGGTGGAACTCATAACCGGAAACGTTATAATTCCGTTTCTGTTCGGAACGAACCGATTGGGGAAAAAAATCGGTTCAAAGCCCTGGTTAAGCTTAATTAATATATTAGTAATATATAACTATCAGTATGGGGGACCCTTATAATAAAGTTGGTTAAGCTTTATTAATATATTAGTAATATATAACTATAGTCAGACGGTGAGAGGACTGAGACCAAAACTGGCTTATCACATTTATTATTTTAGGAAAAGTTAAAACAAAACAACAAGTAGTTGAATGGGCTATATTACATGCATCATTCCTATACCATCACTGTCAGCCCTACTAGCAAGGGAGACATGGAATGTTCAGGTGCACATAACGACAGTTTATTAATATTCTGAGACTCACTAAACACTCACAGACGTAGACCATACGGAGGTAATGCATAAACATAATGCTAAACTAGCATTTCCTGCTAGACTGAATTGCACTTTCCATGCACACTAAGCTAAACTGCTTAACTACACTGAATGCATGGAAAGTTGCTAGCGGAGTTTACAGCTAGTCACGTTAGACTCAGTGTGTGAACTTGTGGTCATAATGAAAACATTAATAAACGTTCTCTAAGTCGCTAGAATTGCACCCAAATCTTAAAAATACATGTAAAGTAACATAATACAGGTGGTATATCAAAGTTTTCAACTTAAACAACATTTCACAGTTACAAAAGTAGGGAGTACTTTATACAGTCAACCTACCCAATGCAAAGCATACCGCTTCTGATCGGCTATGGCAACAATACAAGGACAAAACGCAGCAGAACTGCAGTATAGCGTTTCTCCAAAGGGGGCTCCAAAACACCAATATCAATAAAGCTGCTTAATTACGGCGAAAATCACATACAAACATTAAACTACATTTCTAACTCTGTTACACCCCTCCCCTGAATTTCACCAAATCAAGCAGCAACCAAATAGTACTTCCAAATGCAAAGAGTACACTACTTTCAAACACTAGACAGGGTCACCAGTTACAGGACAGCCAACCACAAAGGTATCCAATAAGGATGAAGTGGAACAAGAGGAGCGCAAACTCTCACACAACCAACCACTGGCAGTAGGGTGCCATATGCACCCCACAAGACCATAAAGCCATAAACCATAAATTCCATAAATTCTCAACAAAGCTAATCATAAAAGCTAGATAAATAATGATATGTCATTATATTAGCATATAGTTTGTAAATAATAATAAATAAACATTTAACATTTAAATGATGTAAGAAATAACTGTTAATTAGTGCCAAAATATATTTAGTTAACTATCAACATATATTAATACAATATTAGTTAATAGATTTGTTAAAACATTAACATACAGATTGTATGCAAACAACTAATATTTAATTAATGATGAAAAAACTATTAACTTGTGCCAAATAGATATTTTAGTAACAATTAACAAGGGGTTAGGTAATTACTAGTTTGCTATTTATTATGGCACCTTATTATGGAGTGTTACCCAGATTTTAAATACACCATGATGACATGGACTTACATCGAAGTAATACAATTTCAAGACAGCTTCTGTAAACGCATTATCCATGAATAGAGTCATTCTATTAAATAATAAACCTGGGACTTCAGTAATCTCAACATGCATTAGGTTGTTGTGGGGGAAAGGTAATTCATTAACAAGTAAGGTAGCCTGGACAGCACGAGTATAACAAAATAGAAACTCACCAAGATCAGAGATCTGGCTTTTCACTTCAGTGTTCTCCTTCTGCAAAGTCTTGAGATTAGTCTGCAACAGGTCTCTCTCTGAGGTACAATTACTGCAGGTGGAATTTAAATGCAATCTCTCCACTGAGAGGACTATAACTACAGTCAGCAAGAGAACACACAACATCCCTAGAGTTCCCGTGACCACTCTGTACCAGACATGTCCTGTGTAGAAAAGAATGTTTTTTGTTTTTGTTGTTGTTTTTTTCCAAAAGACAGACGTGAAGGCTATTGTATGTCTGTGAGAAAGAGTAAAGTGTGAGTTTGATTACCAGTCAAATGGATCCCAGGAATTTCCATTCTTGACCAAGTAGAAGTACTTGTATACCTGTGGATAGCTACATCATCCTCTGCATCCTTATTTTCTGAATAGACGTGATCCGATTGTGTAGAATTTACACTTCTTAAAGAATCCATGGGCATTCTCCTGTGACTTGTATTAACTGGACCAGAGGAGCTACTCTCCAATGTTCTGTCTTATAGTAGGGAATCGTGACAGGAAATAAAAATGAAAAAAAAAAAAAACTGCAGAGTATGCATTGTACATGTTGTATCCAAAACAGTTACGCAACTGCAGTGTCTTCTTTGCCATATTATATTACACTATTACATATTATAGTATATGTTATATTATATTATCTTATATGATATCATATTATATTATACTACTAGCCTATATTCTGTTATGATAGCAAGTCTGATTTCAGGAAATGGATGTTGTGCTTGGTCAGCAAATCTTAGGAGCTTTGTGCTTACATCATATTTTTTTTATGAAACTTCAACAAAAGTGGTCTTTGCTACCGACAATACAATGCCTGAGTGGTCTTTGCTACCGACAATACAATGCCTGAGTGGTTTTTGCTACAGACAATACAATACCTGAGTGGTCTTTGCTACTGACAATACAATGTCTGAGTGGTCTTTGCTACTGACAAGACAATACAGTTGACAAAAACATACCTCATAAGATTGTGAAGTGTTGAATACTGTGGCTTTAATCCATTCCCCAATCAGCACACCTTTGCCTTATGCATTCTCTATTGCATAACTGTATTTTTTATGTTGACTAAAAAACAGTGCTCATAAATCCACACAGACAAGGATACACAAATTAGACAGTTCAAAAGATGACAGGAGTTGTTTCTCATAATTAATGGTGCCATATATTTGTACAAGACATGAATGCTTATTGGTGCGTTTTGACCAGCCCCTCTAGTTTGGCCTGGTTGCCAGACAATTCTTCAACCTGATGAAAACAGGATGCATTAATCATAATGGAAATGCTTCATGTTCTGTATGTATGTGCAATCACATATATATCTGGAAGGAAGAGTTTCTTACATTCTTTCCGTTCTTACAGAAGTGGAATGTTGGCTTGCATTTAATATCACAGGACTGAGCCACATCCTGTCAGGAGATGAGGAATTAATCTCAGTTAAAGATGACATCAAATGGATGAACAGAGTGGATCAACAGCTCACAAGCACCTTCTACCTGACTCTCCAACTCAAAGGGGCGGCATAACGTGTGGAAAGAGAATGGTTTATGTCACAGTCTAGAAACAGTGACATATGTAATACACAAAGCGGTACAAAATATGACCGCCACCCAATCCTGCACATTCTCTCTGCAAATTTAAATCACGCTTGTCAATTTGTCTCCATCTCCTACTCCATCCCCCAATCTTGCAACTTTTGTGTATGTAAATGACTGTGTGTATAGTGTGTGTTTGTTTTTGTGTATATGTGTTCTTCTCTCTCTCTCTCTCTGCACTAAACCACAAAACATGAAATTAAACAAACCCATGTTTTCTTTCAAACACAATGTAATTTCATTGAATTGACATTTTGCCACAGCAATGAACTGGCGGCTGGCTGCCTGGCCCCTATGAATGAGCAAGATTGAGAACTGGGCAACCCCCCTCAGTCGTGGGGACCATTCAGAATACGAGAGAGACGTTTACGCCAACTCTTTACTCTTTAAAGTGGTAGGTGTTTGCCGACTGGTGTGCTGATAATGATTGCGACCGCTTGTGTCCCACTGAATAAGTACTAATGTTGTTACAGCATCTATTTGAGCTGGGGTGCCTGTGTCCTTCAGGTGTACCTTGGCGGCTATCTGCCTGCCACTCAGGTTGGTGTGGCATTGCAGTTTTAAGGGCCGATACCAATATCAATATCTAATGGCTCTGAATGGAAGACAATATTTTGGGCCAATATTAATTTATTTAAACCAACTACATGAATCAAGCAAAATATTCTTTCAGGGTTACAAGCCTCCATGACCTTGTTTGTGTGTTCATGTCAGGGATGCAAAAAGAATTTCAGCCCTGGCTGACAACAAAGTTTTATCGTATCATATCGTATTTGTCTGTTTGGTTATTTGGCTGGTTATTAACAAACTCACATGAAAGGAGTCATGTTTGCAAACCTTCCATATGAGATATATAACATGTAATAGCCCCATTGAGTAGCCTAAATCATTTTTGAACTTATTTAGAAAAAAGCTCATGTGATATGGGGAAAAAAATGATGTGAAAACAACAACAAAAAATGCTGTTTAAAGAAGCATAGTGTCCTGACACACAACAGGTGAATAGACACGTAACATCACATAACAGGCGAATATTCCCATAACATCACATAACAGGCGAATATTCCCATAACATCACATAACAGGTGGATATTCCCATAACATCACATAACAGGTGAATATTCCCATAACATCACATAACAGGTGGATATTCCCAGCTCAAGGCAACTCAGTTGTGGATGTTCTCACATACCTGCATGTGACACATTTGCGGAGTGCAGTTGGAAAAAGCTGTTGTGCGGCAATGGGAGAAAGAACTACCACAAAAAAATAGATCCATTCTAGAATTCCTCATATCGCTCAGATGTGGAAAGGGGTTCTAATATCTGTTCGGTTGACAGATATCTGAAAGTTTTAGGCTATAAGCCAAAATACATACAGCAGGGAGAAATATTGAAGAAGTCAACATTTTCTTTCAGTAAGTATATGTCCTGTATGTGGCTGGTTGATGATGCAGTGTTCCTTCCACTTGTAGATAATGGCCCCAATGCTGCCTGCTGTAATATTCTGATGTTTTGAAATACATCTGAAACCAGTTTCATTGATATGTTTTACAACAATAAGTTTGCGAAAGTCTTGAGAGAGATGTTTGCTTTACCCATCATGAGATGTTTGTTGTGACACCTCGGTAACAAAAGACCTTTTAGCCAATCAATATGTCCCAGCAAAACCCAGCTGATAGTAATTCACAGATAGGAGGTATAATTACTTTACACAGGAACAGATTTCAGCTGGTTCCTTTTGGTAGCTTTTCCTAGCTTTGGTGTACAATTTTTTCTTAGCGTGGTCATTATGTTTTTTCTGTCTCATTTCACGGTACACATAACTATACTTACGAACTTTAATGTTTGGATTTCTTTATACGGTATGTGTGGAGTTAATGGTGAAAATGTCATGTGAATAACCTCACCAGAAATATTCTTATTGAAAAAATGTTGACACGTTCAATACTGTAAATAAGAAATTCTCACTCTCATAATATGACAACAAAATCAGACTTTATTCAGAGTTCAGAGGTTATCGGTAGACCATAAACTGCTTTATTCGAAACTCAAGCATGGTTTGTTTGCTGAATAAAACTTTATTACAGAGGCATCTAAAACACATTGTGCTACACTTTCACAATGATAGATGAGAAATGCTTTAGCACTCAAGTTCAAATTCTATATTGGAACTTATGCCTCACTAATATTGTTAAGTCTTTATATATTGGGGCCTACGCCTTAGATTGTTAATTATATTAAATGTTACACTCCAATACTTTGTTAATTTCTTTGTGAATTAAAATCTTTGATTCTCATTCTCTCTCTGAGTCTTTCTGGGAGTAATGGATATACCAAGCATATCTGATTCATGCAGAAAGCTTTGCCAAATCACTAGCTGTTTTAAAAAGCTGTTTAATAATGATCATGTGGAAGGGTCGCCCTGTGGAAGCCTACAGTCTTTTTTTCTCACACAACCAACGTTGTGACTTAGAGCACACATCATCATTCCAGTTGTGGAGATCTGATCTATATCTGATCTCACCACAGTCCTCCTCTCCAACGTAGTTATTTGGCTCACCTTTATCCCAAAACCTAAAACAACATGGAAGCACAACAGTTTCAGTACTTAGCCATAGAGCATCCCACCATCATGATTCTGAACCCCCTACAACACAAATAGATATTTTTCCTGCCATGCTTTGTATGGTGATATTTAAAATTTAAAAAAATCAGAAGATGCAATATGTTTCTGATGAAGGTGGCTCTTTAAAGGCCATTAGACCTCAGTCTTTTTGAACCAGAATCAATGGAGCATGCACTGACTGAAACTTCTTGTCTTTCTAGTCCAACCCCAGGCTAGGCTACATCTTTGTTAAACATCTTGTGTAAGTTAGGACACATTTCTTTGTCATGTAGGAATTTCTGACCAAAATACAAAATGTACTGGATCGGGCTAATGGAAAAGGATGGAGTGTGGAAATGGGTAGACGGCACGGCCCTCACTGATGGGTGAGGCTAATCTACTTAAAAAGTAATATCCAGTCAGACTCATTTTTTATGCAGCTGATGATGTACATTGTCTACTGTGCAAAAATGTATCGACCAACATAAATATTCAACATTTATTTTTCTAATTACATTTCTAATTATTAGAACACACAAAACAGTAGTAGTGTGCACATCCCCACCGATGATGTGCAGGGCAAATGGGGCTGGGTACCACTTAAAAGAATGACGTTCAGGGTCGAAACGTTGCAGCACATTAAACATATGGGAGAAATAGAATGCAGGCCCCTGATTCTTTTAAGTTGTAGTCCACACACACACAAACCTGTTCATCTCTGTTGTTTATGATCACCAAGGTTGCACCCCTGTATATGCAGTCCTTTCTGGGCTCATCCCATGACCTCCTCTCAGTAGATAAATAGTAGAAACTAGATGCAAATATTATCCATCCTTCCTGCAGATGTCTCACTGAGTTAAATGGAAATAGAGGAGAAGATTTAATACTCCAAGGCATGGACTTAAGTAATACAATTTCAAGACAGCTTCTGTAAACATATTATCCAGAGTCCTTCTTAACTAAAACAAACCTGTGATATCAATGGTCTCAACATGCATTGGGTTGTTGTGGGGGGAAGGTGAATCATTAAACAGTAAGGTAGCCTATGTGTCAGGCTTGGACAGCACACATATCTCCAAATAGAAACTCACCAAGATCAGAGAGCCGGCTTTTCACTTTAGTGTTCTCCTTTTGCAAAGTCTTGAGATTAGTCTGCAAGAGATTAGTCTCTCTGAGGTACAATTACTGCAGGTGGAATTTAAATGCAATCGCTCCACTGAGAGGACTATAACTACAGTCAGCAAGAGAACACACAACATCCCTAGAGTTCCCGTGACCACTCTGTACCTGACATGTCCTGTGTAGAAAAGAATGTTTTTTGCTGTTTTTTTCCTCTATACAAAAGATAGACGTGTACTGTATGTCTGTATATGAGAGAGTAAAGTATGAGTTTGATTACCAGTCAAACGTTTCCCAGGAATTTCCATTCTTATCTTAGGCCAAGTAGAAGTAGGCCTACTTGCATACCTGTGGATAGCTACACCCTCCTCTGCATCCTTATTTTCTGAATTGACGTGATCCGATTGTGTAGAATTTACACTTCTTAAAGAATCCATGGGCATTCTCCTGTGACTTGTATTAACTGGACCTGAGGAGCTGCTCTCCAATGTTCTGTCTTACAGTAGGGAATCGTGACAGGAAATAAAAATGAAGAAAAAAAAAAAACTGCAGAGTATGCATTGTACATGTTGTATCCAAAACAGTTACGCGACTGCAGTGTCTTCTTTGCCATATTATATATTACACTGTATTACATATTATAGTATATTTATATTATCTTATATTACATTATATGACTAGCATTCTGTTATGATTGCAAGTCTGATTGTTGTGCTTGGTTAGCAAATCTTAGAAGCTTTGTGCTTGTGTAAAAGTGGTCTGCAAAAAGGTGGTCGGTGCTAACAACAATACAATGCCTGAGCTTAGCTCAAAATGGAACACTCCTTTTATTTAGAATTGCAGTGCTTACACCACAATTTTCATCCTCTTTCGACTTGCAGATCTAAAAGTTTTGGTCTAGCAAGCTTGTCAAATACAAACACTGACTCAATTAACAAACCAGTGGGCATTGAAAAATGCGTGCCAACATGCTGGCGTATGTAGGAAACATGCCATCAAGCCTTTTCTTACATTTCCACAGGGGTGTTCCGATCCCAAACCACATAACTATATTATAGCCTTCAAATGATGACCATATTCATAACTAAAATGAAGACAGTACTAACTGCTGATAAAAATATACCTCATAAGAATGTGAAGTGTATGCTGTGGCTTTAATAGATTCCCCAATCAGCACACTTTTGCCTTGTGTATTCTCTATTGCATAACTGTATTACCTGGTCTTTCCCATGTTGAAAAGGCTATAGGCTACATCATTTGACCTGGAAACTTGCTGGAGGTTGTGGCAGATTTTTACTTGAAATATAGGTTGAATGTTTCTCATTCGTTCGGATGTGAGATTAAGCTAATTCACCAATGTGAACTTCGTACGCTTTTAGTCCTCTTTATCAGTGATGCCAATAATAGCAGAGGGTGCATTACTACAGGTTAACGTGCCATCTCACTCACAAGGACAGATCTGTGACCACACAAGCCTTCAAAAAAAATACAGAACTACCCCCCCATTTATTGACACCAAGAGATGTTTAATTCTGTCTAGCGATTGTCCCAGTTTGCTTAGGGTACAACAATCATATGGTAGACAAGAAAACTGTGCAATTATTATGAACTTATTACCTAATGAAAAGGTAGTTGATTCTAACCAAAATGTTGCAGTATGTTGTTGCTAAAAAAAAAAAAAGATCAATATACAAATTAGACAGTTCAAAAGATGACAGGAGACGTTTCTCATAATTGGTGGTGCCATATATTTGTACAAGACATGAATGCTCATTGGTGCTTTTTGACCAGCTCCTCCAGTTTGGCCTGGTTGCTGCCAGAGAATTCCTCAACCTGATGAAAATAGGATACATTAAGAACCAACCATAACGGAAAAGCTTCAGATAGATAGATAATTTATTGATCCCCAAGGGGAATTCAAGGTCTCAGTAGCATACATCACATCACACACAACATGCAGTTACAGCAGAAAAAGTAACTGCAGTATATAGTATATAAATATAAAAAAACACCACTGAACAATAAAGACAGTAGAAGATTAAAAAAAGAAATATATATATATATATATATATATTAAATATACTAAATAAAACTAAATCAAATATCCACATTGTGTGCTTAGGGATGATTAAGCATGAGGCCCTTGCAGTGACAGGGCAGGGACTGTGCCTGTGATTCTGTATGCATGGTAAGGTGCTCTTAAGTCCAACAGTGCAACAATAAAGTCTAGAGACCAGCATAAATTAAATATGGACATAAGAGAATAATGTAGCCAAAGTAATATAAAAAAAACTATATCAGTGCAAGAATAAGTTGAAGTAATAGGGTTACAGCCATGTTCCGTATGTACAGTTGTGTTCATAAGTTAACATACACTGTACATACACATGCTAAAGTTAAATAAAAAGAGGAATAAAAAATCATATTTTGGAAATTGATCTTAATGCCTTAATTTTAAAAAATGAGGAAAAATCCTACCTTTAAGGACACCAATTTTCTTTGTGAATGAATAATGTATCATAAATAAATAAATGTTCTTCCTTAAAATTCAGAGGCTCATAAGTATACATACCCCTATGTTAAATTCCCATAGAGGCAGGCAGATTTTTATTTTTAAAGGCCAGTTATTTCATGGATCCAGGATACTATGCATCCTGATAAAGTCCCCTTGGCCTTTGGAATTAAAATAGCCCCACATCATCACATATCCTTCACAATACCTAGAGATTGGCATGGTTTTATTTCAGTTAGCCTAATAGCTGGTTTGATTTGCATTGAGAGATGATCTTATGAAAAGTACCCCATTTGTGAGATATGGTGAAGGCTATGTGATGATGTGGGGGTATTTCCTTAAAGCCCCATGGGCCAAGGGGACTTTATCAGGATGCATAGTATCCTGGATCCATGAAATAACTGGCCTTTAAAAATAAAAAATCTGCCTGGGGGTATGTACACTTATGAGCCTCTGATTTTTAATTTATTTATCACAAATTATTATATTATCACAAAAAAAATTGGTGTCCTTAAAGGTAGGATTTTTCCTCATTTTTTAAAAAATTAAGGCATTAAGATCATGATTTTTTTATTCCTCTTTTTATTTAACTTTAGCATGTGTATGTACAGCGTATGTTAACTTATGAACACAACTGTATGTGCAGTCACGTATAGATCTAGGAAAATAAGAGTTTCTTACCCTCTCTCTGTTCTTATAGAAGTGGAATGTTGGCATGCATTTAATATCACAGGACTGAGCCACATCCTGTCAGGAGATGAGGAATTAATCTCAGTTAAATATGACATCAAATGGATGGAGTTTACAGAACTATGACAAAAGTATGACCTCGAACTGACATAGCCTACCTTGTGCACAGAGAAAGCATAAGCCAGATGTGTTTTTTATTCATACCATCAGTTGGCACATTGTGTGCTTATTATTGTGATGGCTTGTGTTTACTGTTTGATACAAAAACACCATTTTTACAAAGGTGTGAAGAGTTACAGTAAGCAAGGTGTGTTAGCTTTTGCAAGAGAACTACAATGTTTTGCTGATTTGGTGAAAGGTTTTCCTATTTGTGTGTAGAGTTTTGCAAAAATAGCCAATAGTTACAAAAAATGTGCTTAAGCAATCAGAAAAAACTAATATCACAGGACTGAGCCACATCCTGTCAGGAGATGAGGAATTAATCTCAGTTAAAGATGACATCAAATGTGGAAGGAGAATGGTTTGTCACAGTCTATGCCACAGAAACAGTGGCATATGTAATTCAAGCATACATGTAATTAAGGCATATATGCAGGGTGCGATTTGTAGGGGGGGGTGGTGAGGATTTCCCCCCCTCTGGTTTTCCTATCCCTACCTCTGCTAAATTATTTTTATCGTCGGGGGGGGACAACATTTATCCCCCCCTGCCCCTCATATTGATTAATGCTACTTCATATAAGTAAAGCGCTGCAACGTGAACAGTCTAGTAGGCTAGCCTACATAATAATCTGACATCAGAAACGCACCGTCAGCACTGATGCTGCTGACACAGTGGCTGCGTGATAACTTAATTTGGCCTTGATCGTGCAGGACATTTCAGAATGTCGAGTGTGTAATCCATCATAAATGGCTAGGTTCAATGGAAAAGTTAGCTGGACAAATGAAAGAAAACGAGAAGGATTCAGTGAAGCATAATAATGTTTTAGAACCTTCAAAATTAGAAAACTGATGCAACTGAGATGGAGGACAACTGCACGTAGAATAGAACGTAGGCCTATTGTCTGAAGGAACTTACATTAAATGAGGAGATATTTGCTGAATGTCACAAAAAGTGTTACAGAAATTGCTTGGCATCGATTATTCAATGGCTCTCTACCGAAACACCTGTAGTTTGCGGAGGACGAACGAGAAAGCACTCGTTTGATAAATCAGCCAGTGTAGACAAATAACTTTTAGAAATAATCTGTACTGCAAAAACGAATGTTGGTGGGTATTTAAACTATCTAGCGGGTGTTTTAACAGCTGCAAGAAATAGAAGCTTCATGGTCTTTATGTTCTGGTTCGTAAATTATTTTCATAAAACTTCCAAGTGGCCCTATAACTTTACTCTCCAAACTCTTCACTGCACTGCAATTAACTGACAGTATGATAGGCTATTTATTTTCTGTAGGCTACAATAAACACATTTATTATAGCCTACAATAACTACTGAATTGCTACTGAACGCAAATCAGCAGGAGAGAGAATGCACGTAGCCTACGCAGCGTGTAGCGCAATGTGTAGGCTATTTGGTTACCAACTAACACTGTTAGCCAATTCACTAATTTAAGACTTCAGTGCCATCATATACAACGTTTTTTTACACAACAAACACAGAAAGGATGGAGGCAGCAAAAGTAGAGAAGTCATTTCAGATGGGGCAAGAACAAGGTGAATTTGTATGCTTGTCAAAACTTAGTCCTACTCTGCATTAGAGGAGCTGATCATCATACCAAGCACACTCGCTGTTTAAAGTCAAACACCACGGTAAACTAAAACTAAAATGTTACAAAGGTGGCAAAAATAATATAGGGTATTATTAGCCATGACATTACTAGGCTATGAATCGTTCGTTCATTTTTTTTGGGGGGGGGGGGGGGGGGGGGGTGGTTACAAACTTATTCAAAATCATCCCCCCCCCCCTCTGGTTTTTACACAAATCGCACCCTGCATATATGTGACCCTGCAAGGCGAAACCAGTCGCTTTGGTAAAATGTACAAAATTAAGTTACTCACATGAACGGCCATTAACTAAGCTTTCCAACGATATGTATATCGAGGGTATTGCAAAAAGTATCGCTAAGATAACCGCATCCAAAGTTGGCATGGTTCTCCTGTCACGATACGTGAGAAGAGGAGAAAATCACTTTTTTAACTAAATGGTCACGTGCGATAGTGTGAGGACAGCTATTATTAGCCTTACGGTAGCGTGACTTTGAAGCGGTTGACCATGTCCAGTTTCATCAACCGAGTGAGTGTCTTTTTCTGCCCCCTAGTTAATACCTGGGACGGTCATAAGGTGTCACTATATAATATAATTAATGTATTTCGGGGGAAGTAAGGGGAGAGGAAGTTCTGTGTACACAGATTGTTTATAGGCCTACTTTTAAAATGCGCTACGTCAATGGAAAACTTTTCCTGGTCCATAAAATGACGCCAGGATATTCCTAAAAGTTCATGCTTTTCACCGTTCGTGCCCTGAAAGGCAAGTCTTTCACAAATTCATATTCGGTTACATCTGCCAAGAACGATAGAGAGCTGACACATTGAGTAACGAGTAATGAGTAAATTTTAGCTCTACCGTAAAACCTTATAGCGGCATGGACAAAGGAAATGACTGCTAATGTGTTGAATCTTCACCTAAATAAAGTCAGGGTTTATCAGTCAAAACATATGTTTATCCGTGAAATTTGTTCACAATATGAAAGTGTAGACTGTATACTGTCGAATTATGCGAAAACATGAAATTCGACATTTTAACCCGTACGTTTGTTTATCGTGGATTTTCTCAAAATAGCACTGTGCGCAAAGCGACTGGTTTCGCCTTGCAGGGTCACACACACACACATACTGCATTTATGGAGAAATACAATCTCAAAGATATTGTAGCCATGTAATTACTCGCGTTGTTGCCTTTTGTAACCAGTAGGTGGCAGTATAGGATAAGGAATAGTCCAGTTCATCTACTTCAGTAAGATCAAACGGATCAGAGGAAGACAAACAAAGTAGCGTGTAATATGCAAAAGTGATATGTTTTTAGTGCAGTTCATGAAATAAATGAAAGCAGCCATCCAACACACTTTCAAAAATAATTGCAAACATAATTTGCTTCAAGTGTGCAACATCTAACTCATTGGCACCAAGCGCGTCCAGACGTGTTCATCACTTTTTAAGTATCTTCCGGAAACACTTCCATTGTGTTGTCTGAATTTGGTTTTGTGTTTTGAATTTGCAGCGCGTTTTCTATATGCTGTGGATGTGATCAAGATTTTTTTTTTCTTAAAGGAACCATATGTAAGAAATGTATTTCAATTAATCATAAAATGGCTCTGGTATGTCACTAGACATTAAGAAATCATGTTCATTTCAAATACTTATATCACTGACAACAGCAGTCCGGCCAGGATATTGTCATTTTAAAAAGTGAAGTTGCAGCCCTCAACTGATGTTGATGTGTTTTGTCATGTCATGTTGTTTTGGCCTGATGCGCCACCCTCCACCTATGTACTAATCACGAAGTCAGTAGTGTTTCGGCATCCGGGTTGCCAGCTCTGCCAGTCAGAGGGGAGGGGGAGGGGATACAACGCTCTACAGTAATTTGAAAGTGATTGCAGTACCAGTTTTGGCCACAATCTTACATATGGTTCCT
This sequence comes from Alosa pseudoharengus, assembly GCF_046254945.1. NCBI lineage: Eukaryota > Metazoa > Chordata > Actinopteri > Clupeiformes > Clupeidae > Alosa > Alosa pseudoharengus. The sequence continues at coordinate 15,827,478 of NW_027468663.1, read as the reverse complement.
TTAAGTTGCTTGTGTTTTGTCTATTTGCAAGTGCTTTATCGATTTGCATGCATTGTCAAAAATTGCAGGCCATTTGCACCAATCAGCCACCATAGAATAATTATATCGGAATCAATGCAACTTTTACATGAATCTTGATCAACTTTCGTTAGAATTTTGCGCTGGCAGAGCAGAGGTTATTCCAAACATTTCACTGGTGCACCACAGAAGTTGGGAGCACGCTCTCAGATGCAGGTTACAGCATCACTCATTGGAAATGGAAGAGCTACAAAGGTAGTCCGTCACTTGGGCTAGCTGCATGCTGTGTGTGTGTTTGTTTGTTGTTGTTTCTTGCATATGCGGGTCAGTACGGGACTGTCACCAGTCCACACTGGGTAGGACTCTGATATTGACCACATTTAGACAATGTAAACAGCCACACACAAAAAAAAAATCAGATGCAAAATACTTTGAATTGAGCAATAAGACTTAAAGACTAGCCTAAGTAACTTACCTGTGCTTCATCCACATCAACTTTCAAGAAGACCACATTTGTGTTCTGTTCAGACAGAGTCTGCAGATGAGAGGGGAGAAGACCAGATTATAATGTTAATCAGGGACTAAAATGACACTCAACAGAGAGTATATATCTCCGGCAAAGCTCGCTGGATCCATAACAGACCCTCCCCCAAGGAGGCTATGCTTTCACTCTTGTCCATTTGTTGGTTGGTTGGTTGGAAGGACTCTGCAAATCCACTACACTACGGGCCTGATTTTCATGAAACATGGTGGTGAGGGGTAGCATGGGCCAACAACGGAACCCATTACATTTTTGGAGTCAAATTCAAATGGAGCAGGCTCTCATGAATGCAGTGTCTCGCAACCTTAGTTAAAACAAAGTCTGCAGAGGCACCATGCGGGCCAGAGCTGCCAAAATGTTACCGCTTCTTCCTAAAGCCATGCCATGCTTCCATTTCGCCAAATTTCATTAAAATTGTGGCAGTAGTTTTTGTGTAATCCTGTAAAATAAGGCACAAAAGCGGGACACCTATGAAAAAAAGTTTAAATCACCGTTCCACGGGGAAGGGAGGTCAGCCAAGCAAGGGACCCTGGGTCGGGGTGTAAACAAACAAAACACACTGTACCGTAATGCCAATTATTCCACCTTACGTTCGCCAGAGTTCGCTCATCTTTTTCACCTCAAAAACCCTTCACGAAGTCTACATCCTCATCTACTTTTTCAGGTTTCTCTCCATCAAGATGAGTTGGCCTCGGTTACTGATGCTGAATTCCACACAACTTGGGAGTTCTGGAGCCAATCCTTATGTACCCTGAACTGAATAGGCCCCTGACTTCCGATTTCTCTGGAATGGAGCTGTGGCTTGTATGGATTTTCAAAACCCTCTCACCCATGATTACGTGTGAGACATAAATATTTTTATAATATCTGGGTAATTTGCGAGCAAATCAGTAAAAACGAAATTCAAACATTTTAGTCAAATATCAACAAGAAGCTAAGTACTTTCTAAAACATCAATAGTGAACTCCAAGTAGCCAAGTTAAAAGTACACTATAATAGGTCAGATAGAATTTAAGAGTGTGCTATGATTCAGTGGTAACCTATGCCTATACTATACTATACTATTAGTGCTGGGCAGTATGACCAAAAATATATATCACAGTATTTTTCAAAATTCTTACGGTTTCACGGTATATGACGGTATTTTGTTTTCCATGCATAATCAGATGTTCACAGCATTTTCTACAGGTTGAGAGAGGAATTGCTGCAGTACATTGACTAAGGATGGTCTATTTTACTGTCATGATGTAGAATAACTCCAAACTAGTGGTAATGCAGTTTTGCATGCCCACAGAAAATGATGCTGTTTACAAAGAGCCATTCTTCTAATGAAGAATCTAATCGGAATGCAAAGACAATTGCAGTCAAAATACAGAACTTTTACTGTGCAAATTTCACAAACATCTTGTATAAAACCAATACAAAAAGTAGTGCAACTTGCAATAATTATACTTTTTTTAAAATTATACAATTTAAAATAAAACCTCTCTGCTAATATGCTTACTCTGTCAAATAGGCCTATCAGAAACATGCCTTATTGTTATTGTGTGGTTTGCATGACGTCATGTGGATGTGGCTGTCTTGTTAGCCTGCCATGAGATTCGGATCGGTTCGCTAGACAAAACATTAACGAAAAAGTTCGTTTTGGTGCACTGATGACAGTCAGGATCATTTCTAACTAGCCAGCTAGATTTGCTCAGTTCATGTCTATAACATGCTTTACTTGCTACCTGGATAATTTCAGCGAATATTCTTAAAGTGAGATGAATGATAAGATTAAGATCATTAAACTTCACTGTGTTCGGTTGCTAACTAACGACATCACCTACTAGCCAGCTAGTTACAGCTGTTGAACAATCTCAATATAATTTTTGTGACGGTAAATCCCTTTCAATGCAGTATCCCTTAACGTTTTTCCTTAACTAAAGAAACAATTTAAGGTATTCTGTGCAACACCCTTAAATAAACCCCTTACCTAAGGATAAATTAAGCCTTAAGGGTCATACTTCAGTGGGGTATTCCAGAAAGCAGGTTTACTGGCTTAACTGGGTATGTTAACCCAGAGTAAACGGTAAACCTGGGATTTCAGTTCCAGAACGCTCAAATATGTTCAGGCTATGTAAGTAACTATGGTAACATAGGCTCTGAACTGAACTGGGTATGTAAACCCAGAGTAAACGGTAAACCTGGGATTCCAGTTCCAGAAAGCAAAAAAATGATCAGGCTATGTAAGTAACTATAGTAACATAGGCTCTGAACTAAACCTGTTAGGGGGTAGGTTTTGTTCAGGTTATGTTCAATTATGTTGGGTTATTTCAGTGCATGTTCAACCAGGCCGCTATTTTTACGGCCTTGTCACACAATGGCGTTTCATTTTGACGAAGGTCCGGTTGACAAAGAAGCACAAAATCATGTAATATTCATCCGTGCAATTCACCGTGAGAGGGCGATAAGACCACGACATCACATGATAGCCTATCCATTCTTTTCCAAACAAGTTTTTCAAGAGCGCTCGAGTTTTTCAGCTGAATCCTAAATATACAGTAGGCTACTTGAAAATCATTTTCCATCCCTACATTACGCATGGTGGATTAGAATAGAATAAAATAAATATTTAATGTAGGCTAGCTAGCCTACGTCTTTGGCTCACCAGACAGATGGACAAACAACATCTCAGACACATTGAAGATATAATTAAAACAAGTACAGTACAAAAAAGGGGAAACATAGCCTATAGAAAATTAATAAATAAGTTTAAATATAGCTGTACAGCTCAGCCGGGTATGCATGTTGTCACTAAGTTTGGTTAAGAATGCTGATGGCATTTGGGATAAAATATTTTTTTAATAGGCTACACACGCTCTCCGACTGGGAGTTTTTGTAGTGTTGGAGACGCAGAGCATATCGGCAAGCTGTCGGTCGGTCCGTAAAGTTTGCCTTGCGCTAAACCAGTTCCTGCGCAACTTCATTCGTTTTCCTGGACACAAACCCACGAGGATCATTAAAGTTTAGTTTCACCAACTGGCAGGTCAGCATCAATTACTCAATTTTCCAAATGTGCACCGAAATGTGTCCAATAGGCTACCCATGCCTTCCGACATTCACCCTTCCGATGATGGAGCGCAAAAGTTTAACTTGGCCCACAGCTGCAGAACCCGTGTTAAAATAGAAAATTACATTTGGGATTCTCAAAGAATTCTATGGCCCACTCAATCTGTGACAAGATAGGCTAGTTTAAGAAAGCATCATTCAAAGCAGTCAATACAATAGGCTACGTGATGTCCAGTGAATTATTTAACTGTGCTTTTGACATTAAATAGGCTATCCTAAACGTACGCATTTACACGGTCAGTTAGACTATTCTCTGCCAAGCAAGGTCTCGGACGCAGGCGCTTAAAGGGGTGGTTCAGGATTTTGGACATAAGACCTCATTTCCAAGTAAGCAAGTGTGATATTTATCAGTGGAGACCGTTTTCAACACGTTTCATCCAGTCCTTCTAATTGCAGAGTTCGCAGGTGCTAGGCTAGCGCAAGTCAACGGTATGTGCTAGCCTGCCACTAAAGACAGTCTTACCCACTCCAAAGTACACCCGAGACAAATTCCAGACAATCGATGTAAATGTCTGTGTTGATAGAATAGTGTGAGAAATACAACTACCCTCGCATCGCGTTGCAATAGTTATACTTTGATCCCTGAAGTTGGTAGTAGTCATTTTGCATCTCAGCGGCGGACTGATATTACCAAGGCTACTACTAGGTATCCCCATTGGAGTGCGCTTTACTGTTTACTTTTCGGCGCAGTACTACTAACCGGAGCAAGTATAATTCCGCCGCTGCTAAGAAACTAGTCCCTCAAAATGTAATGCGATCGTTGAAATGCAAGGATAGAATAACGTTAGAAATAACACCATCAAAACAGACATTTACATCGATAGTCTGGCGTTATAATTTATTTGCCTCGGGTGTACTTTGGAGTGGGTAAGACTGTTTTTAGTGGCAGGCTAGCACATACCGTTGACTTGCGCTAGCCTAGCACCTGCTAACTCTGCAATTAGAAGGACTGGATGAAACGTGTTGAAAACGGTCTCCACTGATAAATATGTGATAAATATCTGATAAATATCACACTTGCTTACTTGGAAATGAGGTCCTATGTCCAAAATCCTGAACCACCCCTTTAAGTATTGCTTTTTTTTTTATTATTACAGTTCTCTCCTCCTCGTAAGCCTCGACTACTCCGCCTCTGAAAAATACGGTGCTCTTCGTTTCGCCGGTTTCACTCATGGTTTCGACTCTCAATAGATGATGCCTTTATAAGTTCGCCGTGAACGCGCACAACTCTAGGTTATCTCACACAGGGTTGATTGAACTAACTGGTAACCGGTGCTTTGGAACCGACAGCTCGGGTTTAGTCGCCACAGGTTCAGACAACCCAGAGGTTAAGTTTTATCTCAGTGTTTGTTAAACCTCCTCCTTTCTGGAATACCCCTCAGGGGAAAAACTTAAGGTGTTTTGTGTTTACCCTCACTATGCCTGCCTCGCAGTCGCATCATGCGTGCGTGTGAAAAAAGTCCCGTCTGAAACACGCGCGGCGCAGCGTTCCAAACGTTGTGTAATCAAATACGCCGGTATGGCGGTATATTAAAAATTCATATCATAACGAAAATATACACCGGTTTAAGGTGTGAACCGGTATACCGCCCAGCACTGGCCCATGCAGTTAAATAATGCAGGCACCATTAGTAGGGCAGTTAAGCACAGAAATCTGAGCAAGAGGACAAAATAACGTAGAAAGTTCACTTACTTTGAAAAAAGGTGCAATGTTTTGACATGGCCCACACCATGTTGCTGTGAAATCCACAACAACAAGTTTGTCTCCTGCATCGGCCAATGCCTGGTCAAAGCCACCCTGCAAGGATACATGTATATTATCAGCGTTTTAAAGCATTCACTGCTGGATATTTGTTGCGGCAATGGGCTAAAGTCCAGATGACTCTAGGGACTTTGTACTGGAGTGTGTCTGCATTTGTTTCTGTAACCTACAGGGCTTGGCCTATTGCGGTAGGGAGACTAGCAGGGATCTTACCAGTAGACACACCAAAAATTCGAGGGCATGATTGCAATGAGTAAATTACGTTATTGCTGATTTCACATGAGCATTTTGGCTTTGATGTGTCGAGCAGCCACAATGACAAATCCGTGTCTCGTGCCGTCATCTAGATCGCACTCAAACCGCTCTACACTTCAGTACCGTTAATCCCTATCGCATGACAAGCCACGGACAGCAGTCACGTGTTGGACTATACTGTTCAGCATCAAAAACAATGGATATTACCAAATCGACCGGACTAGATGAGGTGTGACAAAGCAAAATGTTGCGTTTGCAAGTCATTGTTTGTTCGGGTATTGTTAGTAATCAATAACGTTAGCCTACCTAGTAAAACACTGGGTCACATCCTACTCAATAGGCCTCCTAATTACAGAAAACCCAGCATGACGTTAACGCACTACCATGCCAGTTCCCACTAACTTTAGCATGGCTAGCCGGTCTTCATGGCAGCACCTTGCGTGTCATTATGTTTAATCAAACTGGTTATTTGAAATGTAATACGTTTAAACTTGAACGCGTTCGCAAAATGTGAAAATTATCACAGTATAACAGTGGTGTATGCGAGTGGCTAATGTAAAGTAGCCTAGCATTCAACTTTGCCTGATGAATGGGCCAGGACGCAAACTCCGAGTTTGCTCCAGCCATTCAGACCAAAATGCCCGCCACTGCGACGGGGACAGACATACTCACGTTTGCATTTAGCTAACATTGATTAACTAACATGAATTAATCTGACCCTGTGCTACTATTACAATGTTGATGCTGCTACATTAAATTGGCTGCTTAATACTGTAAGCTAAATGCGCAAACTACCGAAAAGCCTAGAATACAAAAGTCAACAATACAGCTAAAAACGCCGACAAAACCTAGCCTATATGCTAGCTTATAACAACGTGTATGCTGAGGCAGGCAAGCGATGTAACGTTAACACGATGAACTTCCTAGAAACTCAATAATCACAATTTGGAAACACCACTCAAGACAACACATTACTTTTCATGCCGTACCTGATCTTCAATTATGATGATCATTGTGATGATTTGGAGATGCACACGAGGCACGGGCCAAAAACTTCCAAAATGGGTCGTATCTCTCTGGTTGGCGCTGAAGAAAGGAGGAGAATCCAGGCCGGCGTTGATGTCATGCATGCAGTGGTCTTGCCCAGCCCCTCTCGCCGTAGTTGGCGCGCTCTCTAACAAACCTTTGATTTGTGATGCATTCATGAAATAGGAGCCTACCACCCGATTCTTGGAAATTTGATGGAGGAAACTAGCCTGGGAATATCCAAGGGCTGCTCGATTATGGCAAAAATCATCACGATTATTTTGGTAGTGCTACTTGTAATCACGATTATGGATTTACAATTTTGTATTCTTATAAATAGCCTACTACTAGGCTATTCATTACAGCACCAGTGACATTTTCGCTATATCTGATAAAAATGCCCTTTGCTTTAGAATTGTACTGTTTCCAATTATTTAGGTGAAAGTAATTTAAAAGTAGGCTATGCAGCAGTGTATGGGAGACCGGGGCTGGTTGGAACATATTCTACGTATTCTAAGTCTTGACACTACCAAATTAAAAAGTTGTTCTTACCTAAAGGGTTAATGACCTGGAGACCAGTTAGGTGAGTTTACTCTAGGCCTACTCAATAAGGCCATCAGTTTAGTGTTGGAATTTGGTTACAGCTCCCTTTAGTTGCAGAACCTGCCCCAACCAGCCCCGGTCTCCCCTGCCTTACAATTCATAGACAGTAATATTATAATGTAACAAATTACTTTGAAATGACAGTAATAAGTAATACATAATACATTACGTTTTTGAAGTAACTGTCAACACTGTAGACAAGGTTACATAACAGAGAAAAGAAAAAGAAAACACATAAGTGCATACAGGGGCGCCTTAATACCACCCGAGGCCCCTGGGCTATATGTTTTTTTAAGGACCCCCCCCCCCCCCAACCGCAAATATTAATTATGATTAAATGATACCCGGCCCGCGATCTGACCCGACGCATAGCGTGCGCTTTTGGTTAATAACATGCAGTGTAGCCATTATTCAGCACGTAAAACCTTTACATAAACAGGAACAGAAAGCCCTCGAATCACGTCAGCCTACCCATGACATCGCTTATCAAAAAGGCTAGCCTACTGCACGAAAACAAGCGTTGAACTTTTACAACACTGGCTGTAGGCTAAGTTAAAAGATGGGTACACATGGACGTTTAAACGCTTTTCAAAAGTGCATGTCGTGTCTTTTGAAATTCTGTCTACTTAACACACCAGTTTAAGGCAGTTTGGGAGGGACAGAAATACTTTTAGCCTACAGAACAAGCTGGCTCATGTGACGTGAACATGGCTACCTTATGCATTATCACACTACATGGAGACATATCTCACGTTAACAATGGAGAAAACATAACATAGACTATTATATGTGCGAATGGGTTAGCACAAACTTAGCTGTTGGTGAACGGAGATGCAGATCACTAATTCATTTATTTGCGCCACAGCCCATGTTCTGCGTTCACTCCAATGAGACAAGTGAAATACATGTTTTTAAAGCCGTTTCATTTCCAGGCTATTTGTTACGATATTTACCTGCTATGCCTTGTTTTCATGGACAGTTACAGGAATCCACGTCATTCGTTTATCGTTGCTTCAATCTTACCCACGTTATCTCCAGAGTTTGTATGATAAGTTTGTCAGTCAGTTTCAGCCTCTCCTCTACACCCGTTGGGATTTATTACGTTTTGTTACATTTTGTTACATTTTAGAATTGGAGAAGACAAAGGGGGCCTCTGCATGGCAATTGTAGAGCAGTACGATGTGCTCAATTATTTAGGCTAGCTCCAGAGTAGGCTAATGACGCCGCGAATACAGACACGCCGTTTATTATTATTGATTATCATTATTATTATTAGGAGGCCCCTCATTGGTCGAGGCCCCTGGGCTGAAGCCCAGGTAAGCCCCTGCATTAAGGCGCCAGTGAGTGCATAGACAAGCAGCAAGAGGTGGGCAATGAAAAGGAGGGGAAAACTGAGAAAGTCTATTAACAGGAAAAAGCAAGTTGGAAGAGAGTTTTGAGGGCCTGTTTGAAGCATGGTAAGGTTCTTGACTGTTTGATGTTGTCGGCATGGGCGTAGATTTAGGGTGGGACGCTGGACTAGTCCTAATCAATATTTTAAGATGACAAAATTGTCCCCACCAATATTTTAGCGAACTTATTTGTGCTGCTGATCCTTCCGACAGCCAGCACAAGAAACGTCGTCATATGATTTGCTGAAAAACAGAGGAGGGGGAAGGGTTATCTGACATGCACGCTACAGTAGGCCGCATGCGGCCCAGACGCAGCCTCCGAGTGGCCCAGCCGATGGTCCAGACAGAAAAGCAAAACACCGTTCAAGATGCTTCGCTACGCACTGAAAGTCCTACGGACAGGCGAGGCCCCTTTCCGAAGCTAGTTACTTCGATCTAGCCCTACTCACTTCCACTGGATTCATGTATTCTGCCTATGGACAAACGCAAGGGGAAATGAACTAGATGTACCGCATAGCGGTACAAAATATGACCGCCGCTCAGTCCTGTACATCCGTTCCGCGAAAATAAATCACACTTCAATTTGTCTCCATATTTTACTCCATCCCCCACTCTTGAAACTTTTGTGTATGCTTGTTTGGCATGCCTGAGTGTGTGTGCGGCTGCACAGAAAGAAGCCTACTGGTGCTGAAAAGGTGAATAGATTGTAGAATAGCCAAAGAAGATGTAGCATTGTTATAAAACCTTTAAAATCTCTAAACAATCACAAGTAGGGCAGTTCATCACAGTTCATCCATTGCAACTGGATTGATGAAAGGTCACTTACCTGTAGGCTAGGCCTACATTGTAAAAGCAAAAGGTATCAGCATAATGTTATTTATTTATTTGTTTGTTTGTTTGTTTATGAACAAAAACATCTCTGTCAGTTCCATGCCGTTGTTATACGGTAACTGGCTTTCATGTTAACTGGCTGGACTGTTCACTTTGCCTCTGGAGTTAACTTAACCGCCCCCTTCTTTTGCAGATGTGTTCAGCTGATGATTTAGCCTCCGATACCTGGCCGCAGATTCGTCTGTTTAACTGAAGTTCAAATAGACATGTTTGTGATGCTCCACTTTGTTGTTTAATAAACCTTTACAACACGATGTGTCGGCGTTGGAAGTGTCAGTTTGTCTGTAGTAGGCTAGGCTACATGCGCTGGACCATGAATATGCCACCAAATAAATAAAACTAAATAAACTCCACGTGGGTCTCGAACCACTACACTGTAAAAAATAACATTACATCTTACTGCAGTAACACAAGTATACTTTACTTACTAAAGGCTGAGCTAGTGTTCTTACTAGAGTAACATTAGTAATGTGCCGAACTTGCATCAATGGGGTCTAAAACTTGAGATACACGAGTAAGCTTCACAACTCAGACCTGAGTAAACTGGACTCACGCAGTGCACACCACAGTCAGCAGAGGGAGCATTCTGGATTCCACAGCCAACGGTCGGCAGTGTTACGGTGTGGCTGACTTTTGGGATGGGAGTGTAACGCAGCTTTACCAGTGACTTGCTCTGTCCGGTAAGTTTACAGTATGTATTAATGTGTCAAATGTTTACAGTATAGGTTGAACTAACAGCATTTGTGCAAAACTGTACATTCGGTTTCATTAACAGCTGGGGTAATGTTAAGTTCAACTTGCTAAGTGGCCGATATATGCGCTAGCTGCTAACAGTTTGCAGCTAACTGATAGCAGCTATGCGAGTTAACATTGCCTCAGACCATGCAGAGCAGAAAACAAATATTCTAGGTATTCAAGCCCTTTGATATTTTTTGTTATCGAAGTTATGATGAAGTGGTGGCGCCTGGGGTCTAGAACTAGGCTGTATAAATTTGCCAATAGCAGTTGTCTTCATGAGCTCTTAATGACGTTTAGTTCTAACGTTTCTCATGAGAAACGCTTGCTAGCATGCTAAGTTGATTCAAAACGTGTAAAGATTAAACTGTGTATGGTTTACGTCGATATTCCTACTGTATTGATAAAACAATTAGGATAATTGGACTCATAACCTTACTGACTGAGAAAGCCATGGTCTTTTATCTAAAATCTTTCGTTGTGATTTAGCAAGAGGACTTAGGTTGCAGTGTGTGGAATTTAAACGAATGTGCCGTTATTGAGGTGCAAAATGGCGTCATATAATTCCAACCTATGATTGACATTTTAAATTCTATTGTGATAAATGTACTAGGCCTGAAGCAATAGAGAAAATTCAGTTGCCAAATCATAATATTTTTAGCTTAACAGTATTAATTAGGTCTCTGGAGAAATAATTTAAATGAACATTTAATGTGATAAACTTAATCAGCTGTTTTAGTTAAACATGGCCAATAGATGCATATTGATAATAATTTTGCCCTCTTTTTCTTTTTGCAGTTGGAAAACTGAAAATGCAGAGCAATGAACTGGACATGTAAGTTGTGCTTGTTTGGATGTGAAGTCAGAGGTCAGTTGCTCAAACACTACAGATTGAAACATGGAGGTTACACCAGAATACGACCGAAAAAAACTGCAGAGGGTGGTGAAAACTGGCCAACGCATCACCGGTTCCTCACTCCCCTCCATGAAGGCCATCCAGGGCAAGTGATGCTTGCGTAAAGCGCGCAGCATCATCAAAGACTGTTCTCACCTCAACCACAGACTGTTCACCCCACTCCCCTCTGGGAGGCGTTACAGGTCTCTCTGCACCCGAACCAGCAGGTTCAGAGGAAGCTTCTTCCCTGCGGCTGTCACCCTACTGAACTCTAGCTCTGCATCCCGGTGACAACCAACCAACTAAGCCCCCGCCCGATGCCTCCTTGCCTGTGCCTGTTGAGGTGTCCACCATGACCATGGAAACCTTGACGGGGGACACCCACCCCCGTGGACAATTGCACTACTCTATCCCACCCATAGTGTTCTATTTATTTACAAATGTACATACTGTAATTACACTTATACATGGCATTTTCTACTGCTCTTCATACTATTCATCCTGCACATACACATATTTTTACTACTGTTATAATGTTACTGTTTCTGCACTACAGTACTGTTACCACATTGCACATAGCTGTATACTGTACATATATGTCTATATGGTTCATACCGAATATCCATATTTATTTTGCTAATACACTGCACATATTTATACCTAATTTATATGACTCTAAACCACCTTCTGTAAACCAACTGTATACTACTGTTTACACCGCATATTTCTTATCCTGTCTATGCACCACCTGTCTTTGTATATCACATTGCATTTTTCTGCTTTTTTTGCACTTCTAGTTAGACGCAAACTGCATTTTGTTGTCTTTGTACTTGTACTCTGCAAAATGACAATAAAGTTATCTAATCTAATAGTGGCAACTATTTGTGTACATTCTGCAAGTAAACTTTACTATCCAACATAAAGTACCCTTTACAACTCAAAGTAAGGGTAACTCATTTAACAGTAGTAAATACAACTTTGTTTTTAAGCAAGCTTTACTCGAGGGCATGAAGTAAACTTTACTAGTTGGAAGTAAGTAACCAGAACTTTAAAGTCTTAAGTAAGGATAACTTCTTCTAAGTAAGCAATACTTGTAGACATAAAGTAAACATAACTTGGAAGAGAAAAGTTTTGTTTACTTAACTTATTTAAGGCAACGAGTTTCCACCCTTTTTTCAAGTAACCATTACTTATTATTTTTTACAGTGCATGTTATCATGCAAACAGTTTAATTTAATACACTGTAAAAAATAATAAGTAATGGTTACTTGAAAAAAGGGTGGAAACTCGTTGCCTTAAATAAGTTAAGTAAACAAAACTTTTCTCTTCCAAGTTATGTTTACTTTATGTCTACAAGTATTGCTTACTTAGAAGAAGTTATCCTTACTTAAGACTTTAAAGTTCTGGTTACTTACTTCCAACTAGTAAAGTTTACTTCATGCCCTCGAGTAAAGCTTGCTTAAAAACAAAGTTGTATTTACTACTGTTAAATGAGTTACCCTTACTTTGAGTTGTAAAGGGTACTTTATGTTGGATAGTAAAGTTTACTTGCAGAATGTACACAAATAGTTGCCACTATTAGATTAGATAACTTTATTGTCATTTTGCAGAGTACAAGTACAAAGACAACAAAATGCAGTTTGCGTCTAACTAGAAGTGCAAAAAAAGCAGAAAAATGCAATGTGATATACAAAGACAGGTGGTGCATAGACAGGATAAGAAATATGCGGTGTAAACAGTAGTATACAGTTGGTTTACAGAAGGTGGTTTAGAGTCATATAAATTAGGTATAAATATGTGCAGTGTATTAGCAAAATAAATATGGATATTCGGTATGAACCATATAGACATATATGTACAGTATACAGCTATGTGCAATGTGGTAACAGTACTGTAGTGCAGAAACAGTAACATTATAACAGTAGTAAAAATATGTGTATGTGCAGGATGAATAGTATGAAGAGCAGTAGAAAATGCCATGTATAAGTGTAATTACAGTATGTACATTTGTAAATAAATAGAACACTATGGGTGGGATAGAGTAGTGCAATTGTCCACGGGGGTGGGTGTCCCCCGTCAAGGTTTCCATGGTCATGGTGGACACCTCAACAGGCACAGGCAAGGAGGCATCGGGCGGGGGCTTAGTTGGTTGGTTGTCACCGGGATGCAGAGCTAGAGTTCAGTAGGGTGACAGCCGCAGGGAAGAAGCTTCCTCTGAACCTGCTGGTTCGGGTGCAGAGAGACCTGTAACGCCTCCCAGAGGGGAGTGGGGTGAACAGTCTGTGGTTGAGGTGAGAACAGTCTTTGATGATGCTGCGCGCTTTACGCAAGCATCACTTGCCCTGGATGGCCTTCATGGAGGGGAGTGAGGAACCGGTGATGCGTTGGCCAGTTTTCACCACCCTCTGCAGTTTTTTTCGGTCGTATTCTGGTGTAACCTCCATGTTTCAATCTGTAGTGTTTGAGCAACTGACCTCTGACTTCACATCCAAACAAGCACAACTTACATGTCCAGTTCATTGCTCTGCATTTTCAGTTTTCCAACTGCAAAAAGAAAAAGAGGGCAAAATTATTATCAATATGCATCTATTGGCCATGTTTAACTAAAACAGCTGATTAAGTTTATCACATTAAATGTTCATTTAAATTATTTCTCCAGAGACCTAATTAATACTGTTAAGCTAAAAATATTATGATTTGGCAACTGAATTTTCTCTATTGCTTCAGGCCTAGTACATTTATCACAATAGAATTTAAAATGTCAATCATAGGTTGGAATTATATGACGCCATTTTGCACCTCAATAACGGCACATTCGTTTAAATTCCACACACTGCAACCTAAGTCCTCTTGCTAAATCACAACGAAAGATTTTAGATAAAAGACCATGGCTTTCTCAGTCAGTAAGGTTATGAGTCCAATTATCCTAATTGTTTTATCAATACAGTAGGAATATCGACGTAAACCATACACAGTTTAATCTTTACACGTTTTGAATCAACTTAGCATGCTAGCAAGCGTTTCTCATGAGAAACGTTAGAACTAAACGTCATTAAGAGCTCATGAAGACAACTGCTATTGGCAAATTTATACAGCCTAGTTCTAGACCCCAGGCGCCACCACTTCATCATAACTTCGATAACAAAAAATATCAAAGGGCTTGAATACCTAGAATATTTGTTTTCTGCTCTGCATGGTCTGAGGCAATGTTAACTCGCATAGCTGCTATCAGTTAGCTGCAAACTGTTAGCAGCTAGCGCATATATCGGCCACTTAGCAAGTTGAACTTAACATTACCCCAGCTGTTAATGAAACCGAATGTACAGTTTTGCACAAATGCTGTTAGTTCAACCTATACTGTAAACATTTGACACATTAATACATACTGTAAACTTACCGGACAGAGCAAGTCACTGGTAAAGCTGCGTTACACTCCCATCCCAAAAGTCAGCCACACCGTAACACTGCCGACCGTTGGCTGTGGAATCCAGAATGCTCCCTCTGCTGACTGTGGTGTGCACTGCGTGAGTCCAGTTTACTCAGGTCTGAGTTGTGAAGCTTACTCGTGTATCTCAAGTTTTAGACCCCATTGATGCAAGTTCGGCACATTACTAATGTTACTCTAGTAAGAACACTAGCTCAGCCTTTAGTAAGTAAAGTATACTTGTGTTACTGCAGTAAGATGTAATGTTATTTTTTACAGTGTGACACCATCCTGCTTGCGCCACTAGTTGACACTTCCCAGTGAAATTGGTGATATGTACTAGGCCTACTAGTAAATGAGGTCAACTAGTATGTTATTGTGTTTAGCAGGTTAACACAGCGGATTATGGTGACTGGCTACTGTGTTATCTTGCAATGTTGCCCAAAGTATAGCTATCATGGTTCAGTTTACAAACGTTTCACTGATTGCTGCCAGGCCGCCTCTACGTGAAGTGTCTTATTATGAACGCCAGCAAATAAATAAAATAAATCAAAAAGGTTTGAACTCGAATGACAAAACTAGAACTATAATCTGCATATTAACCTGATGCATATCACAACGAACGTGAAACACGCATTGAAACGCACAATGTGCAGAAGTCTGTGTCTTCATTTTACACAAAATTTTACATATCACAAAAGAGATGTAATATGAAATATCACAAGATACACGTAGGTCTAGGCTATTTACGTTCGTATTTTGACATGTTAACATAGGTTTGAGGTGTATTGGATTTATATATATTTTAATAATTTATTTCTCACCAAGTGATAAGATATGTGGCACAACAGGTTGATGCGTTGATAAGGCTCTTTTTAGTCTAGCCTACGGGTTCAATCCTCGCCATTCACAGTTTTTTAAATGTATACATTTTTAGACAAGCAATGCTTCCTCAATTTAGGCTGAAGATAGACTAGGTGGTCACGGGCAGCCTGACCAACAGTCAGTGAAACGTAAAAACCATTAAGCCTAGGCTATACTTTGAAGGTCTAAATGGCTTGGGCAATGCAGCAAGATAACACAGTAGCCAGTTACCATGATCCACTGTGTTAACCTGCTACAAACACAAAACATACTAGGTGACCTATTTTACTTGTAGGCCTAGTAAATAAGTATGGCCAATTTCTCCAGGTTGTGTCAGCTTGGTTAGTGGCGCAAGCAGGTAAATGTCAGGTTATCATATATTCATGGTCCAGCGCATGTAGCCTAGCCTACTACAGACAACCTGACACTTCCAACGCCGACACATCGTGTTGTAAAGCTTTATTAGCCTAAACAACAAAGTGGAGCATCACAAACATGTCTATTTGAACTTCAGTTAAACAGACGAATCTGCGGCCAGGTATCGGAGGCTAAATCATCAACTGAACACACCTGCAAGAGAAAGGGGCGGTTACGTTAACTCCAGAGGCAAAGTGAACAGTCCAGCCAGTTAACATGAAAGCCAGTTACCGTATAACACCGTTTTCAACAGCTATCAAAAACAAAGGTCATTTTTGGATGGATGGATTTTTTGTGAATGTTTCTTCTTCTACATAAGATTTTAGTCATCTTTAGTTCATGTAATACTTTATTGTCAATGCACAAATTAAGTAACAGTAGTCTGAAACGTTATTGTTAATGCACAAATTAAGTAACAGTAGTCTGAAACGAAATGCTGTTTTACATCTAACCAGTGGTGCAAATAACTGACATGTCCAAATGGGCCTTGATTAAATGCGTCGCTAGACTGTTCATACACATTTTAACGGGCCAAAGTTGAAGAGCTGTTGTCCGTTATTGTTCGTGCAAATATAGGCTGATTCATGTTCCCTTGCATTGTGTAACTGAGGTCCATGTCTAGTCTGTCTTTCACCAGACCAAGCTCAATCTTTTAAGAAATCAAAAAATAAATAGCGGGCAGATCAGGCTGGGTTCACCCAGCCTAGTTCATAGGCACCCGATATTGTTTAATTTTCCGATTGAGATATCCACGCTCTGGCTATTCTAAATGCAAAAATGCATCAGGGAGTTATGACAAAACTGTAACTAACAAACTAGATCCTAATAGAAAGCTGTTAGCCTACGCTACAGGTAGGCTTATAGGCCTATTTACAACATAAATTGTCAATAGGCTATGCTGGCGACACAAATAAAATCTCCTTTGGAAACCAATGGCTTACGCCTTACAGTATCAAGCGGACTTAAACTGCCATATCGTGGCGAAAAGTTGTAATAAAATTCACGCAGCTCCATGAGTCAAGGAAAGCGCGAATGAAGTAGCCACTTCTAAATGGGACCCACTACACAGTAGCTTAAGGTGTGTTGCTAAAGCAGCCATAATGAAATGAAGGTGTCATTGTTGGATACTTCACACACACGTGCTTTTTAATTTCACAGACTACAACTACCAAGCTGGAATCAAAGCACATTGATTCCCCTCTCACACCCTGCACGCACTTAAAACAAAATAAACAGGCGTCTCAGTCTCACGCATGTATAGCCTAGGCAAAACTGTATCAGACCGGTGTAACGTTGGTAAATCTTCCATTGCACAGAATGATTTTTGTAGCACGTGCAACAAATGACAGTCGAAAGATACAATTACAGTGCTGCTATCAATTTGCTTGGTATAACCGCATTTATAGTTTTCTACAAATACAATCAATCAAATTGGCCTCCATCACTCAACCAACGCTAACGGTAACATTACCTAGGTCCTTTTTGATATTATAAGATTAACGTACCTGCAGTAAAAACCAAGCATGTCCGATAAACATCCTCAGATTTATTTCGGCTTCAAGAAGAAATGGGAATTACATTTCATGTGAACATCATCCTATCCTTATTAGACGTTCTCTGCGGTAAACTAGTCCTTGTAGGAAGCGTCCATTGTTTTTCCAACCCACTTTTAACTTCCAACAAAATTACGTCTCACTGCAACAATGCGCCATCTAGTGGACAAACGACTACTTATCGCCAATACTGGAAATGCAGCCATGATGATGATGATGAATATTTATTTTGGCTTTCTTTTAATGCTACTAAATTTGTAATTATGTATCGGCCGTTCTGATACCGATAGTATGTGGGTGCCTGTGTGTGTGTGCATGTGTATGTGTGCACCGCCATCTACAGGCCAATGAGTGTACAGTCACTAAATGTACACAAAACCTAGTTTTTTTTAGACCCCCCCCCATGGATGAAATTCTACGAAACTTGGCATACCCCCAGAGAATGCCAAGTCAATCATACACATAAAATTTGGTGCAGTTCTGAACATCTTAACTGAAGATAGGGGCGATTAAAGCAGAATAATATTGCATTTTCATTTTTTACCGGGGGGGTGCAAATCACAAATGAGCGATTATGGGCCAGATTGATGTGGGCCCTTGAGACCAACATACCATAAAAGATTACACAAAAGGGCTTAGGGCGCTCAGGAGACTTCAGATAATTACTTGCTCAGGTGCTCTTCTGCGACGGGTGAAGTGAGAATCCAAAGAAAAAAGAGTTTGCAGAGGCACTCTGAGGTTGAAAAAGTATAAAAAGCCTTTAATTCATCATGGCAAGCAAGAACTGGTTAAAAGCACATGGGCCTACGCGTTGCGGCCATATTGGCCTTCATCAGGGAGCCCTGATGAATCAGGGATGGATTACTGATCAGGGATGGATTACTGCACGGGCCTACCGGGCCCAGGCCCATAGGCCCAAGGGGTCAGGGGGCCCTGAAGCCCAAGCCTTTGCATGGAATCATTGCCTCAATATCAACAAATCAGGATGTAGGCTATGAATCTGATTGAATTTAGTATTGGCCATGCCCAAAATGCACCAGAATACAGGAAATCACATCAAACAAATTAAAAAAACATTGTATACGACAATAAGTGGGGGGCCCTTAATACATCTGGGCCCAGGGGCCCAAAAGTTCATAATCTGCCCCTGAGCCTGATCATATTTGAGCGTTCTGGAACTGAAATCACAGGTTTACCACTAACTCTGTGTTAACATACCCAGTTAAGCCAGTAAACCTGCTTTCTGGAATACCCCTCTGGACTTGTCAGGGACCAGATGGGGCAGTTTCGTCTCTGTTGCTGAGATAGTTTCAAGTATTGGGCGTCAAGGTCAGAATTGCCAAGTAATTAGGTTTTTTTTTAGTTGTTGTTGGCACACTCACAAAATGCTAGATTCCATTCATTATGCTAAGCTAAGCTCACTGGGTTGCTGCCAGTCTAAGACAATGCATGCACAAAAGAAGGAGTTGCAGGAGACAGCAAAAGGCAGTGGATCCCTAAGCAGTTGGGTTAAGAACACTGCAGGTTAGAATAGTACTTCACACAAGAACTAACAAAGTCAAGATTAAAACCCAGTAAAGGTGTAGGTTTTTGAACATTCTAAGTTCCGCAACAATTGAAGGTTCTAAAATTCTATGTTGAATTCAATGAACCCAGATATTCTTTAGAACGTTCATTTCTCAACATTGGTACTCCATTAAGGGTTAATCGATTCCGTATGACCTTTGACCCCGAGCCTGGGGACAAATGACCTCCTCAACCTGTCTGTTGAGCATGACAGTGACAGAAGTTTGCCACTGAACCTACTCCTCTGTTTATTGAACGTGCTGTGTAGCGGGTGACGGTCATTGTCCATGATCGCCAGCATCCTGCTCATGGTCCGTTTCTCTGCAGTTGTTGCGAGTGACTCCAGCTCAATGCCAACAACAGAGCCAGCTTTCCTTAACAGCCTGTTCAGTCGCCCAACATCCCTTTTCTTAATGCTACCTCCCCAGCACACCACAGCATAAAAGAGGACAATGGCAATGACAGACTGGTAAAATATCCAAAGGAGCTTACTGCAGACATGACCGCAGCCTCCTCAGGAAGTAAAACCGACGTTGTTTGTTGCGTTCAGCTGCAGATGGTTGAGCCTGCACCACTGAATAAAGTCATCTACTAGGTTCCTGTACTCTTCCTCTTGTCCATCCCTGATACACCCCACAATTGCAGTGTCGTCCGAAATCTACTGCATATGGCATGACTCAGAGTTGTAGCTGAATTCAGACGTGAACAGGAACAGTGAGAGTCCGTTCCAGTGCTGCTGATCACAGTCTGTGAGAAGCAGTCCTTTAGCCTGACAAACTGTGGTCTCTCAGTCAGGTAGTCTGTGATCCAAGATACCAGGTGAGCATCAACCCCCATCTGCACAAGCTTGTCTCTCAATCTGACAGGCTGAATGGTGTTAAAGGTGCTGGAGAAATGGAAGCGTCAGCGTTAAAGTTCTGCCAGGAAGACTCTATACATCACTCATTCATTCATTACTTACGACCAATCACCAGTCTGCATGAGTCTTTATAATGACATGGCTTTGCACCTGCCTGCTGCTTTCAGGTGCCGATTTTTGATGTTCCCACCCTCCCTCCCTAACCACCACCAGTTTGGCCTTGTCCAGACGTCCAGGGGGTAGGCTCCGCCCCTGCTGTCTCATTCCGGCATTTGCAAGGGTCTGTACACTCAGTGACCTGGACCAAGGACGAGGCCAATGCCAAAGACCATCTCATTGTTGCTTATGTTTTTTGTATTTCCTTTGATGGATTAAAATATGTGTTAACTTTCATTGTACCTCCTCGAGTCTTTCTGGTAGAAATCAAAGAACATGATTCTCACAACACTTTTCCCCTTGTCCAGATGAGATTGCGCTCTGTGCAGTAGAGTGTGAGGTTGCGCTCACCTTCTACTAGTATGCAAACTGGAGCCTGATGAGTGAGTATAGCGGACCTGGGGTCTGAGGATGTGAAGTACCAGTCGCTTCATGGTCTTCATCATGTGTGGTGAGAGTGACTGGCCAAAAGTCATTTAGCTCACTGGGATGAGGCTTCTTTGGAACTGGGATGAACCATGATGTCTTCGACAGTGCTGGTACCTTCCCCAGTCGGAGGCTCAGGTTGAAGACATGCTGCAGAGGCTCCCCCAGTTCCACAGCACAGGCTTTGCGCAGTCTAGGACACAATGGGTCTGGACCAGCTGCTTTCCTTGGGTGAAGTCTCCTCAGCTCTCCTCTGACCTGATTCGCTGTGATGATGGGAGGAATTTGTTGTGTGTTGGGGGGAGGGGTGTGTGGTACCTGACAAGCGGTATACCTTCTTTACAGTCTGACTACGCCACCCCCTGATGACGGGCAGGAGGACCTACAAATCTTTCCCTGAATGTAGTGTGGCTAGTTCTACATGTTCCCCGCAAAGGGACAGTTGACAAAAGCAGATATGTAAATGTATTTCAAATTTATTACAATTTAGTACAAAAGGTGTAGAAAAGTTAAGGATAGATCTTAAAATACTGCTATAATCAACTGGTGGATTTTCCTCAGTCTAGGAAGGTCGGATCAGCCAATGCAAAACCCCTGCTCAGGAGGACCCTGGTGAGACAGAAAAACAGGAGACAGCAACCCAACACCAGACGAAGCATGCAACACAGCAAGCACTACACACTCAAGATCTTCAGATACCACTACAAAATATCACACCGTGTTGTAGTTATAGTACACACCAAGACAGTGTCTCCCAATGTGGTCCCTTGGCAAGAAGGGGCAAAGCATCAGTGTGGATCCGGCCTTGTACAGGGATAGCCCAAGCAGAAGACATAGTTAGGAAGGAGAACCACCAGCATCAGTAGCACCACTTGTTAATGTACAATGCTACTATGATCGGGGCACATGGGTGGTAGGCCCAGAGGCAAAGTCACAGATAGCCAAACAAACAAACAAACAAACAAACACAATAAAGAAATGTGTACTAATTACAGGAAAACAGTGGCTGGCCTGGTCCCTTTTCAGGATAAACAAGCATGTTAGTTGCCAGTCTCATTAAACAGCATAGCATAGTCAACTCAAACATAGCTAGAAAATATAGGCCTACTTTTCAGTGTGCTCAACTGTCCCACAGCTCATTGACACATGAAGACAAAAAAGTGAACGTTCCGTTGCTACGGACAGAGAAAGTAGTTTAAAACATGTTCCAATGCAAGTATAAAACATTCAATAGAAAATGTGCATATTAGGGAATTTACCAATGCAGCCCAGCAGCTCAGGTAACAATGAGGTGATCACAGCAATCTAAAAACTGCAGAAGCCTGTGTTAGTACGGTGTCTTGTGTAATTCCGCTGGATTTTCTTGTAAAATTTTTTTTTTGCATATTTTACTAGTATAGAGTCTAAGGAACAAGATTTTTTTTGTCTTCAAATTTTCACGATCCATTTTCACACTTAGATGACATCATCATTTATATAATGCATAATTAAGACTGGGACTACTATCTCTTGGGGGTCAAATGTGAGAAAACATTGGTAAAGAGGGTATTCTGCCAAATTTTTGGGTGCTGATTCTGAATATCATATTTACTTAGCTGATTTTTTAGTTTTAAACCTGCTAATTAGCATTTGCAGCATAAAACTGGCCTCCATAGGCAACATAGAACGGTAAAAAAATAGGGTACAAAATTTAACTCCTTGATATTCTTATGAAACTTTACTAGTTGATTTATTTATGTAGAGACAATATTTTTTTGCATTACAAGTTTTCCGAAAATATATGTTTATGCATGTAATTTAACAATATCTCATTAATTATGCACTAATTTGCATACATTTCAATTACAGACATCTGAATATTGGATAGTTAACATTGAATGTAGTCACATCCAGGTTTGCCTTCAGAACTTTTTCTTGATTCAGAGCCTTAAAAGAATGGCTTGTTCAAGCACCAGTCCTAGGTTATGCCGATTTCAGTCGTCCCTTTATCTTAGAGATGGATGCATGCCATGCAGTATTGGGGGCAGTTCTGTCACAGGAGAAGGATGGGTTACAGCGACCAATAGCCTTTGCTAGCCAGGGTTTGTGGCCAAGTGAGTGGGCAACACGTTCACCGTGTACACTGACAACAATCCCCTCAAAATCCCTGCAGTCAGCGAAACTGGGCGCTCTGGAACATTGCTGGGATTCTCAGCTTGCCCTCTTTATTACAACATCAAATATTGTCCTGGGACAGCTAATTGCAATGCCGATACCCTTTCTAGGCTTCCCACAAGCCCCACTAACACTTTGCTATCTGTGTCACACGGCCTGGTCGTCCCCCTGCCGCTTGCCATAGCCAACATGCAAGCCTCGAGTGCACCTATCCAAGACTCTTGGATGACAGAATCTTGTATGGTGGACACCATCCCTGGTCAAACCAAAAGAGACCTGAAAGTCCTGCAAGGGACTGATCCCTGTATTTCCAGATACCTGTGGTTTTGGTGACAGGGACGACCACATACCCGTTAAGACAAGTGGAGTGAACCAATGGAAGTGGTACCAGATACAGGAAGTGGATAGGACCTTGTACTGAGCGATCCAGGCTCCTCCTTCCAGGGATCCAGTGCTGCAGCTTTTACTGCCAAAGGTGTTGCGAGTAGAAGTGCTCACTAGCCTACACAACAACCCATCTGGGGGTGGACAGGACCACAGATTTGATATGACAGAGGTGCTACTGGCCCCAGATGTGGCATGAGGTGCAAAAGTGGTGTTCTGAGTGTGAGCACTGTGCTTGCTAAAGCAAGACAACCCAAGCCAGAACCTTCTTGGGAAATATGTTAGCCGCTAAGCCTTTGTAGATAATCTCCATTGACTTTACTCTCTTGGATTGGTCTAGCACAGGACAAGAGAATGTTCTGGTAGTCACAAATGTTTTCTCAAAGTTTACCCAGGCCTTTCCCACCCCTGATCAGAGAGCTTCCACCGTAGCTAAGATTCTAACTGAGAGATGGTTCTATGTGTATGGTGTGCCAAGGAGAATCCACTCTGAACAGGGGCACAGCTTTGAGGGGGAGCTGTTGAACATCATAACAAAGACTAGAACCACCACTTATCATCCAGAGGGGAATGGTCAATGTGAACGTTTCAACAGGACACTTCATGACTTGCTCAGGACCTTACCCCCTGAAAAGAAGCGTAAATGGCCCCAGTTGCTCCCTCAGCTCCTGTTCGCCTATAATACCACCGTGTACCAGTCCACACAGCACTCCCCATATGAGCTGATGTTCGGTCAGAAGCCACAGTTACCAGTCGACCACCTACTAGGAAATACTGGAGGTGACCACAGGGACAGTCCACCGACTGATTGGGTGGTGCAACATCAAGAGTACCTGACTTCTGTCTATGCAAGTGCTAGGAGACACTTAGAAGAGGCTGCGGCATATCATAGGCATGGTGGTCCTAACACTGTAGTCTTCTTCAAAGTGGTTGTATGCACATCCCACCTCACTCAGGCCAGGTGCAGGACAAACAAGCTTATCAAGGAAAGAAGAGTAGTTGTCCGCACACTACAATCATAACACATAATGCAACGTTTCGTCCCACCAGGGTCATCATCAGGCCTGATGAAGACCCTGGTGGGTTGAAACGTTGTGTTATGTTTTTAACTCAATAAATGTAGTTCTTCTGCGAGATTGCAGTGTGCGGTCCTGACACTGTACCCATATTACCACCTGGCACTCTAGTCTTTTTCTAGTGGGCAGTGGTAGTGTAGTGGTTAAGGAGCTGGGCTAGCGTGCAGTAGCCTGAAAGTTGACTGTTCAATTCCCGGCTTTCACTGTTATGCCCTTGAGCAAGGCACTTAACCCCAAGTTGCTCAGGGGACAATGTGATCCCTTGTAATATAGCCGACATACAGTATGTAACTGATTTTGGTCAAGAAGTGTCTGCTAAATATAATGTACATGTAAACTCTTTTGCAAGAACCATTTTCACGGTCGCCACAAAATCCAGGATACATGGGTGTCTACCAAGTATGAAATTGTGGAGTGTCTTGATGGAATTGGCACACACTGTAAGATCAGGCTGTATGGGGAAAAGGGCCCCCTTAAGACGTTCCACTCATAATACTGCCGGACAGCATTCAAACCCCTTCCACCTCCCACAGTCTGTTTCACATGAGTTCTCTGCCAGTGTAGCAGAAGTAAATATTCTCCCCGTCCCCTTCAGGCCTTGGCAGTAAATAGGTATGCTACCAGGATGGTGAACTTTAAAGCCAGGTGTGTATGCAGAAAGGCTGACCTGCAGCGTTGGCGCACACGCCCACCCGTGGGTGGTGATCATATACGTAGCTTCCTCTCTGGAAGAACACAGCCGGTCATTTGATATTTTTGCCGCATGGGTGTTTGTGGTTGTTGTTGTTGGAAGAACATGGCTTTATTCTTAATTCTAAGACTTCATTGCTTCTCTTGCACGCCCGGCCTGTTGGCTGTGGATAACCCGTTGCTTTTAAAGAGAGCAAATGCACATGGTTTAGTGTCAGAGCAATGTTTTCCCTTGAGTTATTTGTTTTTTGTATTAGTTCAGG
Source organism: Alosa pseudoharengus (assembly GCF_046254945.1). Taxonomy (NCBI): domain Eukaryota; kingdom Metazoa; phylum Chordata; class Actinopteri; order Clupeiformes; family Clupeidae; genus Alosa; species Alosa pseudoharengus. The sequence goes on along the minus strand of NW_027468663.1, from coordinate 15,802,418 downwards.
CTCTGAGAGGGCCTGTGGTTTGTCTGTTTGTTTGTACCTTATATTCTTTTGTTTGTTAATTTTGCCTACTGTTACTCAACTACCCATGCCTATGACACCTAATGGTGTACTGTGTTGCCTGTACTATTATAGATTATTTCCAAGACAAATTTCTCTTAAGGTAGACAATAGAATGACATGGCAGGTCAAGGAAAGCATCAAGAAAAGCAAAGATTAAGAAATCGTTTTTGACATAGGCAACAAGGGTGGTTTCAGACACTCAAAGTTTGAAAACTATGGATATTGTTTTAGAACCAACAACCTTTCTACATTATCTGTGGGTTTTGTGCACAAAAAGTGGAATTAATTGTCAAAAAATTAGAAGAAAATGTAAAAATCACTTTTCGGACTAGATATAATCGCTTATTTAAAACATACAGAAAAAAACACTAAAGATGAATCGTGAAAATTTGAAGACAAAAACAATCTTGTTCCTTAGTCTCTATATTAGCAAAATATGCAAGAAATTCAATTTTTACATGAAAATCCAGCGGGACCCTATTTTCCAAACACAGCGTACTGTACTATGTCCTCTGTGAAGAGTAGACACACGCTTCTAGAAATTACCCTGATCAAATTAAATAAATAAGTATTCAAATTCAAATGGCAGTGATTAAACATGCTCTACCATGACCAACAGTACCTGCATGAAAAGGGAGCCCAACTCACACAACAGTGTCCAGCACCAACACAAAGAGATTCTGACTTGCCGCCAGCAAACACTTCCTAATTGGTCATGTGACTTCCCAAGACATCATGTGATCCTAGGTGTTGTGTGGATGTGATGCAGCTATGTGTGCCTGTTTGTGTAGATCCCCACAGGTGCATCTGTGAATGGTGGCTGAAGGCTGAAGTGCATGGAGCCACACTGTCTGTGATAGCAACATGGGGGAAGGGTACATCAGCAGTTGATTATGGAGGTGATAGGCATGCAGTGAACAGATTGGCAGTAGATCTGACAGACGAGACTGACATACGAGCAGCAAGTGACTCAAAGGCGCCAAAATGAAAATGCTGTATGCTGATGCTGTAATCCAGATACATCGTACACCCCCTGCCCGCGTTGGAAAGTGTGAAATCTCCCAGCAGTCTCGCGACATTTCACCCTTTTGGTCGTAATATCAACTGTCCCGCTCAGGGCTCCTGAAAGTACACCGAGCAGAACGAGGATAACCGTACGACTTGACAAACAAAGATGGCTGCGCCCGTAATTGTTGGTAATTGAGATGTATTTTCTTTGTATTTGTACTACTTTGGTCGTTTTACCAACGATTTTAAAGGGACACCAGGCAACGTTTTCGTGTTAATCATCTTCGTAAGTCGGTATATGGTTAAATTACTCATTACGGGGCAAATGAAGGCTCTCTCGCCCGCTCCTACTGCCTGTAGGAAGAATATCCCACTTGCAAGTTCGGTGTATCCTACCCGCTGACCGAAGCAGGATCAGTTTACAGCACAGAGGCAGGCTAACGAAACGCTAGAGATTGTTGCAAACGTGTGTATAATGGCAGAGCCGGCGAAGAAGCAGCGAAAACCCTTGACGGGAGACGCAAAGAAAAGGAAAAGAGCTTCAGACCGAGCGAGGGGGAGTTTCGTAGAAAAAAAGCATCAGGCTTGTCTGGTGTCCCTTTAAATGCTCTTGCACACTTGATTACATTGCTGCTTTAATCCGGAATGCAAGTGTGTATCATTCTGTAGCTTGTTTAGTTTAGAGCCACAAGCTTGCTCTCGTGTTCTAGGCAAGCGCACAGCATTACCGAAACAGCTGCTGCACTGGTGGCGTCCATGTTCTTCCCCACAAAGACAAACGGGAACGCTATAAGTCAGGGGCGATTCTAGACCTAGAGCTCTGCTGGGGCACAGGCCCCCAACTCCCAATACATAAAAAAAAAAAAAATGTGCGCGCAATATGAAACAAATGGCTAGCCTACGGGTAGGCTACAAGCTTCAAAATCATTATTGTCACTGTCATATTGTAGGACCAGCACTCTCTCCCTCAATTGTTGTAAGAGCCACTATCCAGCAACATCCAAACACATAGGCATAAGTAGGCCTATACTCACTGCATTAATTTAATAGGCTTTCCTACTAACACAAGGGAAAGCTAATTTTTAGTCAAAATTGAGATATACTTCCCTCCCAGGCAAGGGTCCTATAGTCATCCTGGCAATACTGCAGTTCTTTGTAGCTTAAATAGCCTACTAAAGCCTTCATACTGACTTTTGGTGATAATTTCCAAATGTATCCTATAATCTACACAGAGTCTGTGTAGATTATTATAGGCTATATTTGCAAATGCAGCAAACTTATTTAAGTTTGCCATTAAACTATTGATCAAATCACAGCACTGACTATTACCAACATAAATGTTAATGTTACTGTTAATGTGGGCAATTATCATACCTCCCTCGTCCTCCTCATCTCTCCTCACTGTTCCTCTCATTCTGCCTCTGTTCAGGAAGAATTTTCTAATGTCCATCTCTGAATAGTTTATCAGAAGGCTATGTTTAGTTTTACAGTAGGACAGCTTCACAAACAGTATAGGCTACTTTTACAGGACTCTCTCTACAGTATACGTAAATCATTATTAATTGTCCGCATGTGTGCATGCAGCATACGCATGGTGTGAGTGTGTGTGTCAGGGAGAGAGCACAAGCTGGTAAACTGTTGCTAAATTTAGGCTACAATGACGCTAAGCATTGAAAAACAGATGCTAATTATGTGGGCAACATTCTCTAACATTGATCAACTTGTCATATTTTCTGTCAAACAAGTTGTGAATTTGTTGTAACATTAAAACAGGGGACGACTTACTCTGCGCTCAAAGTGATGTGATGAGCTCCAGCGGTTTCCACTGCAACAAAAGACTCGGAAGCATCATGTGAACGATTTTCATTGGTTGTTGCGTTCAATCTTACCAAGCTACAGAGGTGCTATTTCCTGATTGGCTATTATGGCCTCCTTTTTTCCCCCTTGTTTTTTTTTTTATTATAGCTGGTAAGTGACAGGCGCGAGTCATGACTAAAGCAGGTACTGAGATGCGCTCCTGAATGCCGTTTGAGCGAGAGCAGCGCTAGAATTTTACTGGGGCACTGGAGACTTTTACTAAGGCACGTGCCCCAGTGAATAAGGTCTAGTGACGCCCCTGCCTTAAGTGCTACACGCTAAATTATGTCACATTCGTGCGTAAGAGCAACTCGGGCGGGGGTGTACGATGTATATGGATTACAGCATTCTGGAAGTGATTATTCGGTAGGCAAAAACAAAACTTTACTGTTTATGGAGAATAAAGCAGGAACAAATATTTTTCTTTTACACTCTATGGAAAAAAATAGTCTCATTAGGTAGCACCTTTTTATTATTATTCGTAATATACATTTATTTATTAAATAATCGATTGCGCCTGACTGTCCATGTGATTTTGATTGTGATGTGATGCCAGTGGGAGGAGCTACAAAAGACGACCCCGGACCCCACAGCCATTGCGATACATTGAGATAGCAGAGATCTGTCGAGATGACTGGCATCATATGTTATGGGTCATCCTAAAGTTAGGAATGTTTATAGCCAGAGAACTTGTGGGTTCAATTCTCAGCTTCCACTGTTGTGCCCTTGAGCAAGGTGCTTAACCTCAAATTGCTCTGGGGGCGATGACCCTTGTAATATTATTGACAAATAAGTCACTTTGAATAAAAGCGCCTGCTAAATGAATAAATGTAAATGTATATCTGTGCATGCATCTTATTCAGGACATGAAAAAACACATACTGTGGTGCTAAAGCTGTAAAACAAATAGGCCTAACAGAAAAGTACAATTACCAATATATCAAACTGTGACATCATTTCAAAAGTATGATACGAATTAAAATAGTTATTTGATTGACAAGGACAGATTTCCCCATTAGTTCCACTATGCACTCGATATATGCTGACTAGGTCATCATTCTTTCTCCTCCATACGCTGCAAAGCCTACAGCACTTGTTGCATTTGATAGTGAGATGCATTTGGGATAATGTATTTGGGATGAGTCACATCTTCACGATGGCTTTTCCGATGTTGTCCCCTTGTAGCATGCCCATGAAGGCGGAAGGCATGTTTAAAAAACCTTCGGTGATGTGCTCCCTACATTTGATTTTCCCCTGTGGAGCAAACACAAGGTAACATACCATAAAATACAGTGAATAGTAACAATGAGTTAAATACATTAGGCATGTACAGGAAAGCTACTAATCTTGAATAGCAAAATATATACACTGAGTGGCAGATTTACGTACATTTTGCAAACGCAACGTTAAGCAAGGTTCACATTGCACGCGCAAACAGCAGCACTGGCTATGAAACACATTACTTTCAATGGCTTGCATGTGCAAGAACTGGTCTGCTGCATGCATCGGGCAAAGCACAGCACAAGCAGCATTTTTAAGGGTGCACTGTAAATCATAAGTATTTTGCGCTGAGCCTGGCGGCAAGCACAACAGAAAAAAACTCAACCAAGAGCAATCTAGCGGCGAGCGCAGCGCCCATGCCGCGTGCAATGTTAAGTACCCTTCATCAGCGCCATGGCCAACCCGCAGAAAGCACACATCGTGGCTCTTCATTTTACGTGCTATTTATCATACCTGTAGCTAATCGGGTCAGCGTCTTTCTCGGCCCCAACCCCAATTTGCACTGCTCACAACTGAACGGCATGATTCAATCACAAGCGCAGTTGAACGATGTCAACTGATGACAACATTAAAAGGAGTCAAGTTTAGCGGTCATGAAATAATATATGATAAGAAGATATCAACAAGCAAAGAGATAATGCAGAACAGTATTCTACTCAACTTAAGTACTCAAATACTCAAACTACATGTGCACGTAGGCTTTAATAGCCAAATCTATAGACATTAGAAAGGCCGGTTAAAGTTAAGGTTAGTACAAAGAAGCAAAACCGGTGCGCTGAATAATACTGATTCTGTTGTCTTTGAACGCTTCTCTTACTGACACATGTAACCACAATTTGGACTAACACCTGCTTTTACAAGGCCGAAATAGTTCACCGCAAAACAGACATGATTTCATGGGTATAGTTTTTGTACATACAAGGGAATTCCTGGTTAGGTGCATTTTACGCTTCTCCTCCCATCATTTTACACAAAACTCCCACTTTCCCCTGACTCTCCAATGAATGCATATGCATGACACAGAAAAGCGCAAATTGCCATTCTCAGGTCCTGCGAAAGGCGGTCTGCGTTTTTTCCTAAGTGCGGCCTGTTAGTACATACCACACCATGTTTTTAATACGCTTGTTGCGAAGAAAATACGCCTCAAGTGGGCAGAAAAGTGACAAACACAGAAAAACTTAATTAATTTCCCCATAAGCATTTAGGAAATGGCTGATTGAATGCGGGGCCGGTCAGGGGGCCTTGTTACAGTTTTTCTTTGGTGCATTTCTCAAATCATCATTAACGTTTGCACAACAGTTAGTACATTTCTCAAATCATCATTAACTGTACCACATGGTGGATTACCTGCAATGGGGGGGTATCTTGCTCAAAATACTTATTTTATGTCTCTTTAATATTTATAACAATTAAACTGTCAGTGCAATCAAAATGACAAGTACTTACGCCACTGTTTATGTCAGTAGTTAAACTGCTTTGTGTTATTGTCAATATGACTCTGTAACTTTTACTCTGTTAGTTTACTGTTAGTCTTACACTTTACTTAAAGGTATCTACATAAGAGTGACATGACACTGTCATGAACAATATAAACAAGTCATAAACATTTACGACATAACGCTTCTGTCATTAAGTGTCATTCGGTTTCTGTCATGACTAGGGATGTAACGATTACCGGTATAATGGTAAACCGCGATAAAAATCTTGACGATAACAATTACCGTTTTCATTTCAAATATCATAATTATCGCAGTTGATTACCACGGTGTGGAAACCGTGTGTTTAATCCTTCCCAGCTTCATCCGAGCCTGCTTCTGACATACAGTAGGCCTGGTACAATGAAAAAAAACTGGTACCCTACTGATTCTGTTGTCTAATTGATGGATTTAACTGCGATATGGATTAAGTTACACCTGATTTTAAAAGGCGGAACATTTTCACCGCAAAACGTGTACTGTAGCCACTCTGCGTCTATTTATACCGCGATAATACCGAAAACCGTGATAATTTTGGTCACTAAGCGTGAGGTAAAATGTTCATACCGTTACATCCCTAGTCATGACAAGTTAGGGTTAGAGTTCATGTGTCATGACGGTGTCTTGTCACTGTTACAGTGGGGAAAATAAATATTTGAACCCATGCTAAAGTTGACTAAAATGAGGAATATAAAATAATATGTTAGAAATTGATCTTAATGCCTTAATCAAAACAATGAGTAAAAATCCAATCTTTAAGGACACCAATTTCCTTAGTGAATGAAGAATTAAATAAATAAATGTTCTTTCTTAAATTACAGGGGCAATAAGTATTTGACCCATGTTAAATTCCCATAGAGGCAGGCAGATTTTTTGTTTTTAAAGGCCACTTATTTCATGGATTCAGGATACTATGCATCCTGATTAAGTTCCCTTGGCCTTTGGAATTAAAATAGCCCTACATCATCACATACCCTTCACCATACCTAGAGATTGGCATGGTGTGTTTTTCAGTTAGCCTATTAGCTGGTTTGATTTGGAGTGAACACCAAACCAGCTAATAGGCTAACTGAAAAACACAGCTGTAAATAGATTTATACTCTGTACATTTCACATTATACCTGTGGTACTCCCTCTGTGTGTGTGTGTGTGTGTGTGTGTGTGTGTGTGTGTGTGTTAGCGTGAGAGAGTTAACAGGCTTGCCTCTCTTGTCCAGGTCAGAAGCCGTCTCAGTGACTCCGGGTGCCTATGTTCCCAGCGCGTACAGAGGAATCCCTCCATGCGCAGCTGCTTGAAGATCATATGTGACTGAATGTATGGACCTATAGGTTAAGAGAGGGCAGAGGGCAGTTATATTTTCAGTAATATTAATGGCATTAAAGGGTGCAGTCAGCGGTCGTAGGCGATTTCCAGCCCATACATTTTTTTGTCACATTCAGCAATCATCTCCTCACGATCCGCTAGCTGCAGTACACCATAAAACATCCACGCTTCCAAAACCAGAAACAAACAAAGTGGGGGCATCCTGTCCCTCAAACAAAAACAAAACCCTGTGTGGTGTTTCTCTGGGAATAGGCCCACTGAAGGGATGGGTGAGCTTAACTACCTCTTTGATATGTTTCGTTTGGTCCTTGGTTGAAATATAATGTACACTGTTTTAGACAAAAGTGTCTGCTAATAATTTTAAACATAAACAAACACGACTTCTTATGCAATCATTGACTGCATGTTTAATTGTGAAGAGAGTGGATAGGATGCCACAAGATGACGCCACTGTTTATGTGGAAACATGTCATAAGCAGTGGCGCCATCTTGTGGTAATAAAACATTAAGAAATCAGGAAACAGGCAATTATTTTATGACTTACTCCCAGTGCTTAGGGGAAATAATCATCCAATATTACAAATGCATGAGAATGCTTGCCAGAACTTTTGTCAACACTTTCTTAATCTTTTGAATACTAAAGAATACAAAAGACCAACTCTTATTATCTACCCAATCAAAATGTAAATAACAGACTCCATCACCCTATTATACTGGATCCGTGTTACTTATTGTACAGCTTGCTTTAGCTGATATCTCTGATAGCTCACCTGGCTGAATAAAATTATAACACTGCCAGTTCATACACACGATGGCACGTGACCGATCTTCTAATCTATCTCATCAAAACTTGCTGAGACCTACACTAAGTGGGGTACCATTCATTCATCTATTTTTGCATGTCTTTGCCAGTGATGCCACTGCTAGATGTGACAGAGTGCGTCCTCCCTAAAGGTCCTGCATGGTGCACAGGAGGCCAAAACTCAGAGTTCCCACCCAGAGCTGAGATCCGAAATAGATTAAGCCCTGCTTACTGCGGTCATGGGCAAGGCATTTGTATAGGTGCAGTGAGCATACTCAGTTATGTCCAGTGTTGGGGGTAACGCGTTACAAGTAACGCAAACGCAAGTTTACTGTTAGTCTTACACTTTACTTAAAGGTATCTACATAAGAGTGACATGACACTGTCATGAACAATATAAACAAGTCATAAACATTTACGACAGGGGTCGGCAATTACGTTTGGACCCGGGCCAATTTTTTTTCAGACAATGGCATCGCGGGCCATAGCTTTTGTAATGGGGGGGGGGGGGGGGGGGGGGGGGTTATAGGCCTACTATTTAAATTATTAATTATTATATTATATTAAAATAAACATCATCTAACTTTTAAAATGCATTTACGACATAACGCTTCTGTCATTAAGTGTCATTCGGTTTCTGTCATGACTAGGGATGTAACGATTACCGGTATAATGGTAAACAGCGATAAAAATCTTGACGATAACAATTACCGTTTTCATTTCAAATATCATAATTATCGCAGTTGATTACCACGGTGTGGAAACCGTGTGTTTAAGTACAAGTTACAAGTAACGCGTTAGAGTACTCTTATTAGTTTTTTTCAGTAACGAGTAATCTAACGCGTTAGTTTTGCGAATTCAGTAATCAGTAACTCTGTTATTTTCCAAAATAAGCACTCGTTACTCCGTTACTTTAAGAATTTCCCTCGATAAGGAAAGTAAAGTCCCTGCCTTTCTGCATTTAGTCAGATGTGGCTGCTTGCGTCTGTGCCCTGCTCCTTGCCTCTGTGTGTGTGTGTGTGTGTGTGTGTGTGCAGGCGCGCCTGCAGGTGTACGTCCATACACACTGTGCGTACCATCAAGCTACTCAACAACAGAAAATTTCCCTTGTGTGTGTGTGTATTCACACCAAATTGGCCTACCATACCTTCCCAACTATGCACAGTATCCCTTTAGCTGCATGCCATTAGGCTATTTACCATTTTCTATTACGTAAAGTTAGTGAACACCTTATCAAAATTAACGTGCATGCATTTTGTTTGAGCAGGAGAGAGAATACGCACGCAGACACGCAATAGGCTACTTGTTGTTTTCTTTTACTAGGCTATCTATATATGGTTATCAGCACACAATGTTGAGCTAATACACTAATTCAATACTCATCAATGGATATCACAAGTTTAAACAACGAAAACAAAGGATGGAGGCAGCAAAGCTAGGAGTTATTCCAGATGGGCAAGAACAAGGTAGGCAATTGGTGTGCTTGTCAGAATGTTAGACTGTACTAAAGCCAGACGTCACGTTACGCTAGAACAAAATAGAACAAAACTAAAGGTAACTTTAGCCTGTATAGGGCTGTATCAAGTTGTCCAAATGAGTAGGTCATTGTAGACATTGTCGTTGTATTATTGCATGTGGATGTTGTTATGCTATTAGTCAGGGGGCCAATTCTGAAAAGGGCTTCCGTTAAGACTTTTGCGGACATGTTTTGGTACAAGCTGTCACCCTATTTTTTTAGGTAGAAGACACCCATAGGTAAGATATTAGGGTGGTTGTCAAGCTGAATTTTTTGTGTGACTTGTACAAGCAATTTCAGGCCAATTTTTTTGTTTCCTGCTCAACACGACATGCCAGCAATAAATGTTGAATATCTCCACAACCACAAGGACCATATACATAAAAAAGGTATCAAATGAAAGCTAACACTCATGGGCTGTCTGCAGAAGTGTCAGAATTGACATTTATTGTACAGTGTAAGAGATAACAGAACTAGAACATTAAAAAAACAATCTCCGCCTAAAGAGAACCATTTTTCAAAGTGAATATCAGCTTGGAAACATAACATAGTATCCCAAAACCTCTATCAATCAGTACCCCTATCTATGGGAATGAGTCAAGCCAAGTTTAAAGCTTGTAGGGAGAGACAGTGCAATACTGCACAAGTTATAATTCTTTAATGTCAAGGCGGAAATGTAGAACTGTAGATGGTGGTCTATGGTGCTATTTTACTTCATTAATGTACCAGGTTGTAACACAAATTATATTTAATTAACATATCACTATAGTTATTAATTCCATCCTAACATTACTGCTCTCTCACTTCTTTAGGGTTAGGGGTAAGTAACTAGTTAGTAGTAATAACTATATAATAGTCGTATGGCAAAGGTATGTTTTTCCCCATCCAAGCAGTGACTCTCAGGTAGGCAGCCAACAGAAGGCACCCAGGGACCATGTCCATGTGCTCAGTCCTGGTCAGGGACACAAAAGAAGAGTTTACTGTTTTGATAATGAATACCTTCCCAATACAAAACATGCATGCATGCATCCAAGGGCATAATATAAATCTAATCTACAAAACAGGAAAAACAATACCGGTATCATGCCAAATAATCTGAAACAATATAGTTGCTAGCCTAGAAATCTAGACGCACCCTAGCGGCAATTACATTTGCTGCCAGGGCTAGAAGATGGATCTTGCTGTTGGCAAACAGCTTGACACGAGTTAAGCTTTTTTTAAGTTGGCAAAAGTTTGAACTAGCCAACTAGCTCCGCTGGTGGGAAAACGCATGGTACGTGCGTTTTCGTACGTACGTACGTACCTTTGTTTGATAGTGGGCCGTCATTAGGTGCAGAGACAAGGCATCCTGAGTTGGTGGTAAAGTATCCAAATTGGCTTTCACTTTCCAAAACAGGGCACAGTGAACATCATGGATTGAAGTGCTGGTCGTTTTTGGATCATACAGTTTGTAGTTTGTCGACCAGTAGGCATGGCCGAAGTGCCCTTGAGCAAGGCACCTAACCCTTCACTGCTCCCTGAGCGCCGCTGTTGTTGCAGGCACCTCACTGCGCCGGGATTAGTGTGTGGTTCACCTCACTGTGTGTTCACTGTGTGCTGAGTATGTTTCACTAATTCACGGATTGGGATAAATGCAGAGACCAAATTTCCCTCACGGGATCAAAAGAGTACATATACTTATACTTATAGAATAGCCAAAGTTGTGGAGAAGATGAAGGCACAACCTCATGATGCCACAACCAAAGGGTATGAGAGGCTCATCATTCAGTGCAATGACACAGATGTACTGTTGTTGCAGCTTGTGTTTGCAACCTGCTGAGCCCAGAAATTTGGATGAAAGCAGGAACTGCCAAGAAACCACGCTACATTAAAGTGCATGATATTAAAATGTCAAATGAGATTCTGGATGGTCTGTTGGCATTTCATGCCATCACTGGATGTGACACTACCAGTCAGGTCACTGGAATATGAAAAAGGATGGCGTGGAAAGTGTTCCAGCAGTGCCCTCATCTTCTCCACAACTTTGGTGAGGATGAAGTACCAAGTCCAGCTATTCTATCCTCAGCAGAACCATTTGTCTGCAAACTGTATGATCTAAAAACGACCAGCACTTCCCATGATGTTCGCTGTGCCCTGTTTTTGAAAGTGAAAGCCAATGTGGATACTTTACCACCAACTCAGTGGAAACAGTCACCAGTGACCCATCCACAGTTGCCCTTACCAACCAGTTGTGGTTGGCACATGAAGGATGGAATGCTTGTCCCCCAGCTTTTAACCAAAGAACCTGTACAGGCCAGATGCTTGGAGCTGACGATATGTGGATGCAAGGAAAGTGGAAGTCAGTGCAGTACCAGGCAATGTCAAAAAAGTGGAATATTTTGTAGTGGGGCATGTGGATGTGCCTGTGCAGCTCGGTGCAAGAATACTCAGGTACTCGCATCATTATTATTGAGTTTTGCCACATTATATGCAACTACATTGTTTCAGATTATTTGGCATGATATTGTTTTTCTTGTTTTGTAGATTAGATTTATATTATGCCCTTGGACGCATGCATGTTTTGTATCGGGAATGTATTCATTCTCCAAACGGTAAACTCTTCTTTTGTGTCCCTGACTAGGACTCAGATTGAGCACATGGACATGGTCCCTGGGTGCCTTCTGTTGGCTGCCTTCCTGAGTGTCACTGCTTGAGTGCCTTCCTGAGTGTCACTGCGTCACCTTTGCCATACAACTATTAGTTATTACATTACATTACATTTGGCTGACGCATTTTTAACCAAAGCAACTAACAACATGGTTAACAGTTTAAGCTTTATAAAGCAATTCTCTGAACACTTATAGGACCATTTTAAAAAGCTCTGGTACAATAAGAATAAGTGCATCAGTGAGTGCTGTTTTTTAAACAATCGAGAGTCAGTTCTAGTCAGGTGGTAAGTGCTAGGATCAGCAAGACTAGTTATTACTACTAACTAGTTACTAACCCCTTACCCTAAAGAAGTGAGAGAGCAGTTATGTTAGGATGGAATTAATAACTATAGTGATATGTCAATTAAATATAATTTGTGTTACAACCTGGTACATTAATGAAGTCAAATAGCACCATAGACTACCATCTACAGTTCTACATTGCTGCCTTGACATTAAAGAATTACAACTTGTGCAGCATTGCACTGTCTCTCCCTACAAGCTTTAAACTTGGCTTGACTTAAACTTGGCATTCCCATAGATAGGGGTACTGATTGATAGAGGTTTTGGGATTTCCAAGCTGATATTCACTTTGAAAACTGGTTCTCTTTAGGTGAAGATTGTTTTTTTCATGTTCTAGTTCTGTTCTCTTACACTGTACAATACATGTTCATTCTGACACTTCTGCAGACAGCCCATGAGTGTTGTGATACCATTTCTATGTATATGGTCCTTATGGTTGTGGAGATATTCAACATTTAGTGTTGGTATGTCATGTTGAGCAGGAAACCAACAAATTGGCCTGAAATTGCTTAAAGTCATACACACACAAAAACAAAAATCAGCTTGACAACCACCCTAATGATCATGCTTGCACATAAATTGGATTATATTGCACATTTGCCCAAAATTACAGTAGGTAACATGGAAGAAAATGAAAGCACTTTGGCAGAAAAAATCCGCTTTTACCACTTATAAGAATATGGTGTTAAAATGGACAAAAAAACATTTTCTAAGCTGACAACCTGGCTAGAACACATGTTAAGGGGTTAAATATTAATACTGGATAGGTTGTATGCTTGTACCAAAAAGTGTCCGACAGAGTTTTAATATCAGTTTTGGCCCCCTGACTAATTCTTGGAGGTACGCGCATTATTTTGAAGGTTGCGTGCCTACCTGTTAAGCACTTAATAGGCCTGCACTTGTAAAGTTGATTTAGGCTATTAATAGTGTGATGCACTGTTCTTTTGTGCGCAGCCTAATACGGTAAGCTACATTCTTATGTTAAAATGAAAAAAGAGGAAACGACATCGGACAAGGATGTTTACTGTTTTTTTGTTTTTGTTTTTATTAGGCTATTACTCTGCCTATTACCGGTATATGCTATTCATGGAAGCTGTTCTAATTCTCAAAGGATGAATGCCTGTTAAAGCTACCTTGTGTAAGAACTTCTCCCATCTAGCGGTGAAATTCTATATGACAACCAACTGAATATTACTTTCTAGCCCCTCCCATTCCGAGCGCATTTTAACTCCTACGGTGGCCGTTTCATGCCAAGGTTAACATGGCTTCCAGTAGCCTACTACGACTTCGTCCAGTGTTCCTTCCAGCGATGAGGTTACTTTAGAAAACATTACACATTGCATTTAATTATATAGCCAGTAAACATGTTGGTTATGACCTATGTAAAGTGAATAATAGTTTTACGTTTTCGTTATTTTGGTAGGCTACTATTTCATTGCTAGCATCAGCTATTCCCAAACGAATGCATGCTAATGTTAGTACAGTATCAGTGCTATCTTTATTCTGTATGTACGAGATTAATAGTGTAAGGCAATGTTTACAGCGTAGCCTACTATTTTTCTCAGTGAGCAGAGTCAGAGATCAGTCGATGCTACGGAGGTGCGAGGGAAAGGTAAAAGGAAGAGGGAAAGGTAAAGAGAAGCCAAAAGCCAAAAGGCAGAGGATCGGTGAGACCTCCTAGGCAAAGAAGAAGACTCTCCAAAGATGACGAGGAGAGAGTGGAAGAACTTCAAAGACAAAGGAGAGAAGCAACGGAGGTTTGTGTTTTTAATATATTTCTCTGAACAGTATCAATTCAATGACACCGAAATTAGCTCGGAAGCTGCACCAGGCACGTTCGTTTTCGTTGCGTCTGCTGCAACTAGCATACACCAGAAAAAAATAGACCATTCTTCTAAAATTGATTTTACGCGTTACGAACGGAACGCTTCAGTTACGCGCTTGGTGTAGCTTCCCTGTTTGTATCTCCATTGTTTATATGTAGCAATTTCTAGCTGTTGCCAGTCAACTGCATGATGTGTTGTCTGCCAGTGAAATCATGACACATATGATTACGTTATGGTCTATAGAAAATGTTTTCACCTTTTCATTGTCCATACACATAGTATTCTTCATTTTGTGTAAACACTTGAAAAATGACAAGAGTACTGTTACTACTTTGCTAACCATCTAACTTTGCTACCTAAACAAGCCTATCTGATCTTATTTTTTGTGTCTTATTTCTTTAGAGATTTGTGGATGGAATGAGCCTGCAAGAGCACAGGGACCTCACCACACAGTTGCTAGCGAGGCAGCCTGGTCTGGTGTTTGATGCATTGATGATGCATCAGCGCAGACATGTCATCCCCCCACCTGTGCCAGGGATGCCTTGGTGTACCTGTACACACTGCAGAGACATGCCAACCGATCGAGAGAAAACCTGTGTGAGCCTTCTGCCTCACTTCACACAGTACTGCCTAGATGAAGGTTTTCTCCGGATTCACAGGGAGGACATCACAGTATTAGGCTATGTAAGAGAGCCAGGTGACAAGAGTGTTCAGATATGCTGCCTACAGACATTTCATTTTCTGGCTGCATGGGTCTCTAGGACAGGGTAATATAAAAAGAGTGATCCCAAGTTGCTGTGTATTTTGCTTTTATGAAAATAAAATATTTTTGTTATGAGACCATTCATGCTGTATTTCTTATACATTACATCCACAAACTTATAATAAAAAAGGAGCTGTAGTAATTTACCTTTTGAAACACCAAATGACAGTAACATGGTCAATAATGTTATTTGCAATATATATTTATTTACAGAAAGTAACAAATTATGGTATTTACACCCATTTACACAACCCTTCCTTTTTCATGGTGCCTTTGAAGCAACATGGACCAGCAATAGGGATCATTCTAAATGCGCAGCCTCCTGAAAAGCTGCTCCTGTGGAAGACATGAGGTGCCATTAGACATACACACCATTTTATAGTTCAACATATTGTTATTAATCTGTACAGTGCTATTTCGCCTAGACTGAGTTACAGGCAAAGGCAAGTGCATCACATACCAAGACTTGTGTCCGCATCAGCTCTGATATAGGGGGTGGAGGTATAGGGGGGACGACACCAAGTCTTCTTGGGTCATTGGGCCGAAGGCTCCTCCTTCGAGGCATCCCAACTCCACTCGTGAGTCTCTTGTTTATAATTTTCCCCTGCAGTTCTGAGATGTATTCATATGTTTTCTCAGATTTCAGGGCGTACAAGCTGTATCGTCTTGCATGTTTGTTGTACAGTCTTCGGAAACTGTAATGGCACAAAGGTAAACTATTACAGGTCAATTACTCATTACAACAACTGACAAACTGGAGAGCACATACCAATCCCAAACCACTGTGTGCCTGTGGGTTTACTTTACAAGACAATACTGCATGTATTAAACTTACATTTGTTTGCCCTCAGATGTAGTTCTTGTTGGTCTGTTGCAGTGGAAATTGTAGTCAAGAGCTGCCAGCAGAACTCTTGCCTCATAAACCGGGGGAGTGAAAGCAAAGCGCTTACTGGCATACATCTGAACATGGTTCTGGAATGACTCCAGGTCTGCTGTTGATCTGTTCGAATAGAAAAGAAATCACACACACATCCACATTAGTGTGTGCATACATACATACACACACACAATTTGTGTACAATGTTACATGCTTTACCTGAAACGCAGATATTTGTGGACATCCTTCAGCCAACGCTTGTTGAAAACAATGTCCACTAAGGCTTTGTGAGACTTAGAATCTCTCTCGATCCACTCCTTCCCTTCTCCCAGATCGCTGTGTTGGCAGCTTCCCATTTGCCACGTGTGGATGTTGCAGACATGGTGACAAATGCCAATCCAAAGTGCCTGTGCAAAAAATACAAATATAATACATAATATATAAAACAAATTGTTATACAGAAAAGGGTCCCCATAGTACAAATATATATATAGATATAGTGGGAGCTACCAGCTACAATCAGTACAATAACAATCCTGCTTACAAGGAACTGCTCTTTGGTGTCAGCAGTCTTGCAACACCACCAAAAATGGTTGACGATGTCCTTCAACCAGTGGAGGAGAATGGACTGTCCTTTCACCTTCCCTGCCTTTGGGAAATAAAAACAAAATACTGAGGTATTTCAGAAATTGTCCATGGAGAGCTAAGAAAATGCATATTTCATCCCAACAGTAAACTACAGCCAATGATTCCCATGAGTCTTGAAACTTACAGCAGCAAGTTTCTTGGCCAGATTCTTGGCACCGTGCCACATGTCCAGACTGTGATGAATTCCAAGGTCCTTGTATTTGCCTTTGTCTGGGTCTGTGAAGTGAGAAATCATAGCATTTCACAACATCTCTTTTTGCAATATTTGTATTCATATATGTTATCAGAGGAGCACTTACTCATAAGGGCTCCAATCTGGATATGAGCATCTGTGCAGATCTCCACCAGCTTTATCTCTCTGGAAAGCTTGTCCACAGTCTGGATAAATCCCTCCTTCTCCATGATGTTGGAGTTCCACGATGTATGCCGCTTGTCTATTGTTGCTACATGAATGATTTCCTTGGTGTAAAGCTCCATCGTGGTGTAGCTGCAGTACTGGGCACAATGCCCTGGTGAATCATTTCTGCCATCCCCTGTAAAAACCCAGGCATATTTCGTAGTAAGGTTATATAATAAACATACGTCATTGCTGCAAGTAATTTATACATGCACCGTTTCAACATACCTAGCACCACAACGTCTTTCCCTTGAAGGCGACGGATGGCCTCGGTATTCCTTTCTTCCCAGTATTCCTTGACTGCGTCAACACAGTATGTGTCTTGGATTGTGCAAAATGTGTTTGGGTTCACCATGCCCATGTTCATGAATTTAAACAATAGGGAAACCTTCCCATAGTTGTTCCCCGACAACAAAATGTTGGTGGATAGAAGGAAATCCCCAGCTTGCATCCCAAACTTCATCACAGGCTGCGAATTCCATCTCCACAGGCTATGTCCATTGGGACATATCTAAAAGTCAGAGAAGATTGATAAATGGATTTGAATTATACAACACTGGCTGTCACAAGAAATGTGCTTGGTATTGCTACCAGTACCAGTTGTATTATGTTGTTACTGCCTGGACTTACCCATTCCGCAATCATTGCCGTGCCCTTATAGGTGATGTTGATGTGAAAGGGGGCAACACTATCACACACCAGACCAGTCCTGAGAACACCTGTACATCTGTCCACCGGCAGCTTCATTAGTGTGACAAGCTGCCTCAAGCAGGTCTCATACAACACTGCCGCTCGGACACAGATGATATCATCTACACATTGGACCTTCAAAGGGTCTGGGTAACTGGGCAACTCAACACTGGGCAAGGGCTCGTCAGTAGGGTCTTCATGAGCAGAAAGGTCATGCACAGTTTCATCAAGCCCAATTACAGGAAGATGGTCAACAGTCTGCACTGCCTTTAATGCTCCACCCATTCTGTGGAGGCAGAACACACGGGCACCATGTAAAAATGTATGACAAAACACAACACAAAATATGGCCAAGTAACAACAGATGAGCACACACCGTATAGAAATTGGTGGAAGATACTCTTCGTCGGAGCTGTCATCCCTCTCTCCATCATCTCTTTGATGGAATGCAGATCCTTCATCTGTCCAGTCGATTCTGTAAGAAATAACATATTTAGAAAAAAAGAACTTCCACACAGTACAAATAGTAACATACCGGTATGTCTATAGGGTGTACTACTTACACACTGTTCATGGGGTCATTGAACACATTTTCATCCACATCCTCCTCCGCGATGCTCATGTCATGTAGGCTTTGTAAAAAATATATATAAATGCTTATATCATGAAAATATACAATAGAGAACACATGTAGGGTTAGGGTATAGACATTATGAGCATTGATGGGTTACCTCTGTTCAAGGCTCTCAATTTCAGGGGCTTCTGCAATTGCGCCAAGATGCTCATCTCTGAAATGAATAAGTGTTTCACAACATATGACAACATATGACAGTACATAAAATGGTAAACACCAAATTATTAAAAATATAATTTTCATGCAGTGACTGACCTGTCTGTCCCACTAGAGATGCTGGACACTGCTGGAGTTAATACTTTAGAGGGCTTTCCTTTCAGTGGTGTTGATGTGACTGCTCGAAGTTCTCTCTCATAGCTGGACAAAAAAGAGCAGTATGTTTGAATGTCTCACTAAACCACAAACAAAGTGCATTCATTTTATGACAGTGAAGAAAATGTATTTTGGTAGATGCACCTCATATACATATAGTAAATTGACTAAAGTTCAATCAAAACAGTTCTGTCAGTTCAGTTTTGTATTGTTCTGCATGATAATGACTTTGACCCTCAGTCTGATCAGTCTCTGGGCTGGCTGGTCTACCCTTCCCCCATTAGGTGTAATGACCTACCCTTCCTCCATTCATAAGTGTAATGGACTAGTCTACCCTTCCCCCATTCCCAGGTGTAGGCTACAGGTGAAAAACTTTCCCTTCAGACAATCTAGTAATTAGTAGGCTACATCTAAAATTAATAAGACTACAGGACAGGCCTCAGGAGGTAAACGTCACCCTTGGAATTGGCTACCCCAGCATTATCAGATTAGGATACATTGTGTAGGCTACAAAGCAAAAGCAATGAAAAATAACTAGGCTACAATTTACAGTGCCCTTTCCCTTTGATCCGTCACAGCACACAAATTTATGTTATAGCCTAGACAATCCTTTTTCATCAACGCGAAAAGTATCCTAGACGTCATTCTAGCGTTATGCTATAGTTAGCCAAGCAACTGTAAAACTTCGAATTTACACCATAGACTGTATAGGTTTACACGAATAGGCCGAATTACCTGTCGAGAAGAAAGCAGGCAACTTCGGCGTCCCTTTTGAAATCCTTGCTCCTCATGAGCTCTTTCCATCTTGGAAAAGCCACTCCAATATTTACTTTGGTCTTGTTGTTTTTCCTGTCGCGTTGTCTTTTTAATTCTCGTTTTCGCTTCCTTGGCGACTCCTTTTCATGACCTCAAGAATATGTGTGATCCTCCATCTTCAACAACCTTTCAAATCTGCCGGCAGTCAGGAGTAGACTAATCTCCCCCTGCCATACGTCACGGTGCAGCTGAGTGTAGCCTAAAAGCGCGAAAGGCGAAGCTTGAATTTCCAGGAATGTCCCTCGTTGGCGAATGTATTTCAAAGATGGAGGCGCAACATGGATTCAGCCATCGCGCGACTCGCGCGTATGTATTTGGAATAGCAGATTCTACACTTACGAGAATACTTTGATTAGTAAGTGGAAGTAATTACACATGAATGAGCACATATTTTTGAAAGAACAAAAGGGTTTTTGCTTAGAATTAACTCAAAAAAATACACAATGTAGCTTTAAATAAAACGTGCAATATGCTGACTGTCTTTCCTGTCATTATCCTACAGTTAGGTTCATGATTGATTCATAAACAGTCAGCACCGTTGGTGCATCTAAAGGAGATGTGTGTTGCTGCTGCAGGCGGAGACGCACCCCAAACACGTTTTAATTGTTGGTAACGCACGAGTACTCTAAGGCGTTACTTTTATTTATAGGTAACGTAGTAACGTAACGGATTACTTTTAATTGATAGTAACGTAGTAACGTAACTAACTACTTTCAAAAGTAACGATACCCAACACTGGTTATGTCACACAGTCAGACAGCAAATGAAGTCAGTCTGTTCACTGTCTATTCACTGTCTATTCATTGTCTATTCACTTCAATGATGATGAAGTCAGTGATGTGAGTATAATTGCATAGGGCAGCAGGCCTTTTCATGGGTGATGTAGTACATAAACACATGTGGTACTTCCTTTTTTAGGTTTCACCAGCAAACTGGCAGAACGGGCTGAACTGCAGAAGTCAGAACTGCAAACACAGCTGTCACTGGTAACTATTATTTGTATACCCCCCACTACACTCCCAGGAACAAGGTGCTGAGACAAAAGATGATGGTGTAATATGTACAATGGGCTCGGTATCCATCCAGGTCAAATACTGTATGAAATATCAAACATTCATCCTATTTTTTAGTCATTACATTCCCAAACAAATCCAGATGAAAGTACCTGTTTGTGTAGTGATGTCATTGTACATAGAAATACTTCCGCACACAGCAATCCTGCCGAAGGGTCTCATAAGTGGCATTACTACACTGGAGAAGTCTCCCCCCACCTGGACAGAATGTCACCACTAATGTCAATGAGTAGAATACACATGGAAACCCACATGCCTATATGCCTACAAACTGTATGTTTTAAACAAAGACAGCTGAACACATATTAAGTATACAAAATACATTTTGTTACAAAATTGACAAAAATTACAACATATACTGTAAATATATATTTGGCCCTTGACTACATCATTCTATCACACACAAACACACACACACACACACACACACAGGCAGGAATCTCACATTATCAAAGTAGCAGTCATATCCATCCGGAGATGCCTTTTCTAGAGCTTTCTGGAGTGAGCTGACTGTCTTGTAGTTGAAGGCCTCATCAAAACCCAGTTCCTTCAGGTAAGACACTTTCTCGTCTGTCCCTGCACAGCCCACTACTCGACATCCCTGCATTGGGGAACACAAGGAAATGCCTATTCTTTAACATGCAACTGCTGCATTGCTTGCATTAGCGTTGAACTATTTTATTTGCCTCAGTTGCTTGTCTGTTAGACTGAATCTTCGATGTTCTGCAGAGAAGTAAAGATAATATTGATGCTGGTGATGTAAATGCAGTCTGAACAATAATTGTTGGATCAAAGCCAATATTTGAATACTAGAAACACATCCAGATTGTTTTAATGGCTGATAAAAGATTCAATGCTTGTCTTTTGTCTTGGTAAAAAAACAACAAAAAAACTCATTCAATGCTGGCAGGTTACCCAAATGACACACACCTTGATCTTGGCAATTTGTCCCACCACCGAGCCCACTGCTCCAGCCGCTGCATTGACCAGCAAAGTCTCTCCCTCCTTAATGCTACACACCTCCTCTAGGCCATAGAGGGCAGTCAGACTGAAAAAGACATTTGACATATTATTGGCACAACAAATAAACCCTACCACCACCATAATGGTTGTCAGGATATCATTAGTCCTGTTTTGAGTGAATCCTGATAAAATGGCATGATGAATATTAAGCGGACGACCCTGTTGAATCAAGTAAATGACTCAAGGAGCTGTATCAAGGAGTCCACTTATTGAGTCCATACATCTTTATAACTATAACTGTAAATCTTTCATCTCATCTGCAACAGCTGGTAGACTGCTGGTTCACAGTCTACAAAAGCTACACAGACAATGTGCCCCATCTGAAACATAATGGTATGGCATTGCTTGCTTCATGAAAAACCCTCATGGCAAGCCCTCCTTATCTAGCTGGGTGTGTTCGTGTTTGCATTGCTTGTGTAGACTATGAATCAGACCTAATAAGTAAGTAAGCATATACTCTTTTGGTCTCTGCATTTATCCCAATCCGTGAATTAGTGAAACACACACAGCACACAGTGTACACACAGTGAGTTGAAGCATACACTAACCCGGAGCAGTGAGCTGCCTGCTACCGCGGCGCTCGGGGTTAGGTGGATGTGGATGTTCAGCCGTGGATGTGGGCATGGGAGAGCAGTACTCAACCACTTGCCCTGCCCACATTTTTCCTACTGGGTAGGGGATCGAACCGGCAACCCTTCGGTTACAAGCCCAAAGCCCTAACCAGTAGGCTACGGCTGCCCCACGGCTGCCCTAATAGCCAGGTATGACATTTCTGCAGCATCATTTACTAAAGTTTATTACAGTTTGATCCCCATCTACAGAACCAGAACTGTGTATGAACAGCCATGTCTTAAAGCATACACACTTAACAGACATCTAGAAGAACAATTGGCTAAATTTGATGCATTTGATAACAGCTTTAATGTGTTGTAGTTTAAATGCATTTTGCAACTTGCATCTAAACTTGAGAACATGTTAGTGGTGAACTGAAATGGTGATTACCCAGGCATGCCAATGGCACCTACTGCCAGCGAGACAGACTGATCTTGTGGCCAGTCAGAAAGCAATGGGGTCAAGTCTGAGCCATCGGATAAGCTGTGGGTCCTCCAGCCGCAGTGTGTGATCACATGACTGCCCACAATGAAGTTGGGATTTTTGCTCTGAATTACCCTTAAAGACAAAAGGCAGAATGTGCTGGTATAATAAGAACACTAACTGTAAATTGTAAGTGTTTAATTCTGACTAGAACAAAGGAGGACTTTTTTATAAGATAGGCACCTACTTGGCAACTTGAGCACCGATCATCACATCCCCCTCTTTCATCCAGACTTTACTGTAGGGCCTAAAACATAATCAAGTATACTGTAATTCAAAATCATCTTAAAATATGACATACAGTTAAAAACGAAATTATTAATACCCCTGGCAAATATTGATTTAATGCTGATTTTCTCCTAACCCTAGTTGGGTCATAAACCTCAATTCCATGACCATTCTCTGGCTAATATGTTTTGACGACTGATTTGACCTCTATACATCCTTTATAAAAAAATTAGACCCTATGTCACTCGCAAAAATGTCGGCATTTTTTGCTAGAGGGCCGAATCCAAAATGCCCGCCGGCATCATCTTGATAAAGTATTAAAAAAGTATTATTTTTACCAGAGCACCTACAATTATGTATAAATATACTTTTAGTGGCAAATTGACCCAGAGGATTGTGATTCTGACATCATTTTGAAATTTAGACATAATCTTGGCCCTGAAATCCAAGATGGCCGCCATCTGGTAGAGCGAAAACATAATTTTTAATATACAAATTTACTTTTTAACCAGAACACCTAGAATGATGCATGAAGACACTTTTTATGGTAAATTGACCATAAGGATTGTGATTTTGACATCATTTTGACATTAAGACATTGTTCTGACCCCAAAACCCAAGATGGCCATCATCCGGGAGGGCAAAAATGTAAAGTTTAGAAGAAGTAATAGAAGATTAATCCGAATCAGAGCACTCTGCCTCACTAGACTCACCACTATCTGATGAAATTCTACTCTGCACATCATCATTTTCCTTTTCATCATAATCATATTCGCTATCATCTTCCTCGCTGTCTTCCACTGGCCTTGATGCAGTTAGATGAGTTGGAAGAGCAGGTCTTGTATAGCGGACAGGGCGACAGTGACCATCCACCAACTCCCATCCATGTCCGATTGGCATGGGGTGGTGCTTCAGGGAGGGATTGTGTACTAGATATGCCAAGTAAGCACTGTTGGCGTAAGCCATCTTCATCTGGGGGGAGACGGATGAATGATTTATTTTTCATGCTCTTCCATTTCACTGCACATGCCTCAGCCATGGTGCTACTCTTGTGGTCACCATAGATGACATGTCTTGTGAACTTGAACAGTTCCTGTAACACCTCCTCAAAGTCAAGGCTCTCCACACCGTGAGAGCTGTTGTCGTGCCACAGGGTTCTTTGCCACCTGGTCATACACTGACTTCTTAACCTTGCCATATTCCAGAGTTAGCATCACATCCGGTCATACAGTGCAGCTACACAATGCAGTCTGCCATCTCGTCAGTTACCAGATCACTGCAGACTGCCATCTTCTGCTTTCTCTTGGTGTAGAACATACCAGAAATTTGCTTTGAGATTAACGCTGCTGCGACATAGGCATCAGTATCAGCAGAATCAATGAATACGGGTCCACGATAGCCTGATTCTCGCAGCATTGCATAAGTGGAGAAGATGATAGAAGATGCCTCAGACTGATGAAAGCAAAAGTTCTGGATTGGTTGCTGGGTTGACAAGTTAGTACAGTGGGAGCCAACAAAGTAAACAATCTCTGCATCAACAGTTTAGATATAGAAGAGTCTTTATTGTCCCACAGGGATAATCATTTCCACACATCTTCTTCCATCATGTTCCATAGCACAACAACATATATAAAAACACATATAACATGTAACACATATCCATCCACCCCTGTGACATATCTCATCCACACAGCATATAAAAACATGTAACACATACAGTATATCCCATCTACCTATGTGACATATCTCATCTACCCAGCATTACCCATCCCCATTCAGTACAAAGACACATCACATTAGGACACCCACATAGACACATCCAGTGTGAGAAACTAGCAACTGTGGTGGTGACAGTATTACAGTTTGTTCAGCAATGTGATGGTGGTGGGGACAAAACTTTTTTTGAAAGTGGCTTTAGTCCAGTTCAGTGCTCTGTATCTGTGGCCAGATGGAAGTAGTGTGAAGAATTGGTTCAGGGGATGGTCTGTGTCAGCTGCTATTATATGTGCTATAGGCATGTGGTGGCTCTGTCATTTATGTCTGATAGGTTGGGTGTGTGGAGACTGATTATCGTAGAGGCAATACAGTGGGGAAAATAAGTATTG
Organism: Alosa pseudoharengus; assembly: GCF_046254945.1. NCBI lineage: Eukaryota > Metazoa > Chordata > Actinopteri > Clupeiformes > Clupeidae > Alosa > Alosa pseudoharengus. Next base: position 15,777,619 of record NW_027468663.1, on the reverse strand, counting down.
AACACGTCAAAATTTTTTCAGTAAGTATACTTCCAGTGAGGCTATTCGCATGACATTTTCTCCAGACATTAGTATTAATTTAGGTAATCCACACATATTAAAAAATCCAAACATTGATGTCCATAAGTAGAGTTATGAGTAAAAAGGTGGAATGGCACAGGGAAAAAGTATTGAACACACTAAGAAAAAGCAGTACACAAAGGCAAGGAATGGCAAGGAACGAGCTGGAATCTATACATAGTTAGAGAGTAATTATCCCTCCTATCTGTGCAAATTAATATAAGCTGGGTTAGTATTGATGAGCTATAAAAAGGTTTTTCGTTACCAAGGTGTCACACAAGAAACATTTCATGATGGGTAAAAGCAAAGAGCTCTTCCAAGACCTTTGCAACATTATTGTTGCAAAACATATCAATGGAACTGGTTTTCAAAACTTCAGAATCATCCAGTAAGCAGTATTGGAACCATTATCTGCAAGTGGAAGGAACATCACTGCATCATCAATCGGCCATGCACAGGATCTCCTCACAAGATTTCTGACCAGGAAGTCAGAAGAATAGTCAGACGTGTAGCCTAAGAGACAAGGACCGCTCGGAGAAAGCTCCAGAAAGACTTGGAGGCAGCAGGTTCAATTGTTACAAAGAAAATCATAGGTAATGCACTCCACTGCCATGGCCCCTATGAAATACTGAGAGAATGTATTCTGCTCCGGCAAAGGAAACTCTCAATTGGTTTCAGAGAAAGGAAATCAAGGCCCTGATTTAAATCCAATTGAACAATTTTGGAAGTTACCTAAAGATCAGGATTTACAAGAGGGACCCCTGGAATCTTCAATATTAAAAGACTGTCTGTTTAAAAGAATGGGCCAAAATCACAACTGTGACTGATTAGTTCCGTCATACAGGAAATGCCTTGAAGCTCTCATTACAAATAAAGGCTTTTCCACTAAGTATTTAAGAAATTTCAGTTGGCGTGTTCAATACTTTTTTCCTGTGGCATTCCACTTTTTTACTCATAACTCTACTTATGGACATTAATGTTTGGATTTTTTTATATGTGTGGATTACCTAAGTTAATACTAATGTCTGGTGAAAATTTCATGCAAATAGCCTCACTAAGTATACTTACTGAATAAAATGTTGACGTGTTAGTAAATTTATTTTCTCCGCTGTATGTGTGATTTTAGTGAGTTTGTTTTTGCAGGTGGTGGTTAACATTGTGTAAAAACAGGGTGAGCAGTACAGCAGGGTGGGTTGGATGATGCTTTTGTAGAGCAGGAGCAGGAGGTGGGGGATGTTGAGGTGATGCAATTTCTCGATGAGCCGGTGACGTTGGATTGTGTTGAAGGTGGAACTTGTGCAATGTCAGTCAGGTAGCTGCATATCAATTTTTGTAGACGCTAACTTTTGTACTAACTTTTGTACTAACACTACAAAGCAGTGTGTTAAATGCTCTGGCAGAGGGAAATGGATCATCCAATTTCATGTAGGTGTTGGGGTTCCCTGTGCCCGCAGGTCTCTCTCATCATCTTTAGTTGAGTTTGCTGCATCGTGTGGGTCATTCACACAGATGATACGATCAGCACGACCATCGCGAGCAACACTGCCTCCGTGCGTGCCAACTACTAGTACGCCATCCCTCCCTGAAGCACCACCCCATGCCAATCGGACATGGATGGGAGTTGGTGGATGGTCATTGTCGCCCTGCTCTTCCAACTCATCTACCTGCATCAAGGCCAGTTGAAGACAGCAAGGAAGATGAGAGCGAGTATGGTTGTGATGAAAAGGAAAATGATCTTCTGGACTAATCTTCTATTACTTCTTCTAAACTTTATATTTTTGCCCTCCTGGATGGTGGCCATCTTGGGTTTTGGGGTCAGAACGATGTCTTAATGTCAAAATGATCCTTATGGTCAATTTACCACAAAAAGTGTCTTCATGCATCATTCTAGGTGTTCTGGTTAAAAAGTAAATGAATATATTAGAAATTATGTTTTCGCTCTACCAGATGGTGGCCATCTTGGATTTCAGGGCCAAGATGATGTCTAAATCTCAAAATGATGTCAGAATCACAATCCTCATGGTCAATTTGCCACAAAAGCGTATTCATACATAACTATATGATGATGTCAGTGGCCATTTTGGATTCGGCCCTCTAGTAAAAAATGCCGACATTTTTGCTTGGGACATGGGGTCTAATTTTTTTATAAAGGGTGTAGAAGTCAAATCAGTCGTCAAAACATATTAGCCAGAGAATGGTCACGGAATTGAGGTTTATGACCCAACTAACCAATATGTTTGTTCTGACTGAAAATTACACTGCCACATGGCTAAAGGTTGTAACACAATGTGGTAGAAACATGGAATCAAAAAAGTGTTTTTTCATCTTTAACATTTTTATGAAAAATGGAATGTCCAAAATTATTCATACCCTTTTGAAATAATAAATGGAAACATCTTTATTTGCATTCATAGCTCTCAAAATGGTTCTTATAATACCTATCAAGCCTCTCCATGTCTCCACAATGATTCTAGCCACACCTTATTAGCAGCAATCCGAGTTTTGAGGCAGGAACAATTCTTTGCCATCACTCTGGCCATGTGCTCACTTTTTTGACGGATTGAGGTCTGAACCTTGGCTGGGCCACTCTAAAATGTTGATATTGTTCTCTGTTAACGATTTTGGATCATTGTGTGGTTTAATCCGTTTAAATCCAACATTAATATTAATATTTTCCAGGGGTATGAATAATTTTGTTCTTAACTGTATATTTAAAAACAAAAAACATTGCAATGCTGTATCTGAATATAGCATTACAAACCTCATGTAAGGATCCACACTTAGATAGACAGCCTCAACCAATACTTCTGAAATGAACAGACCATAATATGTTTATGTTTATGGTTATTAGCACTTTTGTTCAATGCAAACAATATTAACATGGATAATATAATATTAAACATACTTGGTTAATCCATATTTACCTCCATCTTTTCAACTAGTTTCAAAAATAAATCCAATTTAGAATAGTGAAAATGTAAATATAAAAAAATACCTCCATCTTTTGGAGATAAAAGCCTTTCATCCTTCAGCTGAAAATCACCGGTCTTTGGAAAGCCAGTGAAATGTTGTTTCAATGTCCATACCTTGGCCTGCGTCATATCTCCCTGAATTGGAACATTAAAGGTGTGAGGCTCCGGTGTTTTGTAAAAAGGGTGTGTTCACAATGCTATACCAGGACAAGGCCAGGAAACATTCAATTGAAAAATAAAGAATGGACTTGCTGTGTGTGTGCAGTCAGTAGAAAAAGGGGGTTGGGAATTTTATCAGCTCAGTTTTTTAAAAGCATGGAGCCCAGGTAGCCACAGATCTTGCCAGTGCCAATTCCAGTGCAGCATCATCAAGACCAGGCACTCTTAAAACGACTGTGTTAGAAACAACACATTGTGTTGTGTTGTCTCTACCTGGACATAGAGGTGTGTTGACAGCGCAAACATTTCATGTCACAGTTGATAGCCTAATGTTGTCACTACGTGACTGTGAGTTGCTCTTAAATGCATGTTGCTAACTGCTGATAACTTTGCCTGTCTAACTTTGCCTGTCAGACGAAGCAGACAGCAGAGGGCTGCCCAACTGGGTCCACCTTGCCTGGAATGAGCAAAACCTGTTGCATCCATCATAGCGTTCAGAAAATGCCCAGCACGAAAAGGCCTGAGGCAGTGTCATGGTGAGAGCTTGGCAAGACTGCCCACATGCACGCGCCTGAAAACATTAACTCCTGCATAAGTCTTCTCGAGGAGCAATAGCAGGTAGATTTACCGCTGACCCTGTGTGGTTGGTGAGGTAGGCAACAACCACCACCTCTAAATGCGAAAACCAAGCTCATCAGCTTTATGGAGTGCGCAAGCAGAGAGTGGGTTTTCCCCAGAGCGCTAGATCTTGTAAGTGAATTCCAGAAAGGCCAGGTGTGGATGCTCATGTTTCATGGAATGAGGTCAGAAGAAGCAGCTATCCATCCTGGTGTCGTCCGCAGGCAGTGGTGCTTTACTACACTTCTGATATTTCTGATTTGACTTCTAATTAGTTTTTCCTCACATTCTGAAACACTTCAATAGCATTAGCTACATCAAAGTCTCCAGATGTATCTATATTCTGAAGGCTATTACAGCAGATTTTGTTTAGATCATAGCTTGAATAATATAAGATTTTATGTTATGGCGAAAATCGATATAAGACTACTGAATGACCAATATTCAGACGACTACTTTTTTATTTATTGAATGATGAAAAGAGATATCCAAAATGATCCTATAGTAAAACGTATCTAGTGTCAATACAACAAAATTAAACTTTGAGTCTTCAATCCAATGTTCAGATTTCCGTTTTTGGAAGTGTATGCAAATTAGGCCTACTTCATTTGGATGACTCATTTGCATATATTACATATATTAAATTTCAGAAAACTTGCAATACAAAAGTTACTTGTGTTAATGTAAGTATCAAACTAAAGTTTCATGGTATTAGCTACAGATGCCTATAAGTTAAAAATGTTACACTATTCACCTGTAGTGTCTCGCCTATGACCAATAGGCCTACACATATTGTTTCAATAACAATTGTGAAAAACTGAGACCCTTATTTCAATGTTATACAGTAGATTCATAATCAGAAGACATTGAACTTTCAAAATATCATGCCTGCCTACCTTTCTTCAAAAATGCCTATAGGGTTACAGAATTTTTTATTAATGGCACTGATAGCCTATAATATACTAGGATGAAGTCTGAGAATGACGGCGGTAGGCTACATGGCCTAACTACGTGAAACAGCAACAAAATAGACCCCCCCAGTGTAGCCTAACAGTTAGTATGCTGATTCCGTTCCAACCTGGTTTCAAAGTTCATCATGATTAAATAATGAGTGTAGCCTATTGCTAACACTATATAGGCCCTATATTGTGCTCAATTTCAGATTATATGTTTCAGTGTTCCAAGAACGATTGTAACGCCCTGAGCAGCGTCTTCAAACCTAGAGGGAGTTATTCCTGAATCTCCCAGTTAGGCTACTAAAAAATGGATTATGGTGGTACAGACTGTTCGTTATACAGTGAGTGAGTTCGATGTCATCTGGATCATGACGTCTGGTGAACATAATTGAGAGCTAACCAAGACTGTTGTAGTGGGCTAATGACAACTCCATAGCCTATTTTGTCAAGTAGCTCTCTCACTGTTTCACCAAAACGAGCGGAATTCTCAAGACCCACACCCAAAGAAGCATAGCCTACCTTGAGAGAAACAGCACCGGAAGAAGTAGCCGAAGAGTATCCAAATGTTTTAAAGCAGACACTTACCAACACTTCTAACCAGACTGAGCAACTTTCACGTTATGGCTTTGCGGAGTCATGGTCTAAGATAATATTTAACTTTTTATAGCCTACCCCTACGTCGTCGATTAAGGACGAGCGCCAGATGGAGACAGCGCGCGGTGTATCCTAATCAAAGGAAGTGGAAGTAGTAGTAGCTGAAAATAAGAAGATAGTGGTCATAAATTAGATTTATAAGGTTAATGTTAAGGATGTAAATTTGTCATAAATAAAACAAGGTTCCTTATTTTTTATTGATTTATGTTAGTGGTCTGTTCAAGAGACAATACCATATATGCATATGCAATATATTTGGCTGTTTCACTTTATCAAATGATTTTACTAATGTGGGACAACATGTTTTGGGTAATCTGGGACAGTCATTTAAAGTTTTTAAATGAGGGAAATATGCATAGGGACTAATGAAGTTGCATAAACTAAAACATGGCATTTATGGACTGCAGATCAGACATTGTTTAACAGTCTGTTAACACTAAAAGTCTGGTTATTGCTAGGGTAGCTAGCCTTTCCCATTATAAATTAGCTTCAAAGTAGCACCATAAAGTATGGTAGTATCTAATATATATTCCATTAGATTTGATTGTCCCAGATTAGCAAGCGACATTTTTATCATGCCCAAATTATCAAATTCTTGCCATTTTTTTGTTTTTTGGTGCAAGGAATATAATGTCTCCTCTGGGTATGATATTGTTTTCCTTAGAAAACATCTTGGGGATTACAGAAAGGTAGACTATGTTGATATCAAAATTGCAAAAATTGTCCCAGATTAGGCTACCTGAATTCACCCAATCAGTGCCAAATGTAATGCCAAAACACCATATAAAAATGGTGTGGTGCTCAAAATACATTATGGGGGGGAAAAGACAGGTGATAATGGTCAGGTACCCTAATAGAGGAGATGTTAAATTAAATTATCACCCCAATAAATACTCTTTTCTGAATGGCTGGTGGGTGGCTATTAAGTAACCACCGCTAGTTGTCCCGTTATACGGAATTAAAGGGACACCAGGCAAGCCTGATGCTTTTTCTCTACGAAACTCCCCCTCGCTCGTTCTGAAGCTCTTTTCCTTTTCTTTGCATCTTCCGTCAAGGGTTTTCGCTGCTTCTTTGCCGGCTCTGCCATTATACACACGTTTGCAACAATCACTAGCGTTTTGTTAGCCTGCCTCTGTGCTGTGGATGCAGGATGTAGGCCTAAACTGATCCTGCTTCTGTCGGCGGGTACGATACACTGAACTTGCAAGCGGGATATTCTTCCTACAGGCAGTAGGGGCGGGCGAGAGTCTTCATTCGCCCTGTAATGAGTCATTTAACCATATACAGACTTACAAAGATGAGTAATTAACACAAAAACGTTGTCTGGTGTCCCTTTAATGGACGAGGCGGAGGCAAATAACTTCCTGCTACAGCCGAGTGTCCCACCCGGGTGTCCACTATGATGTGACCTTCCTTTATTTTCTTCAAATGACATATATATTTCTAAAATATCTCATATCAGCTGGTTCACTTAAATTGTAAAATTTAGCTTGTCCATACATTTGGAAATCCGTACCACCACTGTCAAACAAATAAATTCCAGAGAAAACAGCATGTTTATTAGTGTAAATATAATGTGTGTTGCAACTTAGGCCTGAAGATATTTATAACGATAAATCAAGTTTCAGGTGATGTCTGGTGGGTGTCAGTCTAAAGGTAGATCACTGTCCACTGTTCATTGAGGCCTGTCAACCTGATAAAATAAAAGGAACAAACAATCAGTGTTTTAATGAGGACAATTCAGGTTTTACATTAAATGCCAGGGCTCCTGCTCCTCTGGTTGCAACAGTGGGGCCACTGTTTTAATTGTCTTGCATGGCATCGATGATGTTCTCAAACCCATCTGGACCTCACTCATCAGTTTGTACCAAAAGCAAGAGGACATTTTTATAATGTGCTCTGATAGGCAATATTGCAGGATTGTCATGGCACCACTCACCAATAACCTCATCTCTCTCCTTTGCTTTAATAACCACTAATCGTTTATGGTCTGTAATACAGTCGGTCAAGTTCAATTGTGTAGCCTAACTCTTGGATGCTCTATGGAGCCCCTAATTTCCTATACCACACAGGTTTAGGGATGACAGGGTGATGTTTTTTGAATGCTATCATCCCCAATAGCAATGCTAGTGAATATAAAAATCTGTATTGGCTACCTTAATTGCATTCATACCTTTGAATGTTAGATGTTTGGATGTTAGAAATGTTTGTGTCCTAAGGCTAAATTCATGCTTCATGCTTCTGCCCCCTCCGAACCCTACACCATCACTTGAAGTACACCTCCAAAAAACTGTAACTTCGCGTTGAGGCAACACTGACTGCAAGGACTGTGATTGGTAAACTCGCCCTGTGTGTTGACAACCGGCTGCTTCAAGCAACCTGCCGTGGGTAGTAGCAACATGCTGGGGCGCCACCAAGTGGTGGCCAGAGGTGGCCGGCCACCACAACATAAAATGTGGGATTCGCTCTCTCCGCATGTCCATCTGGCCGAGAGGCCATTGAAGCCCATTTCCAATGTCCCTAAAACACAGGCCCTGGAAGTCGTAAGTCAATGAACCCTTTCCAGACCCACTCAGTTACAACTGAGAAGGTCTGCGTGCTAACCAGGCTACGTCGGCGGCCGTCCTTCACATAATTCAGTAGCCTATGTACGAATGATGGTCAGAAGACCAGGATAGATACTAGCAAGGTGTCTGTAGATTTGACATTAATATCTAGAATGGTACCAAAGTGAGTGGGATGTATGAAAGGGGGACAACAGGAAGTAAAAAGTAGGCCTACCCAATTACTGTATATCAAGATTTCCTTGCTTACAGAAAATATAGGCCTATAGGAGATGAATTTTTAAAAGGGCAAATTGGGAAAGATTTGTGGAAGAAAATGACAATAATCTTAGATTGATTCAAGAAAGGTATAGGACTGCAATGGTCGCTCTTCCTAAAAAAAGACTTCTGAGGAAAGCAGTTACATGGTGGGATGATAAATGTAAAGAGGCAGTCAAGCACAGGAATTAAGTGTGCAGAACTTTAAAAAGAACTCATTTGATTGAATATAAATAATTACAGGCAGTAGGCCTAGTGAGGGAAAACTAAAGGTTACATCAGACTAAGCGAGCATACTGGAGGCAGTATTCGGAATGCAACTTTTAGATGAAATAGGTTTTCTTTACTATACCAAATTTAAAGGAAGTAGAAATGATGGTTAGCACACTGGATACTAATTCCTTTAATTTGTCAGAAGAAGAGAAAAGCTGCAAAGCAGAAACAAAAAGGGATTATGCTGAATTCATTCAGAGAAAAGACAAATCAGAGGATATAAGTGTACCATTCACACTGAGAATTAAATAGCGCATTGGACAAGAAGTCAGCTCTGGGGCAGGATTATGTGTGTTATCATTTGAGTGGTAAGGAACGTTAGAAGCTTTTGAAGTTATAATAAAGGAAAGACAGATTAATTTTGGTTGGAATGGGGCCGTTATCTTCCCTATTAGGAAACCAGGAAAAGACGCTAGCAACCCAAATTGTAGGAAATTATGGACCAATAGCATTAACATCTATAGGCTAAACTAATAGAACGGTTGGTTAATGGTAGGTTAATGAGCACTATTATTGAAGAAGGAAGAAGCACTTCTCCAATATTTCTACAGAAAGCCTCGATTTAAAAAAAGAGACTAATATATTTTGATGTGGAGAAAGCATGTTGTGGACAGAATAATAATACATAATATGTTTTATTTACGCCTTTCTCAAACTCAAGGTCGCTTTACAAAATCAGAGCAAGACAATGCAAGACAGAAAAAAAAGACAGTCTATGCAGTGGCGGAAGATAAGAAGTGTTCCTGAAACAGAAAGGTCATGTGAAGAGCTTTGAAGAAAGGAAAGGAGGGACAGTCATGGGGAGTCTGGTGCGGGGGACAGTGAGGAGATTCTGGTTATGAATGAAGCAGCGGGATGGAGTGCAAGGGATCGGAAGGTCACAGAGGTAAGGAAGGGCAAGGTCATTACTTTGAAAGTGAGAAGTAGAATTTTGAATTTGATTCTGGACAGAACCGGTAACCAGTGAAGCTGAAGAAAGAATAGGGGTGATGTGACAGGCTATATTACTATGTATGTGACAAATAAACCTCTTTGTATCCTTGTATCCTTTATATCCTTATATTAGCCCTCCTACACAATCTGGACTGTGGTCATACCAACTTATTCCCTGTTACATAGATAGATAGATAGATAGATAGATAGATAGATAGATATTGATCCCCAAGGGGAAAATTCAAGGAATATCGCTCTTAAAGTAGCCTATATATTATTTTTTTCTTGTTTTCAAGCAATTCTATTATGTCTATATTATTGTCTTTTCATAGTAGTTAATATTTAATAATAAACAAAGCCACTGTTCACTTCTGGACTACCACCATTGCACACACTCTACCATAGCACCTCATCATGGTCATTGCATCACATGGCCAGTCCATACCAGACCTTTGTAATCACTTCACAAATGTTTAACTCTTTACATTTTTAAATTTCTGTGAGTGATTTTTATGTATGAGATAACGTGTGTGTGTTTGTTGTGTTACGGTTGTATAAGATGATGCCTAATTTCCCTCGGGATGAATAAAGTAGCCTTGTCTGTCTGTCTGTCTATTTATTTATTTCAATTAAGGTAATCCCTTACATTGGGTAAATCATTGTCAGATCAATTCAGATAGCCTATCGTTGATACGAGTCCCAATGTAGTAGGCCTAGTAAATGAAAAGGTTGATAAGTGGACCAAAAAACCGTGTGCTTTTATTTTGAATAATTTAGTGGCCATATTGATATTTACGTCATCGTCGCTTCAGTTTCTCTACTGTGGCTATCTGAAGACTTATCTCTTCGAAAGGCATTGATAGTTATGAGCATTATTTAGCGTTCTAGATAGAAGCAGCAATGAAAATGGATTAGCTGCTAATTAAGAATGACCTAACTCTGGATATGGGTGTGTAACTCAACGTTCAGTTAAAATCTTTCTTTGTGTAACGTGGATCTAACGTTAATGTTAGACATTATGGAAACAGGTAAGTTTTGCTAACGTTAGGCTTATTTCATGCTTTATTTTACTGTCTATGATTTCATGTTGTCGTGAAACCATTCAAACAGACTGTAGACTAATGTTAAAACCTTCTAGACCTAAATGTTTTGCTTTCTGCTACATCTGTGAGCTAGCAACCAACCTAGTTTAGCCTAGCTACTCTGTTGTGTGCTAGATTACATTCGTAGAGGCTAGAATATCTTCTACATTCTCTTTCCTTTGCATTAAAAAAAAGTAACGATATTTATAAAACATTCACTCAAAAATGTGATGAAACCCATTTTGCGCAAAACATTAAACGTTAGAAGCTAGCTTTGCGTCACGCAATCCAGCAAAATTGTCCTTCCTCACACCGCTAGTCTGAGACCCCCATTCATTCAAATAATATTTCGTGTGTCCGACGGCGCTTATTGTGAATAGTGCAGTGCCAGTTCAAACATATACGAGAATTTACCATGACGTCACAATACCAATATACATTCTTCTGGGTGGCAAAAGCTGAAGCATTCTCCATTGGCACTACTAGTAAACATACCCTTCCATGTCATTTGACCAGGGCAGAGCAATCAAGAAAACAGAGTAAATGGCTTGAATGAATGATTTTCGTCTTGCGGGGTGCTACGGGACTTCTCATTCATATTCATACGGTTATGGGAAGTCTCATTAATATGCAATGAGTCATACGTGTCTCTAGCCATGCTGCGTCCACTCTACCCCGTAGTTTGAACGAAGTGAAGTGTCAGTCGAAATCAAAGGCAAATGATGAAAATGCTACGTGAGGTAAATTGCTTGGGGAACCCGCCGTCGGCCGTAGCCTAGGCCTAATACATTTCAACAGGTAGGCTAAGTTAATTCAAAAACAGACGTGGTGGATATTCAGACATAGTTATAACATGAGAGACCGGTTGCACAAAACACCTTGTTCAGGTTCCCTTAAAATCTGATTTAAGGCCCCCTTAAAATAAAATCGGCTGCACAAACACATTTAAGTATTCTACTTCGGTTTCCTTATCATTTTCCCTCAAGTATTTAAGTTTTTCTAATTTTCTTATCTTATAAGAAATTCCGTTGCACAAACGACCTTAGCAGCCTAAATAACCACACGAGGTTCGGTTCGCCAGGCAAAACGTAAAAAAAACATTTTTTATTTTGGTGCCCTGATGACAGTCAGGATAAAATCTAACTAGCTAGTATTGTTCAATTCATGTCTATATATGGCTTTACTGATGAATGGATAAATGTCACCGAAAATTATTAAGGTAAGATAAGATCATAAGCTTGGGTTGCAGACTACGGCATAACTTTAGCAAGCTAGTTACAACTCCGTTGAACGTAGCCTACCAGTTGAGTTATTCATTGCTAACATTAGCTATTGATAAGCCTACAGTAGGTGCATTAATAACTATAGCTAACATCGTAAAATGAATTAGTTAGTTATAGGCCTACTCAGATTTGTAATGCGTCATTCACTATCTGATTTTATCAACAATATGTGCAAACAGCTTGCTATTATTTTGGACAGTCCCGTATTGACCAACATCTGCATCCTCAGAAAAGCAAGCACAAATTAGCAAACAAACAATCTCCGTGGTTGATACTAAAGGGACAAAACTTAAGGTGCTTTGTGCAAACGGCCCTAAGGAGATAGCAATAACGTTAAATTAAATGCATAGTTATATATAGTTGTATGTATGCTGCTGAGACCTTGAATTTCCCCTAGGGATCAATAAAGTATCTATCTATCTATCTATCTATCTATCTAGTAGCCTAGGCTAGTCTACTATAGCCTATGTGTAAATGAACCTCAGCCTGCCATTGAGTGGTTATTTTAGTGACTGTTGCTGTTTGACTTACAATCTGTTAGATGGTGTATTTCCCTGCTATCTAAATAAAAAGTCTATGATCGGGTTTTTGTTGCTCGGATCGGATACAGATGTAAGAAGTGGCTACTCCGCCACCAGGCAGTCTTGCCATCTCCTCTGCAGCATTACTTTTGACGACGTCCACTAGCTTTAAACTTCACCCACAGGTTCCGCTGGATATTTTTTTTTTCTTTCTGAAGGACATCGATAAAAACCCTACACTTTTTGCTGTATATCTGGCGGCACAACCCCAAACACAACACGTTTTCGTTATTGTTTCAACTTTGATCAACAACAATGTTTTAACTATGTAAGGTCAGTGGAAGCCGCTTGCGTTCTGCCACCCGGAAGGATCTTGGAGCCTATTGTTTACAAACATTCTGAAATGCCGTATTGTAGGGGGGCCTATGTGTCTAATTTGGGGGCCTGTGGGATTCGCATGTTAATTTTTGGAGACTATTATATCTTTGTTCTAGGTGTTCTTAAGAGTAAAAAAAAACATGTCTCCATTTTTTTTGAAGGTTTTGAAGGACCCAAATCAAAGGTCAAATTCAGAAAAGGTCAAATATGGTGTTTTGTCCATAAACCTCACATTGCTGGTATTATAGCATAGGGTTTGGTGCCTACAAGGTGTGCAAAAGTGGGCCACATAAACAATACAACATTATAAAACATTTTTAGGCTGATGATCTCTTTAACAAGAAATTGTGCCTAAAATTCTCGAAATTGTCCGCTAAAAAAATAATACTTCAATATCAATACAATCAATTCATGCCTATTCGTGTTCTTGAGTGTAGGCCTAGCCTGCTCTGTCAGTTCTTGTCTACACCCATTCAGAGCACAAAGTGCAGAGATCTCTGTTAAATCAAGATTAATAGACTTAATAGACTTTTACATAGTACCAGCTGAAGTCTGTAAGGCCTTCCGTAGCTTATGTAAGTGTGATGAAAAGAAAGGGTAAAGGATCAGATAGACAAACAGACAGGTGTGTGTGTGTGTGTGTAAGAGAGAGAAAGAGAAAGTGAGACACTACCAGCATGGATGTATTATGAACTTTCAGGCCCCTGGGCCCAGATGTATTAAGGGCCACCCACTAATTGTTGCGGGGGACATTTTAAAAAATGTATTTGATGTGATTTCCTATATTCTGGTGCATTTTGGGGATGGCCAATACTTTAATTCAATCAGATTCATAGCCTATATGTTGATATGATGTGTTGATATTGAGGCAATGATTCCATGCAATGGCTTGGGCCCCCTGACTCCTTGTCTCCCCTGGGCTTGGGCCCGGTAGGCCCATGCAGTAATCCATCCCTTAACAGTTGGCTGATGATAGCTGGCAGTGATAGAATTTAGAATATAGAATAACCTGAAGCACATAGTGCTCTGTTCTTCATTGTTGGTGATATTAGTGACCTTCTATCCTTCTACATTTGAGCAAGCACATTTTCATAGTCCATGGTGGCACAGTCTAGTTAGGTTATATTCTGAGGTGTGTCTTTCTGTTAGTCAGGTGATGGCACACATATTCTAAAAGAAACAGATTTTGGGCTATGTATCCAGTGGCAGATATGTGTGTACTGGTGAATGAACCATCACTAGAGACATACGCCAAATTTCTTGTTTTTGTCCATGAGAGAGTATAGAGATGGGGATCACAGATCAGCCAACGATTACATTGTTACAGTGCAGTTATCTTACAAGAGAACAAAGCAGTTTGGCACAGGAACTGCTACAAATCCACCTGTAACAGTGAGCATCTGCAGCATGCTAAGATTCGCTACTAGAAATCATGTGAAGCAGGCAAGACTCAGTGTCTTCAGAAAAGACGTGGTAGACCATCTTCTGAACCTGCAGCAACACCTGCAACTGCATCAAGTCCATCTAGAGGGACTTTGTACACTTGTTCAGCAGCAGCTGCTGCCAGCATAGATAAGTGCTTCTTCTGTCAGAAGCAGACAAAAGAGCTTCTTCATGAGGTGTCCTCTTTCAATGCAGGCAAACAACCAAGAACTATAAGTAATATTTTGAAGTCAATGACTTTTAACAGGTAGCCAGTGTAAAGATGCTAGGATGGGGAAAATATGTTCATATTTTTTGTGTGTGTGAGCAGCTGCATTTTGAATAAACGGTTAGCTCTTTAGACAGGTATTATTACAACCAGCATAATAGCATTGCAATAGCATTGCAATAGTCTATCCTTGAGATGACAAAACATTAATTTCTTGGCATCTGGTAAGGAGAAGGACTTCCTTATCTTTAAAATGTTCCTTAAATGGTAAAATTAAGTTTTGGTGATCTGTTTTATGTGATTACTTAGTGCTAGGTCCTGGTCAATTATAACTCCCAGGTTTTTAACACTTGTGGATGAGGTCAGTGTAAGATCACTATATGTAGCCTGTGATGTGGATAGGATATCCCTCATCTTTTTGAACCTAAAACCATGACTTCTTTTTTATCTGAGTTCACAAGCAGGAAATTATTCGTCATCCATGTATTTATAGCTCTTATACATGTGTCAAGTTTGGCTAACGGGGTTAATTCATCAGGTTTTATGGAGAGGTATAGTTATGTATCATCTGCTAAACAACAGGGGCCCCAGTACTGAGCCTTGAGGCACTCCATATTTTACCATAATCTGAGTAGATGGTTTATTATGGACCTGTACAAATTGTTGACGGTTAGGAAGGTATGATCTAAACCAAGCGAGTGCTGAGTCTTTGATGCCTATCAAATTTTCAAGCCTAAGTAGTATGTCATGGTCTATGCTGTCAAAGGCAGCGCTGAGGTCCAGGAGGACCAGTATAGATACAAGGCTAGGTTTTTTGAGGGAGAGCTTAATAACAGATGTCTTAAACGACTGTGGTACATGTGTGGTCAAAATTAATCCAAGACAACTGGTGTGAGACTGCAGCTTTATTCACGACGCCGGGAGCATGTTACACACATGAAATGTCAAAGTAACAAGCCCACACATCTGTGGGTGAAGCCAATTCTTATACCTTACCCCACACCCATGGAAACTCACAAGTTGTCACCCTCCATTAATCACTTAGCCATCTGGTATTTTAACAGAGATAAGAAATGTTTACAAACCCCCATCCTGAGGGTTACCCACAGTGAAATGTTTACAACCCCCCATCCTAGTTGGAACATTCAATGAGAAAAGTAAAAATTATCCCACACATGCCCTGACAGAATTATTTATAATCTAGAGCAAAACATTATCCAGGAAGGGGAGACCAGTCTTAAGAAGGTGAGTACAAATAGGGTTTAGTAGACTAGTTGTAGATTTTGATGAGGACATTGTGGAGGTGAGATCTAATATGTTGTGTATATGTAAATGAATTAAATGTTGTTTGAGGTCTCATCTGTGATTCAGTGATTTTGCTATCTTTCAGCAATGGAGTATGTGTATTTGGTGAAACTGATTGGTTATTGATCTTATCTCTAATTGTTTGACATACAATCATAATACTGACATACAATCATACTGTTGAAAATAATAAAATAACTGTTTTGTGAACTTTATTCAACATAGCCAGTGATTTAGGCAATATTTATGGTGTTAATTATAGTGAAATATACAATTTCACAAAAATAGGGTTAAAACAGGTTAAAAAAAATGGAGACATCATTTTTCTCCATGTTCAATGACCTCTAAAGACAGTCCAACCACTCTCCAAAAATTAACATTTCAATCCCACAGAAACCACATAGGCCCCCTGACTAATATGCCATTCCTGTAGAAAACACGATGATGGCTCAATGCCCGCAGGAATGTGTGCTTTAAAAATAGGATGATGAAGGGGGAAACATCATTCCAGATAAACATTCAGTGAATACTGAATATTATATTATTCATCTTTCGATGAATACTGAATATTATATTATAATATATTAAACTATAATTAATGTTCAGTAAGCAGAATTTAGGCATGACTGCATATGACATTTTTACAGATCAAAATGAAATAAGCCTAACAGCCGTTTTGAGTTAAAGCTATATGTTTATTGTTAAGCTTATTGAATAACTTCCTGATGGAGAAGACAAACCATTTTGCAAAATGAAAATAAAATTTGCAACGATGTGACTCAACAACCTCTGGTAGCCTATAAGTGACATCACACTCTGTCTGCCACTCATCTGTAACTTATCAAATGACATAATAAGCCTAAATATTTGATGTAAGGCTGTATGTTTAGCCTATTGAATAACCTAATTATATAGAAGAATATATTGCAGAAAGATGCTCATGATCATCATAAACTCGGGACCATTAGCCTATCGCTTGCAGTCGGAATTGTCGTTTGTTTATTCAAAGTCCAAAGAAGCCCTGGGTTATTCAAAGTGTCAGTTTATTGCACATCATTGCACATCATTTTTATGTCATTTTGAATAGCCACTGCTAATTTTATGCAAGCCAACTACATACAGGGAATATTTGTTGATGTCAGACATGATAAAATTGAAACATCTATAGGGCTATAACGATTCATCGGGTTAATCGAATAACTCGATTACAAAAATTACTCGAGGCAAAAACCCTGCCTCGAAGCCTCGTTAAATTCCTATGACGCGCACTATACGCGCAGGGATCTGATTGTTCCACACGGACCGTTGTTCAGGAAGCACACCACTAGCGCGTGAATCGTGATACATAGCTGGCGCGATGGCGGAGTCAAGGTGTCCATAAATGGCAGAGAAGGTCTAAAGTTTTCAAGTAAAGTTTTAGGATCATTACATACTCAAAAAGGAAAAGAACAAGCATCTGAACCGAAAACATCCACTCCATGCTGTTTCACCAAGCGTCAATAAAGTAGCCTATGCTATTTATCATCTACGTAGCCTATAGCCTACATTGATGTTGGCTGATTTTAATCACATACTGTATTTGTAGCGATGTCGTGATATAATGTTTAGCTTTGATGTTTTTAAGAAGTAAACTTATTCACGTTCAATTGCAAGACAGTATGCCTAAAAAATAACCCCTTTTTATACACACATGCATGCACCCTCATCTTCCCTCACGCACCGCACGCGTGCACACACACACACACACACACACACACACACACACACACACACACACACAGGTTGCTAGGTTACCATAGCAAATAGGCTCACCCCAGAAATTATTTTTTAGTAGCCTAATGGTAGGCTATTTGTTAGTAGCCTAATGGTAAAATTATTTGTTAGTACCCTAATGGTAAATGCTGCAGGTGTAGAAATCTACATAAAACGGATATTTACTTTGATGTCAGGTCTAGATTACAGCATGAAACTTGTGCATATTAATAGCCTACATATTGCTTTCCCTCTTCTCCCTCCCAGCACTTCACAACATAGTATGGACAGCTAAGTCATGCACAAGAGGCTGCAATTTTACAGAGAGCATTTTGAACATTATTTAATTGTTGGCACTGGCACTTATAAACACTAAATGGGTAAATTGCAATAAATGGGCTTAGTTTTGTAGCCTAATGTTGGAGTTAGAATAAATACCTCTGTGCCAACTGCTTGATCATTTTACAGCCATGTCATTTTTGTTATGCATTATTTGTTTTGGTTGTTTAAAAATGCAAAAAAAAATTATCCAATTAATCGATCGATAAAGTGCTAGATTAATCAATTACAAAAAGAATCGATAGCTGCAGCCCTAAACATCTAGCATCTTGACCCGTGCTGTGCCCTGATTCAGTGCTGCCAAACCTTCGCTTACACTTGAAATCAGCTCCGACATTCACAATGCTTGCCTAGTGGACGTCGTAGGCTACTAGAATGTTGGAAGTGTTGGAAGCATTTCGAGTTTGGGAGGCAAACGTAAAATAGTAATATTTATTTTTTTAACTAGTTGTCTTAGACGTTCTAAGCATATGTCTATGGCGTCGAGTATGTGGCGCACTTAACTGCCCTAATAATGTTAGGAAACCATGTAAGACAATGACATGCCCTGTTGCCCTGTCACCTGTATTTGTCTTATAGTTGTTGATTTATCCTTAACAGTAATGAATTATTTATGTGATTGTGTGACTGTATTCCACAGACGAACAAGCGAGGAACCGGTTTCAATCAGAGTTGGAATTCGTTCAGTGTCTGGCCAACCCCAATTACCTGAACTTTCTTGCTCAAAGAGGATATCTGCGCGAGAAGGTGTTTGTGAATTACTTGAAGTACTTGCTTTACTGGAAAGAGCCGGAGTATGCCAAATTTCTCAAGTACCCCCACAGCCTACACATGTTGGAACTACTGCAGTATGAACACTTCCGTAAGGAGCTGGTGAATGCGCAGTGCGCCAAGTTCATCGATGAGCAGCAGCTCCTGCACTGGCAGCATTACTCCCGCAAGCGGACTCGTCTCCAGCAGGCACTGGCTGAGCAGCAGCAGCAGCAGCAACCACAGCAGCAGCCTCCACATGGAAACACTACCTCTAAATGAAGGGCAGAAGGACAAGGAGACCCAAGACAAAGTGACTGTAGTTGAGCTGGTGTCATTGATCATTCAAGCTGTTGCAAAAGAAGATGTGTGTAACTCTGTCATGGCCATTGATATGGACTAGCTTGTTGAAAATATTACATTAAGTGTTACATTGACATAATGAAATATATTACACATATACAAAATTAGCAGTATCTCCAGTGTAAGACCATTTCTCTCCCTTTGGTTTTCTGATATCTACAAAAATAATTAAACTTGTTTAAACTGAAGCTATTTGGCTGAACTAGACAATGCTGTTGTGTCTTTGGCAATAGTAAATCAATGTTTACATATATTTTGTTCCTTGTGATCTTTTTTGTTTAGAATTTTTCTCTGAAAAGGGAAGTGAAATATTGTCAGGCTGCCATTGGTTGAGTAACAATTACCCATGTACTTCTGATCTCTTCTTTTGAAATTCAGGGAAATATCCATAGAGGTAAGATTCAGATCAGGGCTCATAGAAGGTCACTTAAAATATTTCACTGTGTTTTTCTTAGCCTTTCTTTGTTGCCTTAAGCCAGGGGTGGGCAACTAATTTCCCCAAGGGGCCACATGACAAACTGGGACTGTTGAGGAGGGCCGGACTCAAAATACCGAACTCAAGTCTGAACTCAATTCTGTTCAATTCTATTCTGTTCTTGTATAACATTAAGTAAATCATATGGTTTTGTTTACTAGTCGTAAGAACAGATGAAAATGTGAGGGAGACAAAGGAAAAACAGCAATAGGCCTATTTAATCTATGTCCAGTATTTAATCCTCATTCCTCAAAATGATTTTTTGACATTGACATTTTTTTCAGTTTTCAAAGACTGATATAAAAAAGTACTACAATATCTATATAATTAGGCTAGGTCATGAAAATGTGAAGGAGTCAGTACAACCGATAGGCCGTGCCACCATTTCATCAACACTCAGCAATATTTCATCATTAAATCATTACCATCATTAAATTAACTCTATGCAGAATTAGACTACGAAAATGTGGAGCAGACAAGAGTAGGCTGTCATTAGTTAATCAACATGCACAAAGAAAACTATTTTAAAAATGTAGGCTATGTTTTTGCTTTAACTTTATGCACATAACTGTGAATGGTGAACTCGCTCTGTGTGTTGAGCCGGCTGCTTCAAGCAACCTGTGGGTAGTAGCATCATACTAGTTCGCTAACATAAGCTTTGCAAATAAACTCAGACATATTTTGGTTACAATTACGGGGTTATCCGATTGTAAACTGTCTATCTGCCAGTAACGTTTTGAAAAGAACACTTCGTATCGCCCACGAGCAGCAGTAGGAGTTCGTTCTAACAACCTTTGCGGTGGTGAGCGACGCAGACATAAGAGACACAAAACTTTGAAAGGTTTACGCCGACGTAAAGGCAACTGCATTGTGTCGACGCAGAAGCATTCACACACATCAGTGAGGGTGTTTACGTCGTATACATCCACGCACACATGTATGGGCGTACAAATAGCTGTCGCTTTCAAAACTAGATGTACCGCGTAGCGGTACAAAATATGACCGCCGCTCAGTCCTGCACATCCATTCCGCGAAAATAAATCATATTAATGAATTTGTCTCCATCTTCTACTCCATTCCCCACTCTTGAAACTTTTGTGTATGCTTGTTTGGAATGTGTGTTTGCACACATTCCGCACACAAAGTAGCCTACTGGCGCTGCAAAGGTGAATAGATTTGTTTCTGGGCCAAAAAATCTGTAACATTGTTATAAAACCTTTAAAATCTCTAAACAATCACAAGTAGGGCAGTTCATCACAGTCCATCCATTGCAACTGGACTGATGAAAGGTACACCTGTAGGCTACATTGTATTTGGGAAAAGCAGAAGGTAGCAGCATAATGTATTTATTTATTTATTATTAAACAAAACAATCCCTGTCAGTTCCATGCAGTTTTCAACAGCTATCAAGAAGAGAGGTCATGGATTTTTGTGAATGTTTCTTCTTCTACATATGCATAAGTTTAGTCATCTAGTTCAAATGATATTCAGCTTTATTGTCAATGCACAAATGAAATACCAGTAGTCTAAAACAAAATGCCGTTTTTCCCAGTGGTGCAAATAACTGACATGTCCAAAGGGCCTTCATGAAATGCGTTGCGAGACTGTTCATACACATTTTAACGGGCAAAGTTGAAGAGCTACTCTCCGTTATTGTTTGTGCAAATAATATGCTGATTCATGTTCCCCTGCATTTTGCAACCATGAGGTCAATGGTTAAGCTCAATCTTTTGACGCAATCTTTTGATTTTCACCCAGCCTAGTCCATGGTAGGCGCCCGATAGAAATATTGTTTAATTTTGCGATTGAGATATCCACGCACTGGCGCCCCCCCTGCGACGTGTTCGCCCCCCGGTTTTAGAGCTATTCTAAATGCAAAAATGCATAGAGGGAGTTATGACAAAACCGTGACTGTTAACAAACTATAAGCTATATAAGGTAGGCCCTATGCTAGGCCTATTACACAACACAAATTGTCGCTAGGCTATGCTGGCGACCCAAATAAAATCTCCGTTGGAACCAATGGCTTACAGTAGGCTATTAATATGCACAAGTTTCATGCTGTAATCTAGACCTGACATCAAAGTAAATATCCGTTTTATGTAGATTTCTACACCTGCAGCATTTACCATTAGGGTACTAACAAATAATTTTACCATTAGGCTACTAACAAATAGCCTACCATTAGGCTACTAAAAAATAATTTCTGGGGTGAGCCTATTTGCTATGGTAACCTAGCAACCTGTGTGTGTGTGTGTGTGTGTGTGCACGCCGGTGCGTGAGGGAAGATGAGGGTGCATGCATGTGTGTATAAGAAGGGGTTATTTTTTAGGCATATTGTCTTGCAATTGAACGTGAATAAGTTTACTTCTTAAAAACATCAAAGCTAAACATTATATCACGACATCGCTACAAATACAGTATGTGATTAAAATCAGCCAACATCAATGTAGGCTATAGGCTACGTAGATGATAAATAGCCTAGGCTACTTTATTGACGCTTGGTGAAACAGCATGGAGTAGATGTTTTCGGTTCAGATGCTTGATGTCTATCACGATTCACGCGCTAGTGGTGTGCTTCCTGAACAACGGTCCTTGTGGAACAATCAGATCCCTGCGCGTATAGTGCGCGTCATAGGAATTTAACGAGGCTTCCAGGCAGGGTTTTTGCCTCGAGTAATTTTTGTAATCGAGTTATTCGATTAACTCGATGAATCGTTTCAGCCCTAAAAGCAGCCCCAAAACATAGCCAAGCTTCCTCCACGTTTCACAGTAGGTTTGGTGTTTAAAGGTTAATTTTTTTGTCTGTGAGCTGCCAAAAAGCTCAATTTTCATTGTGTCTGCCCAAATTCTCCCAGGATTGTGACTTCACAATATGTAAGCTAGTTTCCATCTGTGTTTTTTTTATGTTCGTCTTTCAACAGTGGATTCCTCCAGGGTGTGCACTCTTGTCCAAAAAGTTGTTCTTTCTGATCTCTTCGGACAACTCTTTCCTTTGCTTTCTCTGTTCCATATTTATGGTGCACATAGTGATGCCAAACAGCAGAGCAACTTATCTCCATTTATGTCCATTGTCTCCTACTTAATACAAGATTGAGTACATGTGTTAAACTAATTAAGGTGAAAAAGTTTTAAAAGTTTTGTTTGAAACATTACTATTCCATAGTTAATCATCTTTTTTATGGGTACACCAACCATTTGTCCATGATATTTCAGAATGTTTGTGATTCCCAAGAGTACAATGAGTCTTGTCTTACATCTATTCCACATCCATACATTTTTATAACGAGTAGAGATGGTTGATGTGAGTGCCTATGTGAATCAAGACCGTTTTTCCACTAGATAAGCTAGGCCTGTGATTATTCCAGAGACGTGTTTACTAGTGCTGAACCTGTTCATTCACAGTGAATATGTCAGACAAAGACAGATTGTCCATATCTGGAATTGGGTGAGTGCACCGAAAACAACACCACAAACAGCACAAGACCAACAAAACACAAAGGGACTTAACCTGTCACACTTAAAATACAATAACAAAACAATTACAATAATAAAACTTGTTATGCCCCAAGATAATGTTAGGCATTGTGCCCCTGGACTGTGATTGACCATGATGCCAGGGGTTTCCCATTTTGTGAACAAACTTTATGTTCAGATGGCATCTACATCATTGTTTTAAGGTTATCTATGTCATATGGCAAAAGGTTTTTGATATTTGAGATCAACAATCAATCAAACTATATGCCTCCCTTCTGTGCTTAAGTAACCTGCTCACAGGCTGGAATTGTTGATGGCCCATGCCACAATGCTTGTCCCACACTTACAGAGCCAAACACCTTAGTATTTTAACACACACACACATGAAAAGACCATGGAAAACAATTTACTGAATTTGATGAAATGTTTACAGGACTGTTGTGCCTTAAAACAACTAAATATGCCCTATTCCACAAAGCCTTTTCAAGCAGATTTTTTTGGGATCAATAGACATTTTTGCCCAAGGTGACTTACAAAAAGTAAAAACAACAAAATCAATCAATGAGCAAATGGCATAATTAAATTATTTATAGAATAATTATTTTTTTTAAAAATGTATATCCAAGTAAAACCATAAAAAAAACTATGGCAAATAATATAGAATTACTTCATATTTAATATGGCTCAAATATTTAGGCCTATAGTTTTTAGCAATGATTATGATTTAGCAGTACAGGTGTCAGTAAGAAAATATAAAGTATTGTATGATATTGTCCACTTTGAATAAATGATGTACATTATATGGAACCTTTCCTTTCAGTGAACTCGCTGTTTCTTGGTTTGGAGGTGAACAACAATTACAGCTCCAGTCATTGCAAGCAGCCCACAGCCCGACACAGCCATGTAGACCAAGCCAAAGGGAGAGAGATGAGCACCAGTGGAGGGCAGTGCAGGTCCTACTAACAAATAAAAATGAAATCACTGTTGTGTACAAGTCGTAAATATAAATGCCAAAGTTCAACTGCACCAGATACTTTATATTTTAAACATTATAGCAAGTGTATCTACTTTAATACTGACATTATTTTCCTGTAAATAGGTTTAATTAGGAGTGTCTGCAGGTCTGTTGAGAACCACTTACCTTGTTCACAATGTACAGAGCGCACTGATCTGTTATAATTTTGGCTCGAATTTGGTGGTTCCATTTCATTTCCAAAAGCTGTAAGACAAGTCATAGATGGGTATCCTGAAGTAATAAAAGCTCTTTTCACTTCCAACCCCCTCATGCCACCACAAGCTGTTGTTGAAAGCATTCTTACCATATATATGTACTCCTGTCCCAAACGTCAACACTTTGTCCTTTACCCTTGTACAGTAGTATAGACCCAGGTCATTGATTTGAATATTTGTGATTGTCATTGCCACAATTCTTCTCTTAACATGGGCCATACTGTTCACATGATGTTTGTCTTGATAAACAACAGTTATCTCTCCGTCTGTGACCGAAGTAACCATCAACACAATAGGCGGTTGTCCATCGTTCAGCTTTAACCAAGTAATGTCATGATGGAAGGAAATATTGCACTCAATTTCCATTGTACCTCCCAGATCAACCTTTCTCATCTCGAAGGCCTCTAGTCGCCTCAACGTCATCCAGTAGCCTGGTAATACATATAATGGAGGTTTCTGTTATTTATCTTAGAAAAACAAATAAAGACACAGAACAAGTTAAAACAACCAATGAAATCAAATCATATAATTCATAACATAACTCAAACTTACCTAAAATAATGATATACAGATATGGCATTCTGAGGCTGTGTCTCTGTTCCAGTGAATTGAAAGAGGTCTATGGTTTCAACACGGAAAATCAAGCGTGACCAATGCTGGTGAAGTAGCCTATACAAACAGGAAATAGGCATTTGCGGAACCCAAACTCTCTGGTATTATCAAAGCTTTCAAATGGAAGCATTAGGCCTATTTCATTTTTTAAAATAACCCCTTAAATTATTATTTCTGGCAAGTTTTGTGGAAAGAGATAGACAGATATAAGACCTACATGACATAACCTTGCCAAGTTTCACTCCCCACACCTAACGGTGATCAGGGACCCCAGACATAGCGTAAGCCTGGTAGCCTATTTGACTGAGGGGGGCCCATAAACCCGTCTACAGATTAGGCATTCTCTGGCCGGCCCCATAAATAAAGGTTTAACAATCTTTGGTTGAACAATACATTTGTAACGCTCACTGATCCGCATAGTAAGATTCTTCATTATTTGGGACACTCACTTTTTGAAAAATATGTTGTGACACTACCTGCACTTACAGGCATGTTATTTGACTGAGGGCACACCAGTCAGGTTACACTTAAGTCAAAATAGGCAAGGCTATTCTAGATGCAGAGGTTCTGTGTGTGTGTTTACAGCCCTGGCTCTGGAAAGTTTGGCTCAAACTGAGCCAATCAAAATTCCAGCAAATCAACACGTTGATTCAGAAGCACAGATGAGTGTTATACATTTGCCTGGCTGTTGAGTTCAAATGTCAAATAAACCTTTCGCCAGAATCGACACTGATGAGACCAAAGACTGCCAGCGAAATTTCGCCTCAGGGGTATCTTGCTCCGCGTTAACAATCTTTTGGGTTGTGGGTGTGGGTTTCCACACAGCGAAACACCTCGCGATTTTCGGCCAGGCGAAATTCCCGTTACGGTGTGTTTCCACACAGCGAAACACCTCGCGATTTTCGGCCAACGAAATTTAGACGGGCTGGCTCTAACCCCTACCCCTACTCTCCGAACGTTCGCCTGCCCCCTTGCGCCTGGCATGAGCGGAATCAAGAGCTCGAGGTCACTTATTGATGACGTACACTTCAATGAGTTAGTGCTGAAGTTCCCTGAACTCCAGAGCAGACCGGACTATTTCTGAATTAATTCAACAGTAAGTGCGCTGTCGTTAATGTTACCCCAACAGTTTTGCAAAGGCAACCAGGTGGCAAAGAGCAGAAGGTAGAAGTCGTTTCAAGAGGCAGATGCAGGCGAGCATAGTGGCGAAACAGTGTTACCTAGCTGGTTAACTAGCTAGCATTTAGCTTAGTCAGAATATGTCAAATCAAATCAAGCAATCCTGGTTGTCAGTAGTGGTTATTAATTTCCAGATAACGTCCATGTTCATTCCCAGGAGTCGCATGGAAAGGACAATGCAGGGGAAATTGTTCCAGCGCCATTCGTTATGTCTCAACGTTATGGCGTAACGTTAGCCTTAAACTGTTGACGTTAACGTTAGTTGAAGCTTGGGTGTAACGTTAATGTCTTCATGATCACTTTACTTGCTGGTCTGATCCACTGACTAATGGCCCTACTAGCCGATGGCTGATTGTCTCAGTTAATAGCACGTGTTGCAAATTGTGACCTTCTGCTAGGATATATTTGACTTTGTTACGATAACGTTCATGTTAAGTTAAAATGAAGCATGTTCGTCCAGAGGGCTCAGGCTAGTATAGATTTAGATATAGATAAGTTTCCATTCGCATTGGTGGTTCGCTAGTTTCGTAGGTTTGCATGGCATTTATGGTAACGTTAACGTTAGGCCACTGTGAACGCTTGGTTGCCTGACCAGTCGTATATTTTTTGTCATTAAGGCATTAGCTAATCCGTAGCATAAGTTAGCATGTGGTCTACCAAGCACCTTATGTTAGCTAACAACAACAACAACATTCGAGAACAGGCCATTAAAGCCCTCGGCTTGATTGTTTCAGGATGGCTGGAATGTTCGCCATTGACCTGGAGTCGGAAGACGTCAGTGATGTTGAGGTAGGTGCACACACAGCATCTGAAGTTAGTGAAATTCTTGAACTAAACATGCAGCTTACAGCTGCGTAGTCAGTCACTGACTGCTTGTTTCCCCTTTCCTCGTTCTGTAGGATGAAGTTTGTGACTTCACCGTAACCGAAACCGAACCGTATGTATTATTTGTTTTACTTAGTTTATTAATGTATAAGAAATAACACACGCGTTGATTTTTAATCTCCAACCCTAAGGGTTCAAACAGAGGAGGTGGAACTGACAAGTGCCAGCGTGAACCGAGATAGCGAGAGGGTTGGCCCGGACTGTTTCGAGCTACTCACGGTTCTTGGAAAAGGAGGTTATGGGAAGGTGCCTATCTTTTTGCTTTCTGTATTTCATTGCATTTGCATGTCAACCGGCCCCCTTTAGCTCAAGGAACGTTTGTTTTACATTTTAAATATAACTAACAATAGCAAGCCTTGCTGACATCATTGGTGAAAATCATGGGTGTGTTAAATTTGTTTGGAGAGATGCCTCCTGTTGACTTATGGCAAACTCACTGGAAATGTCAGAGTACAATGTTCTGTATAGTAGTATTTCTTCAGCATGAAGCTTGCACTAAGGACTTTTTTTATTGGACAGGTCTTCCAAGTGAGGAAGGTCCAGGGAACCCAGACAGGCAAAATATTTGCTATGAAGGTCTTAAAGAAGGTATCATAGATGTATTTCTGTCTTATAGATTGTGGCAAATTTAGATATCTTTACTCTGCTTCATATTTCTCATTCTCCTTTTCTCCTTTCCTCAATAATCTATTCCTTTTAGGCCAAGATTGTATGCAACGCAAAAGACACAGCACACACTCGTGCAGAACGTGAGATTCTGGAGACAGTGAGGCATCCATTTATAGTGGAACTGTGGTATGCTTTTCAGACAGGAGGGAAACTTTACCTCATTCTGGAATGTCTCAGTGGTGAGTGATGAGACTGATGACTAGGTGGGTTTACATGGACACTTTTAATCTGATTAGAATTGGAAAAATGGCTCAATTGGAGTAAAAATTACACATTTAAACACCTCGATCGGCATATAACTGCTAATCCGATTATAATTTTAATCAGAATGAAAGGGGTGGTGTATTCGGTTCTTATTCCAATTGAACAGCCATGTATACGGCCAATCAGGTTGCCTGCTGTAGCTTCTCCAGTACCCAATGTAAACAGATGACACAATATTTTTTATTCGGAATAGTTTCATTGGAATGACAAAAAAAAAAAAAAAGCTGTCCATGTAAACGGGGCCACATATAAAAGAGCAAGGGAGTTCGGGAATGGAAACAGCAATGTAGAAATGAACTGGGTAGAAGGAGTCATAAAGAGGATGGAAGTGAGGGAAACCCCTGATTATGACAAGGATCCTTCGTGCTGATCTAAATGTATTTCTGTGTGTGTGTGGCATTGGTCTCTAACTACAGATGGTCAGGACTGGCACTTGGCCTGCTTCCACATACCGGTAGTCATTATGTGAAATCTGCACTGAAGTGTAACTCTGCGTACTCTACTCAGACAGCCTGGTGCAAAGAGCCATAGCCTGTCTGTCTATAACATATCCATGGACTGACCGAACTATGAACATTACCTGAAATTGTGCTACCACTGTCTGTATCCATGTGTGAGATGCATAGTCTGACTTAAACATGTTTTCTTTCTGTCGTTTCGATAAGAGAAAAGCCCTTAGATTTCAGCTCTGTCTCCTTGTTTTGTTTTAGGAGGGGAGCTATTCATGCAGTTGGAGAAAGAGGGAATTTTCATGGAAGACACAGCCTGGTGAGTAAAGGGCCTTACACCTCAAGAAAATTAAGTGAGATTTAATGGATTGGCATTCACAAGAAGTAGATGAAACATATAAATAAAAATCTTGGAAACTTGGAACTTGAAAACATACTGTGTGCATATACAAACAAATCTCTCTCTCTCTCTCTCTCTCTCTCCCCCTCTCTATCTTTCCCTCTCAAATTTAAATTCTCATTTAGATATAAGACATAAACTGATTTAACATAACCAGAATTGAACAGTGTATTTATTGTTATGTATGAGTAATTGTTTTTGTAACCTAACCTAACTACCCTTGCCTCGCTCTGTGTGTCCCAATAGCTTTTATCTGGGAGAAATAACGTTGGCTCTTGGCCACCTCCACTCTAACGGTATCATATACAGAGACCTGAAACCGGAAAACATTATGCTGAACCATCAAGGTGTGTGTGTGAGTATGTCCATACGGTCATGCAATGAAGCATGACTAGGAGCCTTGGCTTTGGGGTCCTATATTGTTTACCGCTTCTACATGTCCTTCCTTTCACATGGCTTTCCTTCTGACTCCTAGGACACATTAAACTCACTGATTTTGGCTTGTGCAAGGAGTCCATTCATGACGGGACAGTCACACACACCTTCTGTGGGACCATAGAGTACATGTGAGTTCAGCTTTACACAGAGGATACACACACACATACGCATATGCAAGCACGCACACGTTGCTGATAATCTTATTCGTATTACAGAAGTCTTTTTGCCATGGCATTATGATCATAGATGTTTCAAGACGACTTGTTTATTGTGGTCCTGTACATAGGTCTTGGTGATATAGTCAGAAACATGATAACAATCATATGTTTCCATTATTGATCATTTACGTCCTATTTTAGATTATTATACCGGTAGTTACAAAAAGTGAGGGTAAACAACTGGAAAAATAAAACAACCGTCAAAATAGGGCCCCAGATGTTTCCAGTTGTAATAGGTAGTTTAACATAGCTTATAGTGTTTTAGACAAGGCTACATTGACTGCATTTATTTATTTGTTAGCCTACATGTGTCTTGTGAAGTAAAGTAGGCTAACATTCATTTTGGCTACATGATATTGATGCAATTACATTAATTAGGAATTGGCGGATCGGGTTTGGGTCGATATTAAATGCATATATTGTCGGGTTGGGTGGGGGGATTGGATCTCCAAAATGGGTTGGGCGGCTGCGGGATATAAAAAAACTCTGACCTGCATCACTACCATCTACCTACCCAGATGTCAGCAATAACAAAGACTCATGATTATTAGAACAGATACCATTGCCTTGGTTTGTCATGACTTATTTGGAACTTTGGCATTGCTTCATGCATTGCCATAATGGAAAAAAGACTCCACTGAAGTCAACTTAAGTGGCGCTGCTTTTTTTAATGTTAGTGAATTTGATAGACTATTATCTGATTGAAATGTATGTTACTGTTGTTACTGATCATGACCCATTTGTAAGACTTGTGAGGTGAAATAAGTGTCTGTCTGTGTCTGTCTGCCTGTCTGCCTGTCTGCCTTTCTGCCTGCCAGGGCTCCAGAGATCCTCACACGCACAGGACACAACAGAGCAGTGGACTGGTGGAGCCTTGGGGCCCTGATGTATGACATGATGACAGGCTCGGTGAGTAAGGAAAGAAGTATAAGAGGAATCGATTGTTGAGAAAGAAGGAGTCATAATTCCATCTTCAGAAATTTCTGACTGACCTGTGTGTTGTACTGTAGTTCTATATTATTTAGCCCTGGAAAGTCACTGTGTCAGGTATAATTATGTGTTTTCTCTTGGTCTACTAGCCTCCTTTTACTGGAGAGAACAGGAAGAGGACAATTGACAAGATTCTCAAGTGCAAGCTGAATCTGCCACCCTACCTCACTCCAGATGCACGCGACATGATCAAAAAGGTGCTGATTCTTACCTCTCAGTTTTTCCTTTGAACTTGGCTCTTGCTCACTGTGTGGTTTTGCATACTTTCTGTTACAATATCCATTTCCTGTACCAAACAAAAGAAAAAAACAGGGCACTGCCTAACTAACTGGGCAATGAAACCATAACTTATAACATGGTGACTATGTATGATAATGAGCTTGATTGGCCGGCCCAACGCTAACAGAAAAACACTGCCTCAAAAGACTATTTTGAACACTTGAAAGTTTTCAATGTGCAAGAACAATAATTACAATTAAAGCTAGCTCTATACGCGCAAGATATATTTGGATGGCAACCCATCTTTAATGTTGCATATCTCTGAATTTGATCCAAGGTCTTTCTGAAAATACAAACTGAATCTTTTACAGTAGCCTAGCTCTATAATTTTGAACAATCTGTTTTAGAGCTTAATAATCCTGACTTGTGAAAACAGTTGTGTTGATGGGGACTGATGTGGATATGTTGTCCATTTTCTTATATCTATTCAATCATGTCTGGTCTATTATTAGGCTTACCTCTTTTCAATCCATTATTATTAGATATTTTTTTGTAAAGAAATAGGCCTACATCTATCCCTTGTGTTATGCCAACATATTTAATTCACCTGCATATAGGCTACAGTAGCCTACATAGAGGATTATTGACATCTGCTGTTGTCAGTATGCAGGCTATCCTTTAAAGGCAGTTTAAAGGGATAACCAAAGTGCAGTTTCCTAACCAAAGCTAGAAAGTTGCTAGGTCGGCAATCGTCCAGAGAAGGCCGCTCAGACAATGGCAGAAGTGTTCGTCATGTTATGTTTTTTACAGTCTATGGTTATGATTTGATGTGCCATCAAAATGTTTTTGGAGACGTAATGTTAAAAGGTCGAAAAACTCTGTCACTTTAGCTGATGAGCTCTCACCCCTCGCTGCCGTTCGATGCTTTGTTGAATATTGTGTAGCCTACCTGTAGGTCGGTCGTTGGCACCTTTTATTTGCGACCGACATGTAAGTGCCTGCTTTGCAGGTTAGGCACTCAGCTGTTGATATCGACCGAGACAAAAACATGGAAATTTACGTTTTTAATTCGTCAGTGAACTTACACTAAACAAGGAAGTTTGCGCTATTGAGGTGACTGACTGACCAATTAAATGTTTGAGATTACTATCGACCAATGACGGTAGCTAAGGTCAGGCTCAACACCGTACACTTTCCACTCAATGCGAAGCGAACTGTAGGGGGAGTGCGTGACTAGTATGTGAATGAAAGACATAGATATATAGGCTATCCATGAATGAAACATGCAGGGCCGGCGCTAGCCATTTGGGTGCCCTAAGCACAAATGCTTGGTGGTGCCCCCAACCCCCAACCAACCAACCACCACCACCAAAGGAATAACAACCATTCAGAATGTCTTAGGTTCTCTTTATTTACAAAATCAGAGCTGACTTTAAAAGGCCCTCTCCGCACATTTTCCACACATCAGCATCTAAAATGTGAGCTGACCATAGAGCAGGATCAGTTGGAGGGGGCAGATCACTTGCTGATGGCCCCTCAGTGACAGGACTCACTCTGCCTTCAGAAGCAGATGCGGTTGTGTGTCGACTTGTATCTGTACCTGGGTTATTTGATGATTGTTGGTCAGGGCTGAGTGCTGTTGCAGAGTCTGCAGAGCTGGTTGGTGGCTGGTGTTGTGGACTAGAACTGATGGTTGATCTAATGCTTCCTCCTGGCCTTGAGTTGCTCCTTGCATGTATCTTAGCATTGACCCTGCATTCAGAAATACAAGACAAAATATTCAGGGATTCTACTGAAATGCATTTTTGATTGAACCATCATACAAAGATATTGCACACATTAGGCTAGTCTTTTAGGTTTATATGTGTCACATGTGACACTATGTGAAAATGTAAATTCAAAACTCTATTTTACCTTTAAAAGAGGTCTAGGCACAATATAATAATTCTGTACATAATTTGACAACTCTGTGAATATGGAAATCTACAAACACTGAGTGTGTTTTTTTTTTTCCTAATTGCAGTTCCACCAACACATGTCGCCCTCTATGAACCTCTTGAAAATAACCACATAGAACAACTAAACTTATCTAAAGCTGTCTAATTTGGCAAAATCACATCACGTTCAGTTACAGGGTTTTTCCAAAGTTCACCTTAACAAGAGCCGTTTCCCACTCATCTAGGCCTACGTTATGAAAGTGTCACAGTAGCCTAGCGTTACTTTTTCACTACAAAATCAGATCGTTTGATCATAATTGATAACAAACGCCGAAAAAGCGTCCTGAAATGCAAAGCAAACTAGGCTAATAGCCTAACGTTATCTGACTATATCTGATGGCTAAAAGAAATAGCAAGAAGCATAATCAGAAATACCATTGCTAGCTAGCAACCTGAGGAAGGATTGCTAGTCTTATGCAACGATTGCTAACGTTAACAGAAAACAGCCGAGTGTTGAATTGCATTCAATAATCCATCCATATCCACAACGTAAAATAACTAGCTAGCCAGCATCAATCAACGTAACACTTGAACATGAACATGGCTAGTAGGAGCTTACGTTACAAAGTTTAAAGCATAGACATGTATACACGCAAGGGCCACAAAACTAACATTTTTCTTTTATTTAAAACATTGTCTTACCTGCAAGCGCCGCACGAGTATCATCTGGCTGTCTCTTCTTTTTCCTTTTTTTCCGCCCCCGACTCTTGAGGCCATGTCAAAGGTGTCTGCCTAAAGATTGAGGCGTTATCGAACAGACCACTGGGAGGTGGGGGAGGGGGGCACCAGAGGGAGACTGGAGAGAGGGCCTCACAGGAGATTCACCTTTTTCTTGACTAATTTAGTCTAGGCCTATTACATTTGTATTGCTTTTGTATATTAACATGCTTTATACATATTTTATTTGTTATTTATACTAGTAGCCTATTGTGATGATTTTTCACGACCAAGATTTTTTTGGTGCCCCCCCAGGCACTTGGTACCCTACGCGCAGTGCGTGATGTGCGTGTGCGGAGCGCCGGTGTTGTGTGCCTTCTGGTTTCTCCACCTACTGGTTTCCTTGCGCGTGCATGCGCTGCAGCAGTTGTCAGACATTCACAAACAAGTTGTTTTTAGGTGGTTTGAAGTCGCTTTTCATATACGCCATGAGCGCTCGGCTACATTACAGCCACTCGGACAAAATATGTTTTGAAAACTAGCATTAAACTGGATTCGATACCGCAAAAGCAATACATGCACGACTCTCTCCAGCCTGATTCCCTACTCCTTGAGCCAACTAATACCTGGCTGTTACGCGATACAATTAACTATTGTAGGCTACCATCAATTAAGAACGTAGGCAACACCCAGGTAACATGTTGTCCAGGCTATCTGAAACAAGTGGTTGCCCTTCATCTAAAACAACTATACCGTAGGCTGCTACGGCCGTCAGTGCACTGTGCACAGTATGCTACTCTTTGTGGTTGATCAAATAAAAATAAATTGGTGATGACGTTATTGTAGGTCTAGTAGCCTAGTAGTAGTAGTAGTCTAGTAGACCTAAATTCTTAGAAATTAAATGGTACGACAGAAGAAACGATCTACATTTTAGCGCACCAGACCGCGATGTCTTCAAGGGTTGAATGAAGGGAGTTTGCAAAAATTAGCGTATTTTTCAAGTCAATAAACATTCTTACGAATATCTTTGTCAGGGAACATTTGACTTTTCAAAACCATAGGCCTGATAGTCGCTCAGATAAGGAGATAAAGGCAATACCATTTGTGTCACCTAATGCAAGACAAAATGTTGCTTGTGTGGTTAATTAATAGGTGATTGATGACGGTTTTCAGCGAATTGGAGTGGCTCAAAGAGATAATGCGCTGAATAGGTCGGTTTGGTTCATATGTGTGCGTATTTATTGCAGGTTCGAATCCATTTTAATGCTATAAAGTGCAAAATGATAGCCTTTATTTTACATGTATTTTCTACGAGTGATTGTAGTGTAATGATAATGGGATAGATATGAAATGCGACAGCTGTGGTGAGCAACGCGAGCACGCGCAAGGAAACCAGTAGGTGGGAAAAACCAGAAGGCACACAACACCGGCACTGGAAACATGAATGAAAGAGAGAGCAATGCAAATTCGCTGTAAACACGTTTGAGGCTAAAATAAACAAAATCCCGGACGACTTTGTAATTCCGCCCGGACACATTTTTAGGTTTCAAAAAGAGGACATGTCCGGGCAAAAGAGGACGTCTGGTCACCCTATATGTCGCTATAAGTCAGATTAGTGAGTCATGAAGAGGAAAGAAGTTTCACAGGACTATAAGTCGCATTTATTTAGAAAGGTATTTCACAAAATCCAAGACCAAGAACAGACGGAGACTATGTAACTGGACACATAGAGGCCAAAAATATTAATGTTAAAGGAACACGCCACCCAATGTCAGTAGTAATATATGTTCTTACCTTAACTTTCACGAGTTGAGTCATACCTCTCCCGTGTCCGTACATGCACTCAAACGCTCTGGTGCGCGGCTGGACTGTGTTAGCATGTTGCTATGCTAGCGGGCTTTGACAGCAACTAAGCGTAGAAGTAATCAAAAACATCCACGTTTTACCGACTTAAATACAGTTGCACGAGTAGTTGATAGAAATGCTACGGCCACGCAACATGAAACGTGGCGATTTTCCAAGCGAATAAACCGGAGAACTACAATGTGTGGCGCAATAGCACTTGGGAGTACTTCGACCTAGCGTAGTAGTATTGTTAACACCTAATTGTAGATCCTATCCACCACAGAGTTTAGAATCCATGCTGGATCGACCCTCAGCCTCTCCCTCCCCTCTGAGCAAGAGAGAGGCACACACACTAGAGATCCGCTGATGGGCTATTATTTCAACCATAACTGCATAGCAAAACTTATCATCCATCAGCCATCCATCAACACCAAAGTTTTTTGACCAATCTTCGAAACGGCACCCGCCCACCATCCGCTGGTTGTTTTAATGTAGGCTAGGCTATATGGGTGATGCAGCGCTGCTGACGTGAGGCTAGAAAGCCCTTGCCTGTTCTAGGAAGACTGATCCAATGCAGCAAATATATTAAAAGGCTAAAGTCGTACATTGGCTATGTTGTAGCCTATCCCCAGAATATCAGCAGCAAACTCAGTCTCTGTCTCGCAAAACAGTCTCCAAATAAAACGCACATCGCCCTGTTGCCTTTTCTGCCAGCTTGTGACAATATATCGTCCAAAATGCTTGATTGCATTGCATTCTCCACATTTTTAGCTACATTTTCATGTACCACATCAGCATTTTTGTTCAGTGAATCTTTTGTAAATTGCTTTACAATTACCGTCGGGCCTATAGGCCTATTGCCTGGCTTGCCTCAGCTTCGGTCACGTCCTTTTACAATTTTATCATTGTAATAAAAAACGCAATTTGCCACATAATTTCAACATGCTCCTGGCCTACTAATTAATGCCTATTGTACTTTATTTTTTGCAAAAAGAAAGAAATCCTTGATAAAATAACAAGTCATTCACATTATAGGCTACTTTACACACTGTTATGTCAGGGTGACTGAAAGCCTGTTCTGAAGACTCCCATTCATTTTGACTGCAGGAGCGCGTCTTTTTCAGACAGACAGCGCAATTCATTTTAAAGCAATTTACAAAAGATTCACTGAACAAAAATGCTGATGTGGTACATGAAAATGTAGCTAAAAATGTGGAGAATGCAATGCAATCAAGCATTTTGGACGATATATTTTCACAAGCTGGCAGAAAAGGCAACAGGCCGATGTGCGTTTTATTTGGAGACTGTTTTGCGAGACAGAGACTGAGTTTGCTGCTGATATTCTGGGGATAGGCTACAACATAGCCAATGTACGACTTTAGCCTTTTAATATATTTGCTGCATTGGATCAGTCTTCCTAGAACAGGCAAGGGCTTTCTAGCCTCACGTCAGCAGCGCTGCATCACCCATAT
Organism: Alosa pseudoharengus; assembly: GCF_046254945.1. Lineage (NCBI taxonomy): Eukaryota > Metazoa > Chordata > Actinopteri > Clupeiformes > Clupeidae > Alosa > Alosa pseudoharengus. Next base: position 15,741,272 of record NW_027468663.1, on the reverse strand, counting down.
AGCCTACATTAAAACAACCAGGTCAAAATTGGTCAAAAAACTTTGGTGTTGATGGATGGCTGATGGATGATAAGTTTTGCTATGCAGTTATGGTTGAAATAATAGCCCATCAGCGCATCTCTAGTGTGTGTGCCTCTCTCTCGCTCAGAGGGGAGGGAGAGGCTGAGGGTCGATCCAGCATGGATTCTAAACTCTGTGGTGGGTAGGATCTACAATTAGGTGTTAACAATACTACTACGCTAGGTCGAAGTACTCCCAAGTGCTATTGCGCCACACATTGTAGTTCTCCGGTTTATTCGCTTGGAAAATCGCCACGTTTCACGTTGCGTGGCCGTAGCATTTCTATCAACTACTCGTGCAACTGTATTTAAGTTGCTAAAACGTGGATGTTTTTGATTACTTCTACGCTTAGTTGCCGTCAAAGCCCGATAGCATAGCAACATGCTAACACAGTCCAGCCGCGCACCAGAGCGTTTGAGTGCACGTACGGACACGGGAGAGGTATGACTCAACTCGTGAAAGTTAAGGTAAGAACATATATTACTACTGACATTGGGTGGCGTGTTCCTTTAATGAAGACGAAAGAACGAATGGCAGCGATAACGAAGGCAGCCAAGAGGGCCCGAAGGTAATTGTAAAGAAATTTACAAAAGATTCACTGAACGAAAATGCTGATGTGGTACACCAACATTTAGCTAAAAATGTGGAGAATACAATGCAATCAAGCATTTTGGGCGATGTGCAGTCACAAGCCAGCAGCAGATTAAATGCTCACGAGAGAGAGAAAAATATGCGTTTTTTAAAAGGACGTGCAGACGAAGGAGTGAATGGCGAAGCTGAGGCGAGGAGGGCCCGATGGTAGGCTAATTGTAAAACAATTTACAAAAGATTCACTGAACAAAAATGCTGATGTGGTACATGAAAATTTAGCTAAAATGTGGAGAATGCAATGCAATCAAGCATTTTGGGCGATGTGGAGGGACAAGCCGGCAGCAGAGCAAATTCTCGGCAGGCTACCCAAGAGAGCGAGAGAGAAAAAAAGATGTGCGTTTTAAAAGAGCGTGCAAACTTTCACTGACGCTATAATAAGGAAGCTACCCTAGAGACTGTTCACATACAGTACCTTTCTTAACCAGTATGGACATTACATGTAATCTGGAAAGGCAAGTTAACTAGTCAACTAGCACACAGAATAGGGCGACCAGATGTCCCAAGTTGTGTGTCCAAGTCTGTCGGGACACTAAAACGTCCCGGTTTACACCAACCACTGAAAGTGTGGTCTCATTATAGCCCCATCCTTAACTAAACCCATAGAAAGACTGGCCTAAAGCGTCCAGCATTTTATTTCGATAATCTCTGTGTGTGTGTGAGTCAGTCAATCAATCGTAACAGTCTGCATAATCTTTGCAGCCAACCTTATCGTGTAAACATTGTTGCAATGCCTTGTCATACCTGCTTCGTTTTAACGGTTAGGACAATGCTAAAAGAGAACGTCTTCATTCTCAAAATAACCTCTGGCTCTGAGTTTTGTTTTCAGATGATTCCATGCATGTCTGGATAACGGGTGAGGAATGTTTAGGAGGCAGACTATTGTAAATCCTCAAATTATGGCCGGGGTCTTTTATTAGTATAAGTATATATACTCTTTTGATCCTGTGAGGAAAATTTGGTCTCTGCATTTATCCCAATCCCTGAATTAGTGAAACGCTCTCAGCACACAGTGAGCAGAAGCACACACTAGTCCCGGCGCAGTGAGCTGCCTGCATCAACAGCGGCGCTCGGGGAGCAGTCAGGGGTTAGGTGCCTTGCTGAAGGGCACTTCAGTCATTCCTACTAGTGTTGCACGGTGTATCGATACTAAAAAGGTATCACGATGCCTTCACGCAAAAAACGATACGATTTCCGACGTTTTTAGAATCGATACTTTATTAAAATAATAACGGTCTGTGTGAACTGCTGCTCTCACTGCTCCTGCACGCATCTAGGCAAGTGGGCGTGTCAAGCAGGCAGCTCTGAGTGAGTGAGTGCGCAGCAACGTCAACATAGTTCTTTGCCGACAGTCCTCGGCCTTGTGGATAAAACAAAAGGTGATGTGAAATCTGGAACTATTTCGGATACATCGCAAATAGTGAAGGCAAGCCATCAGGTACACAGAGGCCCATTTGTAAAATATGTTTCAAAGTAATTTGTTTCAAAGTCAAAGCAGTATGCTACGCATGGAACTTGGCTAAACACCTCGCAGACATATCCCAACATTTTTAAAGAGTTCAAAGAACGACAGGTTAACGAATATGCTAGAAAACACAACTACATGGTTAGTGGCAAGTTCTTCTCTTCTGTTTTGTGAAAGTGAAACGAGTATGGTTCTCTGGGATAAAGCGAACCTTCCTTCATCAATGAATTTTGACGAGACATAACGAGCTGTAATCATAGGGTGCTAACGTGATGAAAGCGCAATGTTCACGCCAGAATAACATTACCAACCCTACCAAACAATCTATTTCATGTTCGGTCAGTACTACTGGTAATATTTGTCATGGCATGTAGACTGCAATTTGTTCAATAATTATTGCCCAGATGTAGGATAGGCTACCCGAAATGCGCTAATTAAAGCCCACAGCATATTACCATCAAAGCGTGTTGAGTCCTAATAATAATAGCGGCTTATTGTTACGTGGTAGCAAATCATGTTATCAAAGAAATAGACGTAATGTAATGCACACAGATATATTGCAGGTAATGGTGTAAGCATATCTGACGACCTGAGTGGTTGGAACGTCGTACTTGTACACTGGGCGCAAAGAAGACCATCCTCACATTTTTCCCTTTGCAACTGTCAAAGAAATCCCATGAACACGGGAAGGCCTAGGGTAGCCTATACTGTACATCAGATGGCCTAAAGATTAGGCCCCTCTGCATAGCATTCAGTGATTTGCATGCAGTAATTTCAACACTGACCTAGATCTAGCCTAGTTTGGCTATTTAAAGCTACTTTATTGCCAAAACACAACACAACAAATGAACTATAACAAGGACTTAATCACACAAAGTAGGCCTACTATTTTACTGACTATAAAAAATAATAATTATGTAGGAAGTTTAGAAGTTTAGAACCCAGAATAGACCTGCACACTACAAAAGTGCACCGAATTCAACACAAATGACTCGATACACTTGGAGGAGGTATGAGTCCTTTCTTTTCCAGATATCTTAGGATTTCGCCGTAGTATCGTTTCAGTATCGAGCATCATGATATTTATGGCAGGTATCGCATTGAAGTCATAATTTTGGTATCGTGACAACACTAATTCCTACTGGTCGGGGTTCGAACCGGCAACCCTCCGGTTACAGGTCCGAATCGCTAACCAGTAGGCCACAGCTGCCCCTTATTTATGGCTGTGCAAAGCACAGGCCTTTATTTCCTACATATGTTGTATTTTGAGACATGCGTTTCATTTGGAGCAGCATACTGGTAGGCTATCAAAAGCAGATGTTCAGTTTGGTTTGGGATTTAATTTACTTTTGGACTGTTTGATTAGGCCTATATTGCTAAATGTTGGGACTGATGGGCACTGAAATCTGGGGGGTATTTGATGGTTCACTATTAAGTTTCATGTAGTTGTAAGAGATTTCTACCCGCTGTTTATTGCGAGACAAGGCATCCGCTTTCATTCATTCATTGAACGTGCGCTGTGCTGTAATGGAAATTGAGTTATTTTTGAATTATGCATGATTTACTTTTTAATTCGTAGGTTGGAATGCCTTGCGGCAACAATTGTGTTTAAATGTAGGCTAGTACTGCTTCAGCCTCTGGCAAGCTCAGAAGGGGGCGGCAAGCGACTGGTAGCTTGAGAGCAACATGTTGGAGACCCAGTGTAGGACAGTGACTTTTCATTGGTAACAGTATTAAACCAACCAACAATATAAAATATTAAGAAGAGCTCTTTTATTTCATTGAGGTAAATTGAAACAATGTAGGCAATTATTACCCTGGCTTGTAGGCTATTTGGGGGCCGTCCTTTATTTGTCTGAATCTGAGGCTCGGCCATAATTTGAGGATTTATGGTATGCACGCGTGTTTTAGGCATAGTGCAAGCCCTAATCCCTGACTGAAAGTGTGCGCAGAACTTGTGCATTTACGTAACAATATTTAATAAATTTCCCGGTGGTGACACCCCCGAACCCCCTCTAACTTTTGGGCTTAAGTACGGAAAAGTGTCTGACCTGTCGCAAGTTCACCAAGCTCCCGATCTTATTCTACAAGCCTAAGGTGCCCTCTCGCGGTTGTACACGGTTCATGTTAATTCATACTGACTTAACATTTAAAAACATATTAAATGATATATATTTTTGATTTTGATGACTAAGTCGCAGGACCAGCCAAACTATGAAAACTCTGACTTATAGTCCGGAAAATACGGTAGTTGTTTGGTATATACAGCGGGGAAAATAAGTATTGAACACGTCAACATTTTTTTCAGTAAGTATACTTCCAGTGAGGCTATTCGCATGACATTTTCACCGGACATTAGTATTAACTTAGGTAATCCACACATATATAAAAATCCAAACATCGATGTCTAAAAGTAGAGTAAAAAAGTGGAATGGCACAGGGAAAAAGTATTGAACACGCTAAGAAAAAGCAGTACACAAAGGCAAGGAATGGCAAGGAACAAACTGGAATTTATCAGTAATTAGAGAAATTATCCCTCCTATCTGTGCAAATTGATATAAGCTGGGTTAGTACATACTGGTGGGCTATAAAAAGTTTTTTTGTTACCAAGGTGTCACACAAGAAACATTTCATGATGGGTAAAAGCAAAGAGCCCTCCCAAGACCTTTGCAACCTTATTGTTGCAAAACATATCAATGGAACTGGTTACAGATGCACTTAAAAACTTCTGAATCATCCAGCAAGCAGTATTGGAGCCATTATCTGCAAGTGGAAGGAACATCACTGCATCATCAACTGGCCATGCACAGGATCTCCTTGCAAGATTTCTGACCAGGAAGTCAGAAGGATAGTCAGAAGAGTAGCTCAAGATCCAAAGGACCACTCAGAGAAAGCTCCAGAAAGACTTGGAGGCAGCAGGTACAATTGTTACAGAGAAAATCATAGGTAATACATTCCACCGCCATGGCCTCTATGCACGCTCATCCCGCATGACTCTATTGCTGAAGAAAAACATGTCAAACCTCGTTGAAAGTTTGCTACACAACATTTGGACAATCCTATGAAATACTGAGAGAATGTATTCTGGTCTGGTGAGAGCAAAATTGAACTTTTCGGATGTCTACATCGGATGTCTACATACACACCATATTTGGAGGAGAAATGGCACTGTGCATCACTCTAAAAATACCATACCAACAATGAGGTTTGGAGGTTGTGGCATCATGGTGCGGGCTGTTTTTCATCTCATGGTACTAGCAGACTTCATAGCAGACCTTTAGTTGAAGGAATGATGAATGGAGTCATTTTGTTCCGGGAGAATCTTTACATCCACCAGGATGATGAGGATGAGACATGGCTAGACCTTCCAGCAGGACAATGATCCAAACCATTCAGCAAAGGAAACTCTCAATTGGTTTCAGAGAAAGGAAATCTAGGCCCTGACTTCAATTCAATTGAACAGTTTTGGACGTTAACTAAAGATCAGGATTCACAAGAGGGACCCCTGGAATCTTCAATATTAAAGAACTATCTGTTTAAAAGAATGGGCCAAAATCAACCAGAATACTGTGACTGATTAGTTTTCGTCATACAGGAAATGCCTTAAAGCTGTCATTACGAATAAAGGCTTTTCCACAAAGTATTTAAGAAATTTCAGCAGGCGCGTTCAATACTTTTTTCCTGTGTCATTCCACTTTATTACACATACTCTACCTATGGACTTTAATGTTTTTTTTATATGGGTGGATTACTATTATTAATAGTAATGTCTGGTGAAAATTTCATGCAAATAGCCTCATTGGAAGTATACTTACTGAAAAAAATGTTGACGTGTTCAATACTTATTTTCCCCGCTGTAATATTTCAGAAAATGGTGAAAAAACATTGATCAGTGTTGTCCGTACACCAAAGATATTGAGTTTACTGTAATAGTGCAGTAAGTGAGTCAGAATTCAGCGAATTCTGAGGGTTTTCCTTAAAAATTACTCAGGCCGATTTAACCAAAAACGGAAATAGTTGGCGATTAATTTACTACAGTAGTTGACTGCTAATCAGTTAATCAATAAATTGTTGCAGCAAATTGTCAGTGTCATGTTGTGCATATTGCTCTATTCTAAAATGTGGTGCAACTAAATCCTAATATCCACTGCTACATTAGCCTGGTTTGTTTACTCATCAGTTCTCCCTTTCCCCTCCTATACTTCTTATCTGTGATCACTCTCCTTTTCAACCCTCCCTCCTTTCTGTATCTGTCTATCCCTCGCTCTCTATAGCTGCTGAAAAAGAGCCCATCTCAGAGGCTGGGCTCAAGCAAGGCCGACTGTGAAGATATTAAGGTGAACAAGTGCACCCATCATCACATTACCTCTCTCGAGGATGCTATTGTAACAGATATGTGAGAATAGCTTGGATGCTTGCAGGGCATGGATAAACTATCTATGCATCATGTATAAATGTTTTATTTTTGTGACTTTGACAGAAGCATCCTTTCTTCCGGCATGTCAACTGGGACGATCTATTGAACAAGAGCATAGAGCCACCCTACAAGCCAACCCTGGTAGAGCACCACTCACCAATTGTTCCGCTGCAGAGAACTTTGGCAGTCTTTTAAGAGCTATCCCTTTTCTGTTATTCTTTCATATTCATATATATCTGTCTCCCTTTTTTCATTCCTTCCTGTGTCTCTTGCTTTTGGTTCCCCTCCCATTCTCTTTTAAGCAATCAGACGAGGATGTAAGCCAGTTTGACAGTCGCTTCACCCGCCAAACTCCAGTGGACAGCCCTGATGACACCACTCTGAGTGGCAGTGCAGATCATGCTTTTTCTGTAAGTCTCTCTCATATGCACACAGGCATGCGCGCACACACACACACACACACACACACACACGTTCACACTGTCCTGACATTCACATAGCTGGCAATGAACTATGCATGTATTGCACAGTACTTCATCACATTAAAACTTGCTCAGATTGCTTTGCACGGATTGGGATTTGGCGTGAACCCTCTTGTCTCTGTCAGGGCTTTACCTATGTGGCCCCCTCAGTGCTGGAGAGCTTGAAGGAGGGCTTCTCTTTTGAGCCCCGACCCCGTCCTGTACGCCGCCACACCAGCAGCCCTCACACACCTATTAGGTAAGAAGTCACTTCTGCATATCCAACTATTCTAGAAGCAGTGGAGGCTTGTGAACACCCAGGTTTTAACCCAGGTTTTATATTTTGCGATGTTGATGTGCTCGATATATTAATACGCTGCTTGACATGATGTCAAGTGTGGTGTTGCTTATTTTTGCCATTGGGTACATACCAAACACTATCAATTACTGACAATTAAATCATTGAACACAGTCCATTAAGAAATTCACACTTCTTGCACATCAAACTGTGCTAGGCTAGCACACTGACCTACAGTACATCAGTAGAAACAAGTACGTCTCTCTTATTATTATTGGGTCATTCCGTGTCAAATCAGATAAGGTTGCTGCACTGTATTAGATTTTGTTCAAACCTAGTATATATCAACAATCAATAGGGTTGCAAAATTCTGGGAATATTTAAAGTTGGAAACTTTCCATGGGAATTAACGGGAATATATGGGAATTAACAGGAATAAACGGGAATTAATGGGAATAAACTGGGAATTTTTAATATGGCAAGTTAGTCTATAACAGGGAACTTAAATGTAGGGGACAAAACCCCATCTTGCAGCATAATATTAGTTAAAACAACCTGATTTAATGCAATTTAGTCAAATTTCTACCCTGTACATATGTCAATCACATGCACACAGCAATCGGCATAGGCTGCTAGACATAAAGGAAATCTATGGTGCGTTCATATGCATGGGGAAATTTTTTTCCAAACAATTGGATTTTGTTGTTTTGAGTGGTGTAGTGTATCTTGGGCAGTTTAGTGTTGCTAGTTTAGCACACTAGTAAACCATAGGCAGAGAATGGGATTCCCGCTAGCATGCTAGCTAGCTTTGTATGCTAAGCTAAGCAAAAATCCAAACATACAAATCATATTGCTTATTACGAAACAAAATGTTAATGTTTGTATATGAAACAGTTTGTATGAATTACCCAAAATTCCATGTTAATTTCCGTAAATTCCCATTAATTCCCATAATTTCTTTTAACTCATTGAATGCAAAGCTGTTTTCGGAAGCTTTGTCCTAGAGTGCCAGCAATCTAGACCATTGTTGATGATTTTTGTACAGCCACAGCATATTCTGTGTTATAGCTATGAACACATACAATGGCTCGTTTAAAAGGTGAGACTTTAAGCTCTCAGTGGGTGCAAACCGTGTATTTCTACACGCCTCTGTTCCTGAGAAATCCCAAGCTAAACAGTGGCTAGTTTTCATCAAAATCGCTGTTTTTTTCTAGAAATGGAGATATATCGTCTTTCATGAAATATGAAGTGTTGCCTGTAAACTTTCCGGGATGATCAGCGGGACTGCCACCTAGTGATAGACCCACAAAAATGCGTCACTGATTCGACCCAAAGCGGCAACCGAGTTATGATAAAATGTCCAGATAAAATATCCAGATTGTGCGTTTTCATGAGTTTTCCATAGTCATATATTTCATTTCCATTCATCACAGAGTTCCCCAAATCACATATAAGGTGTGTTAGAGTGTCTAGTTTCGTAATTTAAAAAAAAAGCTAAAAACTTAATATTACGTTTTTGCCACTCAATGCATGGGAAGGAAAAACGTAATATTACGTTTTTGGCACTCAATGAGTTAATTCCATGAAAGTTTCCAATTTGGAATATTTCCAAAATTCCCCAGCTTAAAGGAAAATTCCGGTTTTTAGCACTTTAAGGCCCTTTTCTGGTTTGTTTTGGATGAACTAGAGCGGTGGACCCCGAAATTTTGACGATTGGTCCTGTCTCGACTTTTCTGACTCGTTTTGAATCGCCTTTTCACTTCTCAGGGTGGCTGGCAATGGGCATACTGTAGTAGGCTACTCAAACATGTCCTAAAACAACCCTTAACGTTCGTTTTCAAAACTGTGCAACTCAGAGTGTTTAGTGGAGTTCGTTGACTATTAAAAGCAAATATATCGGCACAATGTATGATTCGTATTTGAACCTGAAGCATAGACGGTGGCGCAGTAATATCAACGTGCAATGACAGAAATCAATGGGATTTTACAAAATGCCAAATAAAAGACGACAGAAACTGTATTTCGCTACGCTACTTGTTTTGGAACATCAACAAACACCACTAACCACTCGATGAGTTGCACAGTTTTGAAAACGAACGTTGTTTTAGGACATGTTTGAGTAGCCTACTACAGTATGCCCATTGCCAGCCACCCTGAGAAGTGAAAAGGCGATTCAAAACGAGTCAGAAAAGTCGAGACAGGACCAATCGTCAAAATTTCGGTGTCCACCACTCTAGTTCATCCAAAACAAACCAGAAAAGGGCCTTAAAGTGCTAAAAACCGGAATTTCCCTTTAACTTCCCATGGTAAGTTTCCGGAAATTTACCGAAAATTTTCCGCCCCTTTGCAACCCTAATCAACAATGGGTCCCAAAACCAAGGCCTGTAAAATATTTCTGTTCAAATCCTATGTCTTGATATTATTTTCAGCCCTTGAAATTACTTCAGTTTTACAGCCTGAAAATCACACTGTCTGGTAAACAATGTTTGGGCATTAATATATTTGGGCAATAATATAGTATTATTCATAGGCAGCTCAAACTTTGTAGGGTGGAAGACAAACATGTTCTCATGTATGACTGGACCATTAAAAGTTTGTATGGCATTCTCATTCATTTTCTACAAGGCCCTAGTTTTGGAATAAAAGGTGCAAAAAGAGTGACATTAAGAGTAGTATAAACTTTTGTATGCATTTGGTATAAATCTAGCCTGGCCTGGTCTTCTCAATACAAATGTCTGGCTAAGATTCATTCACCTCCCATTTCCAAAAGGGTGCCACCAACGGACGCCGATCAAAATGCCTACGGACGCAATTGGAGAGACCAAAAACCAATCAGAGTAACGAAAGAGATGACCTATGCAGAGCGACAGGAACAAGCATTGCAACCGTTTAGAACATACATGGGCAACATACGGCCCGCGGGCCACATCCGGCCCGTGGGCTTTCCCTGACCGGCCCGCGTAAGGTCCGTGAAAGAACAATAGTCAAGAGCCTAGCATAGAGATAATGCATGCAAATCAATATCGTTGTTTTTATTTTGAAAGCGACTGCTATTTGTACGCCCATACATTTGTGCGTGGATGCATACGACGTAAACAGCCTCACTGATGTGCTGGTGAATTTATGCTTCTGCGTCGACACAATGTAGTTGCCTTTACGTCGGCGTAAACCTTTCAAAGTTTTGTGTCTCTTATGTCTGCGTCGCTCACCACCGCAAAGGTTGTTAGAACGAACTCCTACTGCTGCTCGTACGAAGCAGTTCATTTCAAAACGTTACTGGCAGATAGACAGTTTACAATCGGATAACCCCGTAATTGTTACCAAAATATGTCTGAGTTTATTTGTTAGCGAACTAGTATGATGCTACTACCCACAGGTTGCTTGAAGCAGCCGGCTCAACACACAGAGCGAGTTGACCAATCACAGTTATGTGCATAAAGTTAAAGCAAAAACATAGCCTACGTTTTTAAAATAGTTTTCTTTGTGCATGTTGATTAACTAATGACAGCCTACTATTGTCTGCTCCACATTTTCGTATAGTCTAATTCTGCATAGAGTTAATTTAATGATGCAATGATTTAATGATGAAATATTGCTGAGTGTTGATGAAATGGTGGCACAGGCCTATCGGTTGTACTGACTCCTTCACATTTTCATGACCTAGCCTAATTATATAGATATTGTAGTACTTTTTTATATCAGTCTTTGAAAACTGAAAAAAAATGTCAATGTCAAAAAATCATTTTCGAGATTAAATACTGGACATAGATTAAATATTGCTGTTTTTCCTTTGTCTCCCTCACATTTTCATCTGTTCTTACGACTAGTAAACAAAACCATATGATTTACTTAATGTTATACAAGAACAGAATAGAATTGAACAGAATTGAGTTCAGACTTGAGTTCGGTATTTTGGGTCCGGCCCTCCTCAACAGTCCCAGTTTGTCATGTGGCCCCTTGGGGAAATTAGTTGCCCACCCCTGGTTTAGAACCCAGAAGAATGCAACACTTTTGAATTCAACGTAATTTAAATGTTCAAAGCAACTATGCCGGAATTGTTTCGAGGCTTCGAAACTATTTCGACACCTCAGAGCTATAGATATTTATATGGTAGAACTTAGTTGTTAAATACTTTGTAGGGGAGAATAATGACATTCAAGTCTGTGGCTTGCTGTGTAGGCTAACCCGTCCCGTGTTTTAATCGTCCCGGCTCTCCCCTACTCTTGAATGCCTTCAAGCTATCCCCACTGTAAGGGGAGGGGTTATGAACAAGGTAGATGTATATATAGTGGAAAGCCAATTGGGGCAAGCCTGGGGCAGATAATAAGGGACAAAAGAAATCTGGGGGTAACAAATAAGGATCGGAGCCTAAAATTTAAATTTTCTCCACATATCTCTCTTTCTCTCACACATTCAAATGTGCAGTGTAGGCGGCCATACTGGGCGAGATCTGTCGTGAATATGGCGACGTTCTATTTGATAGTGACGTAGGTGGCACCTATGAATGTTCATGGTCTAAGTCAAAAGCTAAGCAGTGATGTCCTTGGTTCGTAGCTAGATGGGCAACCTCACATCTAGATGAGCATGCGCACCTCACATCCGGTAGCAATCAGGGAGTGACGCCGCTGTTCCTCGGCAGCAGCCATCTTTGATTTTTAAAAAAAACTGCTTTCAACATCAGTGCTCTGTCGTCGCCTCAACAGTGGTGATTGGTGCCTGGATTTAGGAAAATTGGAAATGGGCTTGAATGGGCTCTTGGACAGACAGACCTGCAGACCATATCTCAAATATGCCGGAAGTTCGTCTGGGTTTTCCCAGGCTAGTATCAATAATTATTTTTTTCTTTACATACTATACCATCCAACCCCTCAGACTGGGAGACAAGCTCTTGCAGATGGGTGTGGATGCTCACCTGGTAACCTGGATTACAGATTACCTGACCGAGCGACCACAGTTCGTCAGACTGAAGAACTGTCTCTCTGACACTGTGATCAGCAGCACCGGAGCGCCACAAGGAACTGTGCTCTCTCCAGTCCTGTTCACCCTGTACACATCTGACTTCTGCTACAACACCGAGTCATGCCACATGGAGAAGTTTTCTGATGATACTGCAATTGTGGGGTATATCAGGAACGGGCAGGAGGAGGAGTACAGGAGCCTGGTGGAGGACTTTGTGCAATGGTGCAAACTCAATCATCTTCAACTCAACACTTCAAAGACCAAAGAAGATGGTGGTGGATTTCCGCAGGTCTAAGCCCACTCTGCTACCAGTCTCCATTGATGGGGTCAATGTAGAGCTAGTAAGCACCTACAAGTATCTGGGTCTTCACCTGGACAATAAACTGGACTGGTCAGCCAACACTGACGCACTCTACAAGAAAGGGCAGAGCAGGCTGTACTTCCTGAGGAGGCTGCGGTCCTTCAATGGTATGTTGGGGAGGAAGCACAAAGAAGAAGGATGTGGGGCGACTTGTCAGGCTGGTAAGGAAAGCTGGCTCTGTAGTGGGAGCTGAACTGGAGGGCATCACTTCAATATCTGACAAAAGGACCCTGAACAAACTGCTCAACATCTTGGACAATGAGTGTCATCCACTCCACAGCACTATTGTTAAGCAGAAGAGCCTGATCAGCTGGAGACTTCGCTCACTGCCTTGCACAACAAACAGACTGAGGAAGTCATTTGTCCCCAGGGCCATTGAACTGTTCAATGCTTCACTTAAGGGAAGAGGAGCAATAGACTTCTCCGCATAGTCTGTCTGCCTCTTCACCCCCTCCATGTTTTGAACTATCTGTCCACTAGCCACTTTTTACCACTGTCTTTCTGCCTCACTGTTTGCGAGCTATATTAGCACATATGCATAACCCCTCCCTCCATGTCACAGCCGAACTGTGGCCACACTTATACCTTTTCTTAATATAGTTATATATATAGATATATAGACTTTATTCTTGCACTGTTGCACTGTTTGACTTACTCATTTGCACCATCACCATGACACTCACTCACACAGAGCACCTTACCTTACTATGCACAGAGAATCACAGGCTCAGTCCCTGCCTCATTGCAAGCGCCTCTTGATTGATTAAACACCCACTATGTGGATACTGTTTTTTAGAATTGATTTAGATTAAGTGTTATTTAGTATAATTTGTATTTTAGTATATTTAGTATATTCTTTATCTTCTACTGTCCTTATTGCTTAGTTATGTTTTTTTATTATATACTTTTAGCTACTTTTTCTGCTGTTAGTGAATGTGTGTGTGTTGTCTGTATGCTACTGAGACCTTGAATTTTCCCCTGGGGATCAATAAAGTATCTATCCTATCTATCCTATCTATCTATCGATCTATTGATCGTTGCATCAAATATTTGAGCTCCACAATTTCACCAGCTTTGCACTTTCTTCCATATCTAGGGCCTTATATAAAACGAATGTGCATGCAGTACAAACTTTTAGTGGTCCTATCATACCAAGAACATGTCTGTCTCCCATTCTACAAAATGTGGGCAGGCTAGGAATAATACTTTTCAAGATATGAATGCCTAAACATTGCCTCCAAGATGAGGCATTTCTGAGAGTAAAAATGATACAAAATCAAGGGTGAAAAAATTTAACAAAAATATTTTATAGGTCTTAGTTTTGGGACCTAAATATTAGTTAGACAAACTTCGAGCAAAATCTGAGACTGTGCAGCAACCATTTTCCTGGATTTTGTCTGATTTAACAAAGAATGACCCATTTCTACTGTGGCAATGTAAACAATGAGCACTCATAGCTTATCTACAATTTGTAGCATGCCGTATCAGATGGACAGGCTAGTAATGGTCTTACTCGGGCACTGTCAAGACAGGATGTGTGTATGCTGCCAGGGAGCCTGGAAGTCATGTCTTTTCCCCTCTTGCTCTTCAGTCCCCTGAAGTTCTCTCTAACTGAGCCCTTCAAGACCAGCTTGGACGGAGAGTCCGAGTCTCCCGTTCAGAGCCCGCCCCCAGCCCTGCCCACAGACAACAGTGCCACTCAGCCAATCAGAACGCCTGGTCGCAACAAGAAGAAGGGCCACAGGAGATGAAGCAGCCAATCACGCCTCATGACCAGGGAAGCATCTCAGGGGCCACGTTTCTTCTCTTGTGCTGGTTTCTGCATCACAATCCACTTCTGTCAAGGGTCAAGAACCAATTCCTTACTGCCAAAGCATTTTGACACTGTCACTGATGTGACTACCATTTCATGAATGTCTCCATTAGGTAGTGCTGATTTGTGCCTGTGACTCATCATGGTTCTGCACACAATTTCCTAGTATTCTTTACTTAAATGAAAAAGAACCTGTCTGAATGAAATTTTCACTAAACAGATGACCACAGCTGAAATTATGGTTGTGTTTATGGACATTTTCATTCTGGAAAACTACTGGTCCATGCTGCTACTACCACTGTGATGCTATCAGATCCGTGTGTGTATGTGATGCTTTTCATTACAGTAGGTCGGAACCTGAACCCACTGGACATTCTATTATTTCGCTGTGAGATTTTGGAATGAGAAGGTGTGGAATGCATTATCATATGCTGTTGTACATGGTATAGTTATACAGGTTCTATCCTTATATTATTTAATTTAAAAGTATTATTGTGAATTTATTAACTGATCTACGTGGGTTTTCTGGGGTGGAGAGTGTTTTAAGATATTTTACTCTCTTTGTTTTCAGTATCAATTCAATTACTTTCTTGTATCACTAATTTATCTGAAAAGGGCTTTGGGGTGTGACATGTTAATAAATGAAATGGATAAGATGATCATATTAAGGCTGTCAAGAAGTCATGGTTGTACATTCATAGTAAAAGTGAATGTAAATATCACTTTATTAATTGAAACAAAGGTTGATAAAATTCTACATGAGGGTTCAAATACATACATCTCAGCTGACAACAATATTCAAATATTGAAATATTCAAACATTAAAATAAAACAAAGATTGGTCAAACTCTACATGAGGGTTAAAATACATATCGGAACGTCACCTATTACAACCTGTCTCCTATTTCCAACGTCTTACGTGTATGTGTCACTTAATATTCATTTTTATACAAACCAAGACGGCAGATTCCTAAAGAAGCGCAAGCACCCACACCGTAAGTGTATCTAAATTAGCTATGTACCAAAAATGACATTTTACCATGACTCGAAGAGCTGTAACAGTGTTGTAAGAGCTCCAGTGGAATTTTGATTTGCGACAAAAATTCTTGGTCTAACCGTTGATAACCGTGTGAAAGGGCAGCACTAAACTCTGGGCGTGGTAAACAAAATCAATATTTCAGGCAGTAAAAGCCCGGGTAAGAACCAAAGCAGATTTTGTTAAAATCTACACACCTATGGCTACTGAAAAATGTAAGGTTCATTTATCTAATGTTATTTTGAAGTATTAAAAAATATCGTTTTAGAATTTTCGAACGAAAGGTGCGGTAATAGGTGCTTTTACGATACATCTCAGCTGACAACAATGTTCAAATTTTGAAATACTCAAACATTAAAATTTTCCTTTTTCAAAAAAAAAACAAATGCCAAATATTCCTCCTATCTGGTCACCGGTTACTTCACAGTTCAGTCACATCAATCCCCCCGTCCCCCTCCTTGTGTTCCTCGTCCAGGGCAACCGACGTCAGCTCCTCTTCTGCTTCTGTCTTTCTCTCCCTCTCTTCACTGTTCCCGTCTTCCTCCTGTCTCTGTCTGGCTCGTTCCCGGAGATCCGTGCCTTCCAGACTTGAATAGTCATCAGAAGAGTCGCCATCCTCCTCTCTCTGGTCCCCTTCCTCCTCCTCCTCATCATCATCTTCCTGGCTGCTTCTCTGTACCTTCCTGCCTCCTGCTGCATCGTTGTTCTCATTCATCTCCTCCTCCTCTCCCCCCTCCTCATTCTCCATCCGTTTCTGAGGCCACAGACTTACACCTAGACATCCCTCAATCGCCGTGACAACTCTCCTCAGTTGCCCCTGCAGGCCGGTGGAGAAGCGACGGGCGGCATCCCCTACTCTGCCCTTCTGCCGGGTCGTCCACCTGAAGACGATCACCAAGACAACCAAAAGCACTAGCACAATAACTACCAGCACCACGGCCGTGCCAGCTCCCCCTCTTTCTGAGGTCTGAGCCTTTGTGGTAGTAGTAGTTGCTGTGGTAGTAGTTGTTGTGGTAGAAGTTTCTGTGGCAGTAGTTACTCCGGCAGGAGTAATGGTTCTGGGATTGTTTGTTGTTGTAGTCACCTGGGTTTTGGAGGCCCTCGCCGGCTCTATAGTGGAATGGTTGGATTCTTGGGTCCTGTTATTGGGGTTAATAATGGAGGGTAATGTGTTATTAGTTGTATTGTTGTGAGTTTCTGAACTGCCTGAGGGTTGTATTAAGTTGACTGCTGGTGTTCGTGACAGATTGGTGGTGGTTGGTGTGGTGACAGGTAGAGCTTGGAGGGCAGACAGGGTCAGAAGGAAGAATAGACTCAACCAGCTTAAAGAAATGATGGGCTTCATTATATCTGAAAGAGGAGAAGAAAAATATGAATTGCAGATTACAAATATATAAATATATTTATGTATTTTTTTAAAACACCTTGTTGGAAAACTACTTCTGAAAACGTATAAAGACTAAATTGCGGTTAGACATCATTATCAGTGTTCTGATGCAGTGACTTCCCCTGTTAGCTTAACCTCTCCCCTTAAGAGCTAAGTGAGCAGGTGAGCAAACCACAATAAGGAAACATGCCGTGGGCTGCATTCCAGATGGGCTTAGGCAGAGACTTTTTTAATGAGAAGACACAGCACTCAAAGAATCATCTATGCATGGGGTTAGTTTGTAACATCAATATGGCAGTAGTCTACACATATCCCACCCCTTCCTGTATGCCTCTTCATTCACTTGAATAGGAAAATAGCTGCCTG
Source organism: Alosa pseudoharengus (assembly GCF_046254945.1). NCBI lineage: Eukaryota > Metazoa > Chordata > Actinopteri > Clupeiformes > Clupeidae > Alosa > Alosa pseudoharengus. Next base: position 15,724,001 of record NW_027468663.1, on the reverse strand, counting down.
ATTAACTGCCCGCAGTGTGTTACCAAGAGGGCTGAGTGGGGGGACTTGCCCATAAGGACTATGGCTTAGGTCTGTGTGCAGCTGACTTAACGTCTAACGCATGGGTGTCAGGCCTGTGGGCCAGATCAGGCCCGTCAGCAGGTTTCATACAGGCTCCCCCCAGATATTTTGGTATTCGCATCCAGTTGTCTTCAACAATGTCTAATAAAAAATATCTATGATTTAATAACTGATTAAACCTAACACTACAAACCATCCTCAGGAAGGAAGAAGAGGCCGAAAAAACTGAAAAAAGTCGGGTATTTCAAGAGAGAACGAGCAGTATATGACTGCAGTACATGATTTGTACTTGTTTGCTCATAAGTGGGCATAGTAAAGGAGTATATCATCAAACAACACTGATACCCATGCAGAAAAATGATAATGACAATGATGGCCCCCACAACATCTCATTTCAACAAATCCGGCTCACTGCCTAATATGAGTTTGACATCCCCTTTCCTTTTCATTAAAATAAATATAATAACTGATGATAAATGATGATGGTGTTTAAATTAACCGTTGTGGTTTACATTCAACAGGTCAGCAATGACGTTTTCTGCACATTTCTGCCATCAGTCTGCACTTAGCATTCCTGTACAGACTACAGAGTTGAGGCGTAGCCAGAGACTTTCTAATGAGGAGACACAGCACTCAAAATACCCTCCATAGAAATGCATGGGGCTAGTTTGTAACACATATCACACCCCTTCCTCGGCAAAACGTCGACATGTGAATACATTGAGCCAATCATATGGTGTGTTGTGAAGACATCTTGCCGATCATGTGTTGTGAACTCGCCGCTGGAGCAAGATTGGTGTTGTGAAGCCTTGCGCTCACGCATTTCTACTGAATAGGATGCCCGATTAGTGCCCAAAAAGCGTTGCTATATGGCCGCCGAGTGGAGGGACTTGCCTAAAATTACTTTTGCGTAGCTATAGCGGATTAAGAGCAGAATAAAGGCAGAGAAATATCATCACCCCCTACTGGTTTCATTCCTAACCCTGAGTGAAGTGAATGTGATTCTCCATAGAGATGTTTTTAGAAAAATAATTTCGCAGTTCACGTCAAAAAGTTAATGGATTGGCCTCCATATGATAAGCTTTGGGGTAATGTCTATTGATTCTGCTGGCCATACTTTTTTTTTAGCCTCAGCATATTGAATTAGTGTCTCAAGACTATGACTTCAGAGTTTTGAACTTAACTTGTGGCTTCCATATCAGAAGACCAAGGAAACTATTAAAGGAATAACGTCTAAAGATGTACAGGTCACAGCAGCAACCAGTCTTGCCTTTTTTGAGTACAAGTGAACACACCTACACAAACACACACAGGAAGTGGCTTCTTTGCTGTTCCATCTGCAAAGCAAGACAGGAAATAAAAAGTGCACATGGCACGCCTACCGTCATTCACATCCACTGTTGCAATGTCTTCGGTGGAACAATATGTCTTCAAATACCATATCATAGTCTTTATTTGAGTGCTGATTTAAGGCACTTGTGGGGGTTTATACCTGCATATTTTAGGAGACTACTGGCAGAATGCAAGCAAACACGATTTGAGACGAGTATGGCTAGATATGGTTCACTCCTCTACTTTTTTCCTGCTCAACCCACACATGCCAAAATCAAGAAAAGAATGTTTATTTCCCTCTGCTGTATATGTATTCTCCATGTTGTGTTTTGTGTACAGATTCATCACACAATCTCTTCACTGGTTAATCACTACAACTGTCACTATGACCAGACTAACGGCAAACCTCAAACACAAGCACATGGTCTGCTATAAGCTACAGAACAGGATATTGATATAGATAAAAAAAAAGATGTCACCACAGAGACATGGCCTGTGGTGGTCAACAAACACAGGTCAGAGTGCACACTACCAGAAGAACTGATAACCTCAGAGACAAAAAAAGATGCTGCTGAGGCTGTGATAATTATCAAAGCTTTCTGTGTCAGAACGCTAAAACCATTCCACACAAATGTTGTGTGTAGTTATTTTAAACATGTAAATATTACCTAGAACATGTAATATTAAAATTGGAAACCTAAGGTTCCTGAAGACGTGTTCATTGATGGATATTAAAATGGGAATAGGGAAAGAAATGCAATAAAACAATCCTTCAGAGACAAAATGTAATGTTTAGCAAACAGAGTGAACTAAAAGATGCTCAGTGCTTTACGGAAAGATAGGATAATAAATGTAAATTTGTGTACTCACCTTACTGCTGCTTGTTTTACTACTCTGAACTTCAGGGGGGTGGGGAAACAATTAAACCGCCAGAATTTTGAAGGAGCAAGTCAGCCCAGGGCAAATAGATGCAGAAAAGAGAGCAAGGAAGACAGTAGGTGGGAGGGGTAAAAAAGGAAGATAAAACGTGGGTGAGAAAAAGACTTTGAAGCCTCTTATGCCAATTGAAGGTTTTTCAGCTGCTGTCATGACATTGTCTTATATGTCTGATTGATACTGTCAAGTATTTTAATGTAGGCTGTTAAATTAAATTACTGTTCATTCAACATACGTATATATACCTTCTAGATACTCCTTCTTCAATGTATTGTGTGTATACATACACACACGTGCAGACACACATTATGCATAGACTGTTACTCAATGGTGTAACAGATATGTGAAGAAGAGAGGGTGAAAAGCTTAAATGTGAACTTAGTTTACAGGATAAGCAAGAACCATTCCACCACATCCTGTGTTCACTGACAGCACAGAGGCCATCATTTTCACAGTAAACTCATTTAAATTGCTATTTGTGTAACATTTGTGTTGGTCTATTTATGAGCCTTATGATACCTACATACTGTTGTGTGTCTACAGCCTCTTTTTGTGAATGTCAATGTCATAATAAAAACAAGGGTCTTTGCTGACTCCTGAGTATTTAAAAACAAATGCAACTGTAAGTATACAAAATAAATATACTGTATCTAGGATGAGTGGGTCATTTGAATGTTCAGTATGTGTGTGAGGGTGTGAGATATTTTCTGAAAAACATGTCCATCTCTACCATCACACAAATTTCTATTCCAAACCAGGCGGCGGTGAGCTCCAGTTCAGAGAGGGGGCACTTTCCCGAACTCTGCTGGCCAATCAGAGATGTAACTGAAGCCCCCGTATGACCCCCAAAGCTGATACGGTATGGTTTTGAACTACCATACTAAATTAAATAGCACTACAGTTACGGTGGTCAAATTGGTTTCTGACTTCTTTTACATAGGATCCTTAGTAGCATTTCTGTCCCAGTGAACTCCTTATATAACCCTTAACTGAATTGCCATAGACTTGCTGTTCAACCCTGTCTACATCTGTATACCACAAGTACATCTGACACCTGTCGAAGAAAGTGTAATGTACATGTTATGTTAGTTACACCTTTCAAATGCTCTTCTCAAAGACAGACTTTGTGGTGATTTAGTTCCCTTTTAGCATTCTCATTTTCCATTAACAGTCTGAGTGATGGAGGAGAATAGCCCCACTTCCTCAAACACCTCAACTTAAACTTGCACTTAGAATGAATAGGCTGTATTATATGCAACCATCACGTCACAGAGATGCTTCGTGTCACTCTGGCTCTCCTGTCTTTTGCTACAGGTAAAGGATTTGGTTTGATTTTATATTTTACTTCTGAAATACAGAACTGAGGCAAAAAGAAAATAGATTTTGAAACTTTAATTCATTAATTCATATCAATTTGTATCACAGCAACAAATTTAGTGACATTATGAACATGTTAACCTTAGAATACAACTCAAAACATATCAATCTGGACCACTTTCATTCTTTCATATATTCAGATATTTAATATATGTGAATAGATGGATCTGGTTTGAGGATGGTTTTCACATTTAAATTACTGTTTGTTTTCATATAAGTGAATAGAAAGCTTGAAGGGATTCACAAAACATACATGTGAAATTTCCATGACCTCTTTCTGACCTCCCACGCAGTGGAGTGGACAGGCTATTGTGATTTCCGCTCAAACCCAACCTGGTTCTCATTCCTGTGGTTTGTTTTCATATTCTGTTTCCAGCTCTGCTGCCTACTTTGGAATCTGAAGAACAGATGATGAAGATCAGGGAAGGCGAGAGCTTCACTTTTCACACATCTGCACACAAGAAGGTTCAGTTAGATGACCAGGTTCTTTGGTCATATGGTCATCTGAATCCAAGCACTCTGATAGCCCAGATTTACCAGATGGACATAAATACAGAGCTCAGTGAGAGATTCAGGGACAGACTGCAGCTGGACAAAGAAAGAGGATGTTTGACCATCAGGAATGCCACAGCCAAAGACTCAGGAATCTATCGCGTTGATGTAACAGGTGGAGGGTTTTCAAACGTCACGTGGTTTCAGTGTGCAGTTTATGGTGTGTCTTAAATGTTTTCCTTTCCACTATTTCTCTGAACATGTAAGCAGATGCTTACCAGTCATGGGTTAACTTCTCATGGCAAGACAGCTTGTGTTTGCCAATAGTTTCTCTTTGCCCATGCAGCTCCAGTCTCCAAGCCTGTCTTGAGCACCATACCAGGGAATCAATCAATCATCAGGCCATCGGCTGTTTTAGTGGAGTGCTTTGTGGAGAATGGGAGAGAGGTCACCCTATCCTGGTACAGAGGGAATGAGCTGCTGAACAAGACCAGCAGTCCAGACATCAACATCACTCTCAGGCTCCCCCTGGTGGTTGAAGAGCAGGACACCACTGTCTACACCTGTGTGGCTGCTAATCCAGTCAACAACCAAACAGTCCTACTAGGTACAGAGGACCTCCTTCTACACACAACACACAGGTACAGCTTGTAGTGCAGCACAAAAATGCAATGATAGAAAAAACATTCACTGCATGTTCCTTGTTCTCTCTGTTCCGCTCTCTCAGGTGGAAAGTGTTCTCAGTGCTGCGACGCTATTGTGGTGCGCCTGGTGCTATCTGCCCTGGTAACTGTGGTCATGGCTGCCCTGCTGGTGGAGCACTTCAGAGGCAGTGAATCAGATGGTATAGTCTATTTGACATAATAATTCAAAGATGCTAAATAAGAATTCAAATATTTGCTAAATAAATCAATAAGTACACTGGCATTGATGTCTCCTGACAGGAAATCAAAACATCCAATCAGTGCTCTCTGATTACTGGAACTGCTACAATAAGAGTTTCCAGATAGTCTCTAGACATGCTGTGAACTTATTTCTGCCTTTTAAAATCAATCATAATCAACCTACAGGGCTGTACTAAGACCATTACTACTGATATGTTTATAGCAGGGTGCATCATTGGTCTTGGTTTTTGGTCTAACAAAACAAAGCCAACAGGTTCTGTTATCACTCACTTTTACATATCCTCTGTTATTGTTATAAATTCTTATGTAAAGCATTTGTGTAATAATGAATAATAAACAGCCTTTATTTTTGCAATCAGATTGGGTAATTCCGTTAGATATGTGCTGACGGGTAATCAACATACAGCGTATCTATGTTGCACCGAATATAGGGCAACAGCTACTTTATGTCATCCGTATAGCACACAAGGCGGTGACTTCCTGTTTGGTTTTAAATGTAGCCATGGTGCAGGTTTCATGCAGATCGCATGAACAAGTCTTACAAACCTATCAGGAGCCACAGAGAAGAGACATCTGAGAAGAGCTGGTACTTTCCATATTGTGGTGTGTGCCTTTTCTGAACCAGGGACTGTTACATTGCATTTAAGCCCTTTGTTTAGCTAGTTTATTTTAGTTTGACATGGCAACAGTTTACATTCTACATTGAAAACAAGGAAACAGTTGTCAGTGGTCAGAACTGTTTTGCAAACATTAAAATTATAGGCACCCACAGGAATAATTATTTATCATCCACAAAACTCCACTCCAATCCACAGTAACTCTCCAAATAGTGTTGCTACATATTTGTTATCCCCTGTGATAGGCTAATATGGGCTGCACAAAGACAGTGTGACTGAATAAACATTAAATCATAATTCAATAAATTATTGAATCCAAGATGTTTTAAGCAACTGCCATATTGCTACACTGACATACTGTGTAATTTCTCAATAAAAAAATAAAGTAATCTTCAGTTATTATAATCTGTCTAAAGGTATAACATGACCTTATAAATGTCTTATTTAAAGAGGCATAAACTGTTTCCCACCATGATATGAATCATCAAATTACTGTGTATCCAACCACAGGATATAAGGGACCGCTGTGCCGTTTTTTTTTTTTTAATCTACAGGAAGTCTCGAGTGCACAGCTGGCACTAAGACCCTGGTCTCAGTTGCCTTGTCAGATTAAGTACAGCGGAAAGTATTTCAATTGTGTTATTTCGTGTCACATCAGTACAAATTTGTCTGACCTAACTATTCACATGATGAAACTGTTTGCACTGGCTACAGAAATACAATATTAACACATCAACACAAATATACTGACATCAACTGAGCAATGTCAATGTGCGGTCTTGCGATATGTGTACCCACTGCAAACAGGGTGAAAGAAAAGTAGACCATCATCTCCCCTCTCTGTTATGTCCTGTGTTATAACTTGTGTAAGAAGTAAGCCTCTAAGAAAACAAAAACACATACCCGGTATATGAGAGAACATGAATAACAATAAACATGCGAAAACAGTACTCTATCATTGGGACTGTTTGCCTGTCCTCTGTAAGTAATTTGTCAGGAAGTAGAGATTTCAAAAATTGCAGGAAATGTGACTTGTCTTTGTGTTAATCTCAGGAACAAAAAACGTTGTGAGTAAACAGTATGTGTCTAGATATGTATCTTTTCCCCTGTGTTGCTCCTTGACTTAAGAGTGCTTAACCAGCTTGGGGTGGTGAGGAGGTTCAAGTATATGTCAACGAAAATACCAGCTTGATTTTATATTTTATATTTTTATATAAATATATATATATTGTGTGTTGATGAGGTTGTGTGATCAGGGGTAGGACCTTTAGCAAAATGTTTTTCGAACACTAGAATCAGCTAGTAAAAACAGTTCACTGTGTGTCATCATAGTCACCAACACTATGTGTTAAATAAGCTGTTTTGATGCCATTTGTGAGATCAAAGGAATGTACATTCTAAGTCAACCACAGCGGCTGCAGCACAACTCATGGTTCATGAACATATTAATAAAGTTGAGACAAGACCCTTTGGAGTTTTCAGGTTCAACACTGCATTTATGTATGGACTTAACATTCACAACATTACAGTTTTTCTCAGTCGCTTTGGTGCTTTTTTCAGATCAGAATGAAAATTCTCATAACTATTAGTTCAACCTCCACAACATTTAGTCATTTGTGCACATCATAGTAGCAATTTATCCTTCCTCTGAACAAATTGCAAATACTTTTGGACATGTATCAGTTGCTTTCATACAATTCTCTGCTGTTTTTTAACATTATCATTTGCTTATGTCATGTCAGTCAAAATGAACTATACTTATGAATGCTGAATAGTCGTTCACAATAAAACTAATAGTCTTCATTTCATTGCTTGAGTCATTACATACAAAATTGTTGAACTAGTTATCAAATTATGTCACAATGCTGTAGAATTGCAAAGAGCATACAGTAAAAATGTACGTATTCAGTGTCTTGTACTCACTTACTCACCTAACTACAGCAATGTGTAACTTTACTGTAGTTTTCAAATGGCTGTACAAGTACTGTATAGTGCTGTCTTGAGCATGTTCAGGTAGTGTCACCGAGTTCTGACCTTTTTTTGCATTGGAAAACACTGAGAGAACTGTCATAATGAAAACATGACAAAGCCATTTGACTATCTTGTTCATAAACGATGGTGTCAAGACTTCTCATTTTGATGACACTGACAGTTTCATTGACATGAATACCTGCTTTTGAGGAATGGACTATCCATTTTAAGCAAGTGACGTGCTTTTGCAGGTCATCCACTAGGTTTTGCAGTTTGCACTAATTGTTTTGAGAATTGCACTAACTGCTGTGCAAATGTTAATAGTGATGTGAGAAAAGCACCAAAGCGACTGAGAAAAACTGTAACATACATTAGTATGGATAAACAAATTGTACAATTTTTTTTCTCAGTCGGGACAAAAGCCCTGTCTGGGAATCTTACATTAAAATACAAAAATATAAGTTGAATTTGTTACATAAGTAACAGAACTACCGAATGTGTAAATGAAATACAGGACTGTGGACCCCAAATACACCAAATTTAGAGTAGCACAAAGAGAAAAGCAAAAGGTTTAAGTTCATAATTATCAAATGTCTAGCCTGCACAGCGAACTAATGTAGTAAGAAATTGTGGCCTTAAAGGTGTTCCCCATATATGTGTGTGCTATATTCATCCATTTAGTCTTTTGGTGTGCTCTGTGAACATGTTAAAGAGGGAAATGCTGCTGTAAGCAGAAAGTAGAAGGAGAGATTTATGTGGAATGCCATGTTCAAGGTGTTGAAATCATGCTGCTTGTGTGTGCCTTAGAGAAGGACGGCCAGGCCTCTGCTCCGGCGGGCTGGCGCCCAAGACCTTATTTACTGTCTTGGGGTCAATCTTGACTGGATTCCATAGATGTCGGTCGTTAGGGGATACAAACTTATAGATATGGTCAACTGCTTGAGTAACCAGGGGCCTCATTTATAAAGCGTTCTTACGCACAGATTTGATCTTAGACCGTGCGTAGCCTACGCTCAAATCCATGCCAACGCTCAGATTTATAAAACCGTCTTTGACGTGGAAAACTGCTTATCTCCACGTCAGGTTCAAACTTGATGTACGACCATTTCCTTGTGGTAATGCCGGGGTAGGCCTACTGCAAGTAATCTGAGGTCTAAGTGCGATGCATTTTCAAAATTCCAAGACCAACGATCTCATGTCTTTCTTTGCCATGCATGATCAATATCAGAAGATTTTTAAAGACGTTTTTGGACGCAGCTTAATTCATGGTTTGGCATAAAACTGCTAATGAGAACTATAGCCCACTTAAGAAAGTGAAAAAACATATAGCTTAGGCTACTTATTTCATAATATCTAAAAAAAAACACCAAGACCTAGGGGAGAACTGGTACAATTGTAACAGCGGTACAAATGTAACAGTGTTTTATTCTCAAGATATGGTGTACTACGGAAACGGAAACAGACACATATCATGTAATTATGTATAATCTTACAGCCATCCAAATATGAATGGTCTACTATAAATACGACCAGAGATATTAAGCAAAAAGGTGCAAAATTCAAGCATCGCGATTTTTTATTTATTTTTTAACCGCAACTGTTTGTTCAAGTTTGCTTCGTGAAATTTCAGCGTGTGGACTTCAATAGCATGTCATTCATATCTTCAATCCCTCTGTTTCAAGTTAATATGAGTGCCATTTGATTTATATAGTCACAGCAAATGCAATTAAATGAAAATAAAAACATGACCTGTGCGGGTCAGTTGTAACACCAGTCTCTATGGCAAAATGAACTGATTTTATCGCGCATGCGCGAACATTCTCATTGCGAGTTATGGATTATGATTTTTGTGCTGCGACCACCCAATTAAAGTTCACACAGCAACTTGAAATATCACTGTTGGACCAAATGCTTCAGACATGTAAGAAATAAGCAGTTTATCAACTTTACTGGTTTTATCAAGTGGATATGTACGAGCCCTAAAGGTGTCATTGCAAGGTATTTTTTGGTATATCCAGAAAGCGCGGGCTCATTTTACTAAATTGTGCACTCATTTTACTAAATTGTGCTCTCAATTTAGTAAATCGTGCACATGATTTAGTAAAACCTGCGTACGATTTAGTCAATTGTGCGCACGATTTAGTGAATTGTGCGCTCATTTTACTAAATTGTGCTCTCATTTAAATTGTTGTAAATTGAGCGCACAATATAATAAAACGTGCGCACAATTTACTAACTTGTGCGCACGTTTTACTAAATTGAAAGCACAATTTAGTAAAATGAGCACACTATTTAGTAAAACGTGCGCACAATTTACTAAATCGTGTGCACGTTTTACTAAATCATGCGCACGATTTACTAAATTGAGAGCACAATTTAGTAAAACGTGTGCACGATTTAGTAAAATGAGTGCACATTCTCTCGATACACAAAAATATCTTGCAGTGACACCTCCTGGGCTCCATAGATATGGCCAAAATAAGCATAAAGGTTATTGTGAGCTAGCATAACACCGTAACATATGGTCTGCAATGGCTAATCAATAATGCAATAAATTAGCTGTAACAGTCATACATTTGGAGTTTTTTTGTTGATTTTATATGAAAAGAGATGCTCTTTGTTTAACCCAGCAGTGTTTTGTGTTAAAATATGTTATAGGATTCATGATTTTAGCACTGTTACATTCATGACGCTATACTGTTACAACTGTACCGCACTTTTTTATGGCTGCGTCAAGGTTGTAATAAAGGTACATGTTAAATTATTGACAAACTATAACATATTTTTTAAATTCTGTTTCAACTTTCATGGAGTAGACATGTACGACTCTGTTCTGGTCAAATTTCACATCTCTCAAGTCTATCGTCTTTGTGTAAATCGAGTTTGAATTGGAAAAATAAAAAAGTGTTACAATTTTGCCGGTTCTCACAAAAAAGGCATTCGAACAGTTTGATAAGGTTATTGTGCAGTATTGGGAATATAGGATAGGGGAGACCGGGGTTGGTTGTCACAATTTTTACTCATGCATGAATTGCTCATCTTCAAAAACTCTTTCAGCAGTAATTCCTACATGAAATGAAAGCTTGGGGTCTTGGCTTTAAATGTGTATAATTTTTACTTTTAGAATGTATTGTAACAGGGAGCAATTAACCATCAAAGACACTCTGACACAATGTGACAATCAACCCCATCACGGGGTTGGTTGTCACAGGGTAATGGGTTGGTTGTCCCTATAGAGTTTCAATGGGATTTCAGTGCTAAAATGGGATCTTAAAAAATGATGTATAACTTTTTAGTTTTTTAAGCTAGAAACTGCAAATACGTTTTAATATGAATACCACCCCTATGATAGTTGTCATCAATGCCCCTTATGTTTAAACAATGGGATTAAAGGAGGTGATCAGTTACTTGAATTGTCTACTGTGTTGAGAAATAAAATGAAAATAATTTTCAGTGCTAAAACCTCTTTATTATCATGTAAGTTGCAAACAAAGTTGCAAACACAGTGACAACTGTGTCACAGTGACAACAAACACATGTGACAACCAACCCCACGAGCTATGTGACAACCATCCCCAACTGACCTCTTGACAAAAATGTTAACCTAGCTGCCACATGGCTTTAACTTGATAGCAAAAATATGACTCAAAATAAAGCTACTACCTTTGGCTTTTTAATGAGTGTTTTGTTTTTGAACTACTAATATCCTACAAGCTCTCAATACAAAAACAACACCAACATGAAAATTTACTCTGACCCATGAAATTTAAAAATGTTCTCCTCACTTCAATGCTGTGTGTCTGCTCAGCAAAATTCCTAGTGCAAATGAGTAAGCTATCAAAGGGTAACAGTTTGATATCAAAATGTTACCACAGCATCACCTAGTGTGCCTGGAATAAGCAATCTATAAGCAATAAGCAATAAGCATCCTAATTTGCGCTCATAGGCCTATTCCCAGCTTCGTAACAGAAAGGTAATATTTGAATGTAAGCTATGTAGGCTATAGATATTTTATATCATATATAGCCTACACAACCAAGGGACGGAAGTTATCCCCTGAAAGCAGGGCATCTTCATATTTAGTGTTGCGTCGGAGTTGCGTAAAGAGGTGCAGAGCGCGCACCTGTTTGCTTTTTTTGACTGGCAGTGCCCAAGATCAGATGACAATACATGAGTTGAATAATGTAGGATAAAATATAAAGGTAAGCCTAAAGCAAACAATAAAGGACAATGTTTAAGCCACTGGACATTACTGAAAGAAAATGATAGCAAAGATATGCAGAATGAATGAATAATGACCGGCGAACTAGGCTACTTTTTCAGCAAAAACATAGCCTACCCTAAAAGAAACGTTAAGCCTACATGACATATCATGCTTATAATTTAGTCCTCTGTTTTGTAGGCTAAATCAGCATATTACCCTGGGTCATATTGGAAACGTACAGTAGCCTACTGTACCATAACATACAGGATTATATAGGCCTAGAGGTCTTTCCTTCATAAGCTAGGCCTACCCATTTTTTTTTCTTCTACAAAGTAGGCCTTAACATACTAAATGTTGATTATTCACATTACTGCAAGCAAAAGGAATGAAAGCGAGCAGAGGACAATGGACATGGATGCATACGATCTCTTTCCAGAAAGCTTTGCTGGAAAAAACATAATTAGTTAAGCTATTCAAACTGACGCATATAGGCTAGTTAACATCAGATGGCATACAGTAGGCTAGGCCTATACAATGTTTTCCATATATAATTTTACATAAGCTACAGCTTTTAGGCCATTGATTTCATTAAAACATATGCTACTGATATTGATGAGGGGGTGTTTACAAGGCGGAGACCTAAAACCATCTGGCTGCGTACATGTTGACGTTCATTTGTGATTTATAATGGGCACATCTGGAAGGGTGGCGTACGCACGTTTTTTTGTGCGTACGTTCGTTTTCTCTGAATCACACGTACGATCATTTCAGAAATTATCTAAGATCAATTGAAGGATGGTTTCTACGCAACACTTTTATAAATGAGGCCCCAGGTCGTAAAATGGTTTGCGTACCATTAATGGAGATGTCATGTCTTGTCTTGTCATGAGGGTATAAAAAGTGATTCCTTGTTTGTAACATCAGACTGCATCTGTTAGCAACACGACGTAGGTCTCCGGATTCCGTGAATAAAGCTCTCTGAGATTTTTGACTCTACTCCCGGCTGGCTGAGACTTAATTTCTCCAATCTCTAGACAAATTTCTGTTCCTACACTAACACAATGTGACTTACTTTTATATTATATTATATTATAATATAATCTCTCACCACCTCACAGAGTCTTAACATCTGAGTACACTACCATGTCATCTGAGCACTGCACCAACTTCTCTGTTTCAGTTTCTCTGGTGAATTCGATCTGTGAAGAGCACATGGGGAGATTTTATTTGCATAATACTGAGTTTCTAATAACCTCATTATTAAATTCACTAATAAACTAATAAACACATAACAGATATTAAATTATTTGGAAAAATCATGACAAAAATGAAATATACAGATATCTAACTTCCTCTTTGCAGCTATCAACTTACTTGCACATTGGGTTTTAATGCATTTCCCGGAATGTTGATATCAACATAGTTTATTTCTTCAACACTGTGGTCAGCTAAGAAATAGGAAAAGGTATGTAAGTTATTTCTTTGTTTGCATTATCATAGGCCTGGATATATCCATATAATTCACATAATGTATGGTATTTGTATTTGTTTATTTTGTATATAAGATGTTTCACTTGCCTTCAAACTTAATTACGGAGATTCTCTTTTGTATACAATATAATGCCATCACAAGGAGGCCAACCAGCAGAATTATGCATAGCCCTCCAAGGACTTGTAGGAATGTAGAACCTGTGGCAATGTCTAAAGCTGTGAAAGATGTAAAGAGCTTAGGTACCATGGAAACAGGATGCCATCAGTTCATATTTACTTAAGATGCCATGTTTTCTTGAAATGTCATTACCACAAGATAATGAATAATTTGTTTCTCAAGATAACAATGTATTTAATTCAATATCTCGATCGTATCTTTGACTTTGTCTTTGTCAATGTGAAGTCAAGCCAATATTCTGTCAGGCTATTACAAAATTTCCAATGTGGATATTCTAGCAAGGCAACCTAGCACCAAGCCTTGAGAAATGTGATGCAATAATTGATATAAGCTACTCCTGCTCCCCAGTCTACCCAGAATGAGGTTCTGTACAGCCTGCAGCATGCCACACATGGGCCATTTACTTTACTCATTGGAAAACAATTATCTTTTCCCTGAAAAGTCTAATTGTGTCATTACCTCACCCCGCATGTTTCGTTATCTCAAGATAAAGACAAACTCTCAAGATCTCTTAAAATAAATATAAAATGAAAATGGGGTTTAAATTTAAATGGGCTTACAGTGGGCTATGTCGAATTGTATTTACAGCATGACTTAACAAATAATTAGTAATGCTCCACAAACCATACGGCAAGAAAAATCATAAATGTTCTATGAATAGCTGCTTGACTTACCTTGGACACAGACCTCAGAAATGTTGAGTTGGATTGTTATATTGCTGACTGGATTAGAAGCCAAACAAGAGTAGGTGCCGTTATCTTCTTGCTCAGTCATCAGAGTGACAGTAGGGTCCGTCTTGTTATCTGGACCGCTGGTTTCGTTCAGCAGCTCATTCCCTTTGTACCAAGACAGGCTCATCTCACTGCCATTCTTCACATAGCACTCCACTGCACACTGAGAGGATTTCTGAGAAATTCCCCTTCTGAAGGTGGGAGACCTTACAGGAGCTAACAGAGATACAAGTCTAATTGGTGTAACTTTATTTATACAATTATACAGCAACATAACCCGAGGTTAGACTCACCGTACACAGAGAAGTTGAACTCCCAAGTGGACATGACTCCTTTTTTTAAGATTTGTAGTTTATATATGCCTGCATCATCAGAGTTAACAGATCTGATAGTGAGCGCTCCAGTCTGATTATCCAGCTGCAGTCTGCCTTTAAATGGGTCTGTATCATTTTTGTAGACATCTCCCTTTGTGGCTGGACTCTCCACTATCATTTTCCCTTCAAAAAGCCATGTGATCCTATCCTTGTTTCCAGTGTCTTGTGTCTGCAGAGTAACGGTATCTCCTTCCTTTCTTCTCACTGTGTGCTGAACAGCACTTGTCACACCTGGAGACACTTTAACATAACATAATCACATTTGTATTTATATGCAAAACATTCACCAATATACATACTCAAAAAGACACATCTCCATTCCTCCCACCTCTTGTTTGTGTATGTGTGTGTGTGTCTTTATTGAATACATTGAATTTATTGAATGAACATTTTGACAAAATGAAAGATCGTGAGCTGTTAGTTGATTGTTAGTATATTAAGACATTGCTTTTCTACAAAACTTTGCTTGTTCAAAGAGGAGTGTTCAACATTTACTCACCCTGAACGACGAAAAGAAAAAAGAAGAATACAGTTATCTGCATTATAACTGATAAGGTCACAAATCATTATCAAATACTCATAATGAGATAAAATAGCTTTTCAACACAAACAATGTGAAAAAATGAGGAGCAGACAATATCCACCGAGAGGACTTTGGCATGTCACCCAGTCACTCAGTATAGGCTGAGTAAAAGACTAGACTTGCTGATGTCACGTGTTGATGTCATCATCTTATCTGGGTTCTCGATAGACCTCTTCATAACTATAAGCACTCGCTTTGGTCAGCTAACGTGTCTTTAAATAAATAGCTGCTGTTGCATTGAAAGAGTGTTTGCTAAAGATGCAAGTGCAGGTGAAGATATGCAATAATGCAATTAACATTAATGCAATATGCATTAATGCAATTAGCCAGTGTCACACCTAATTCCTCATGTTATCAGATGCAACACTAATACGGGGCAGCCGTGGCCTACTGGTTAGCGCTTCAAACTCGTAACCGAAGGGTTGCCGGTTCTAACCTCGACCAGTAGGAACGGCCGAAGTGCCCTTGAGCAAGGCACCTAACCCCTCACTGCTCCCCGAGCACCGCTGTTGTAGCAGGCAGCTCACTGCACCGGAATTAGTGTGTGCTTCACCTCACTGTGTGTTCACTGTGTGCTGAGTGTGTTTCTAACTTTCTCACTAATTCATGGATTGGGATAAATGCACAGACCAAATTTCCCTCACGGGATCAAAAGAGTATATATACTACCAGTGTTTTTCAACCTTTTTTGTGCCATGGCACACTAACATCCTGTGTGAATAAAAAATAAACATACCATAGCCTAAAATTTCAAATAATACACAGATATGGCCTTATTATGGCTTCTATGCAAGACCTGCTCAATAAAACAAGCGCGCTGTTTCATTTGTAGGTGACTATATCTAATTTAACTGTTGTTATGAACTGGATATGTGATGATTCTGTGAATACTGGATATGGGGCCCCCGTTGTACAATGCCTGCATACCACAAATAGTGCAATCATACAATCAATGAGAGCATGTGGTTATAAATTCTTTGATGCAACAGTTGCTTTTCTGGACCAGTGAGTGACATTTGGGTAATTTTCTGCAGCACACCTGATGATCTCTTACGGCACACTAGTGTGCCCCGGCACAGTGGTTGAAAAACACTGCTATATACTTATACAAGGGAATTTAACACATGGCCTCAGAGCTAGGGGTCGACCAATTATCGGCCTGGCCGATTATTAGGGCCGATATTTAGCATTTTTATAACTAGATGTACCGCAGAGCGGTACAAAATATGACCGCCGCCCAGTCCAGCACATTTTTTCCACAAAAATAAATCACGCTGAAAGGCATATATCAGTATTTCCCATACATTGACTAATCTGTGGCGGGGCGCCACGAAATAAAAATCGGCCGCCACAGATGAATTTTCTATGTTTAATTTAATTTAATTTAAATTAAATATAAAGTCAAATCCTTGCATTGCCATTGAGCACGCAGCCTTTCCTTGCCCCGCCCCGCTCTCTCTCGTAGCCCGCTGTCACTTCTCTGCATGTGCATTTAACAAAATATTCACGATTGTTGAAGGATTGTTGTTGCCACATAGAAGCATTGCATAGAAGACGTCTGGCTAAATGGCTATTAAATCCGCTTAGCTGCGCAAATTTGTTCAAAACTGCTGCATTGAAGTGAACTCTGCTAAGGTCTTATCACAACATAGTAGGCCACATTGAAGAGACTAAACTAAGTTAAGTTATGAAATCAAGCAGTATCTCAAAGCTAACGTTAGAATACTGTTTGGATGTCTAATTTAGCATGCTTAGCCTACTTACAGCTGCTTGTCAATTTCGTTGAAGGGCTCATTTTATTGACTCTGACACTGAATGTTTGCAAAATCCCGATGTAAATGGAAAAGTGTTTTCCAAAATTCAAAAGTGCTTGTCCCAAGGAGAAGTACGAACCTTTATTTTAACTATGTAGAAAACGTTATGAATTGCATCCACACATCAGCAGCCTTTCAACTGTGTTACAATTGCAAGGGTTCCCTCAAACGTCTTAAAGTGACAGGCACTCAATTAGACCTATACACTACCAAGACGATCTTAATCCCCCCCCGTTGTCAAAGTCAGCTACCGCCACAAATTGAATCCAATTCTGTGGGAAACACTGAACATGATACACAGGATATACACTTGCAAGTGATGCAAGTTGATAGACAATTGTGTATCAAAAGAAGAAAGAAAAGTTTGCATAATTAAATGCTTTTGAATTAAATTTTTGCAGCATATCGTCTTTACTATCTACCCCCCTTTTTGACAACTGACATATCGGTTTTACATATCGGTTATCGGCCTCCTGTTTTGGTAATAATTGATATCGGTATCGGCCCTGAAAAAAACATATCGGTCGATCCCTACTCAGAGCTTCTGTCTGTCTGTACAGAGATAAAACAAAATAAACATTCTGTGTTGATTGACGGTGAAACATTCTGATTCTGATGGTGAGAAAAAAACAGAAGTGTATTACACATTTCCACACAGTATAAGGTAAACTGTTTATTATTTCAACTCTATTTTTATGTGAGGATAGCATTAATCATTATACAGTTAAGGGAAGACTGAATAACTTCTACACTTTGCCCAACTTAATGCCACTGACTTACAGACAGCAAAAGGCATATCCACCAATTTTACCTCAAATGTCTCATTTCTGTGTGCTTATGTGTATTCTTTGCCAGATACAGTAAGTACTAAATGTGTTATAACAGCTCCCCCTTGCGGTTACAAGAATACCCTTGCTTCTGAGGAAGTCAAACAGATACAGGCAGAGACAATATAGGATACAGTTTTGCCGATTGTTTACACAATAAAAATAAACATTCTTAGTCCAAAGCTTCAAAACCGAAACCTCTTGTACCTTAAACACATTTTCTGTTTTGCACTTTGCTTTCAATTCAGCACACTTATTGCAAAACACAACACACTGTTTCTTACATTAGACAATGTTCACAAATGAAATCTCTTGTTATCCTTGGGAAAACACTTCTATTCTTGCAAAACATATCTGCTAATTGGAAATACCTGCACACATACCTGAAAACACGTACACAGAAAACTGAACACCAATCAGTCTGAGCATTGGCACTACAAATAGACCTCAAGTAGCCATTGTACTTGCTTAATTAAGACTGCTGCACTGAAGACGCAAAGCCCTATTGTTTCTGTAAGGATGTTCTGTTGTTAAGAAACAGTCTGTGACCACACAGACTGTTAGGAGGTGGTCTCCGGGACTGACTGAAACACTAGGGGGTTTTGAGGCTATTGGGATGTACTCTGTGAGCCCCATGGGATGAATGACTCAATAACATTGTGCCTACCAGGACAGGGTGGTCTTCCCCAATAACAAGCCCTGGATAACCAATGATGTAAAGCAGTGGTTCTCAAACTGGGGGGTCAGGACCCCCAGGGGGGTCGCCAAAAATATTGGAGGGGTCGCGAAATGATTTGCATTTGAATTAAAGACATTTTTGTAAAGGTTTTTAGTCAAAGGCTGCCAGTGACATAATGCCTTTGATGTTGACATAGCCTACCTATGAGAGAAGACATTTTCTGCCTCTGCTTCCAATGCCCATCACACAACATTTCAAAACCAAATTCCGCCGGTTAGAGAGAAGGGGGTCGCGTGACTTGGCCCATGTTTTTTGGGGGGGTCGCCAGACAAAAAGTTTAAGAACCACTGATGTAAAGGAGCTGCTGAACAGAAAGAAGGGGGCATTCAGAGATAGGAACAGACAGTTAACCTAAGAATGTGCAGAAGGAGCTAAAAGGAAAACACAGAGAGAGAGAGAGAGAGAGAGAGAGAGAGAGAGAGAGAGAGATCAAGGCCTATAGGATGAAGCTGGAGAGCAAGCTCCAGCAAAACAACAGGGATGTGTGGCTAGAAATGAAGACCATCACTGGGTTCAAAGCGAATGGGGCCTAGGCTGAGGGAAACCTTAATAGAGCCAATGAGCTGAACAGCAAACAGACAAACCAAAGTATTGTACACTTTGAAAGTGTACAGTGAGGTTATAACAAGACCTAGGAAGAAAATGTCCTGGCTTCCTGGTCCGATAACATCAAATCAGTGGATGCGTTCAATCTTGCAGCGCTGCACAGATCTTGCTGAATACAAACATGCCTTACATTTAGCCAGATCTGCAGTTTGCTTCCAGAGACCCTTACCACACTACCACAGAAGTGTAATTAGCCTATTTTGAGCATTGTTGATATGAAATAGCGTTTGTTTTTTGACGTGTTTGTATCCCCTTAGCATTCACTAAGCCCATTCAGTGATAACGCAAATAAATGGTTTGGCTCAAAACTCAACCAATTAACTTATTTTTGTTGTTTATACTCCGGAATTACACTTTAAGGGTACTGCCAGGATTGTGTAGCCTATTAGTGGATGTGCCTCACCGATTGTAGGGTCTCTTCATGGGCCAATTATGCCAGAGCCAATTTTTTTGTCCTAGTCTGGCCCTGCTCATAGACCTGACAGACAGACCGCAGTTTGTGAGGATGTATGCCTAAGCAGGTAGTCAAGAGCACCATAGGGGACTGTACTCTCAACTTTCCTCTTCACATACACCTCAGACTCCCAGCACAACTCTGTAAACTCTGTCAGCTGCAGAAATACTCTGATGACTGCATTTGTGGGGTATGTGTTAAGTGAAAGCCCTTTTTAACGAGTGTTAGTCACTCAGCACAGTAAAGGTTAACTTAGTTACACTAAATGACACTAAATAATGGCGCGACAGGATCCTGAAATCTCAGCGGTGGAATAGTGAGTTGGCTGAGATTCCTGATACCATAGATATAACTGTATAGCTGTGTAGTAGGAGTATAAATGGTAAATATGAATATGAATAATTATAAATACAAATTTAGTAGCGCGGTGCCTCCACTGTGGAAATACTACACTTACCTTCAGCTAGTGCAGGATGTATTTCCGCAGAATTTAAATAGTGTATTGTAATATGGTGAATGTAGAGCTAATATCTGCAGGTGTATTAATTACTATACACCAACTAGGCCAGTCATTCCCAAACTGTGGTCCGCGGACCACTAGTGGTCCGTGAGGGTACTGCAGGTGGTCCGTGGAAAAGCAAAATAAAATATAAAATAATATTTTTTTTAAACCTTCATTTTACCAGGAAATTCTAACATATATTCTAAGAATATGTATTCATATCAAATTTAAATTTAAATTAAATAGTCATTATTGTGTGATTATTGTGTGACTAAAAGGCTAGTGGCGCTAGGCTGTGACGTTCAAGTGCAGTGCCGCTAACGGTCAGAACTGGTTAGAAGAACCACAACATGGATCGGTGGATGGCAACAGGTTCTCTGAAGAGAAAAGAGGCAGATGTTAACTTTAGTTGTAATGAAGAGATTGACAGTGAGTCGGGCCAGATTCCTCATAAAGGTACAAAGAAAAGGAGGGTGAAAAGAAAATACTATGAAAGCTACTTAGCACTGGGATTCAGCTACTCTGGCCCCGAAGACGAGCCGTTACCTGTTTGCGTTTGTTGCTATGAGGCACTGGCTAACGAGAGCATGAAACCGTCAAATCTTCGCCGGCATCTGGAAACCAAGCATGGGGAATTTAAGTCCAAGCCAGTCGAGTTTTTCCAAAATAAGCTTCAGGAATACCGCTCAAGCAAGAAAGTGATGGAATCGACATCTGCAGGTGGTGCTACTGCTAAAGCAGTGCAAGTTTCATACCGGGTGTCCCGAATCATAGCTAAAAAAGGGATGCCACATACAATCGGGGAGGAGGTGGTGCTGCCAGCTATTAAAGAGACTGTGGGTGTCATGCTGGGTGACAAAGCGCGAAAGCAAATGGACTTGATTCCATTATCAGACAACACTGTGCAGCGCAGAATCGAGGAGATGGCCAGCAATGTAAACGACCAGCTAATATCGCGGATCAAAGCCAGTCGATTTTTTGCTCTTCAGCCCGACGAATCCACGGACATAGTGAACCTCGCCAACTTGCTCGCCTACGTAAGGTATGAATACAACGGAGAAATAGAGGAGGACTTTCTCTTTTGTAAACCTTTGCAGACACGCACAACCGCAGAGGCACTTTTTGTTGAACGGTTTCATCACAGAACATGGGATTGATTGGTCAAGATGCGTGGGAATAAGCACAGACGGGGCAGCTATGAAGGTATATTGGGTGCAAAAGTGGCGAGCACATTTAACTGCAGATTTAGCATGTGCACACTAAAGTCGTAAATGTGTAACAGTAAAGTTGAAGTTGTACATATTTTTTTATATCTTGTTAACACAAAATAGGGACTACGGGTTCACAAATCCTTTTTACAGGTACACAAATCCTTTTTACAGGTACACAAATCCTATCCTGTGAGTCACAACTTTCAAGAGTCACGCACTCGACACTTTTGCTCCAATCGTTGCAGCGCAGTAGGTGCGAAACACATTTGCACATCCGTGTTTCATAATCTGAGAACATGCACAACATTCGTGCATTTGTAAACCCAAATGTGAACTAATGCATCCGAAGTTGTGTATCTGTGAAATAATTTCTCATTAATAAAATTCTACAGATCGCTTTGATTTTCTTGCACGACTACAAGTCAATTGATACAAGTGCTCGAATCTGCTTCTACGAGTGACGAGTGACTTTTGCTCCTAGCTAGGTGATATAATAGGTGCAAAAAGATTTGTATGTGTGCACGTCGAGCAATCGATCGAGAAAACAAGGCGGCCGGATCTGGATCCTGGATCACGCTCAGACTACCATTGCCTGCTCATAAAGTAAGTAACCTCAGCATGTTTCCTTATCAATGAAGGACACACGATTTATAGTTTTTCTTTGCACAAAGCGAGGAAAAAAATGTTGCGGTGTGCGGTGTTAAGTTCTACGACCTTATTATTCATAATGTCTGCACAGCAAACAATTGCTAACTTGCCTTGCACTATCCAATAGTCTTCGTGCAAGATACAAGTCAGCTGTTCGAAAATTGCAGAACGATTGTGTCAGATTGTGTGTCCTAACGATTTTGGACGGGCAGTGTTATATTTCTGTACTTCTAAACTAGTTATTTATCTAGCGATAGCTAGCTTGATCTGGCACTGGAGGATTTAGCAAGCAGGTAAACTAAGCTAAACATAGCTGTCATCATAATGTAAACCAACAAACAAGATAACTTTCTTCATATTATTATCATGTTACTTACCTTATGAGCAGACAATGTACTCTGAGCGCGATCCAGATCCGGCCGCCTTGTTTTCTCGATCGATTCGCTCGACGTGCACACATACAAATCGTTTTGCTCCTATTATATCACCTAGCCAGGAGCAAAAGTATCGTCACTCGTAGAAGCAGATTCGAGCACTTGTATCAATTGACTTGTAGTCGTGCAAGAAAATCAAAGCGATCTGTAGAATTTTATTAATGAGAAATTATTTCACAGATGCACAACTTCGGATGCATTAGTTCACATTTGGGTTTACAAATGCACGAATGTTGTGCATGTTCTCAGATTATGAAACACGGATGTGCAAATGTGTTTCGCACCTACTGCGCTGCAACGATTGGAGCAAAAGTGTCGAGTGCGTGACTCTTGAAAGTTGTGACTCACAGGATAGGATTTGTGTACCTGTAAAAAGAATTTGTGTACCTGTAAAAAGGATTTGTGAACCCGTAGCCCCTATTTTGTGTTAACAAGATATAAAAAAATATGTACAACTTCAACTTTACTGTTACACATTTACGACTTTAGTGTGCACATGCAAAATCTGCAGTTAAATGTGCTCGCCACTTTTGCACCCAATATACCTTCATAGGCAGCAGCCATGGTAGGCCAACACAGCGGCCTTGTTAAACGTGTGCAAGCAGTTGCTCCGCAAGCGAAATCCATCCACTGCAGCATCCACAGAGAGGCTCTCGCAGCCAAAAGAATGCCTCCTGATCTCAAAACTGTTCTGGATGAAGCCGTAAAAACTGTAAATTTCATCAAGGCCCGCCCGCTGAATTCAAGACTGTTTTCAGTTTTATGCGACGAGATGGGCAGTGAGCACCGACAATTGCTGCTCCATACGGAGGTCCGGTGGCTGTCAAGAGGGAAGGTGCTTGCAAGGCTTTACGAGTTGCGCGATGAGGTGAGACTGTTTCTTCTTGATTCCAAGTTCGACCTTTCTGGCCGATTCAATGATGCAGACTGGGTTGCCAAGTTGGCATATCTGTCTGACATTTTTGAGCACTTGAATGGACTGAATAGGAGCCTACAGGGGAAGTCGGTTACTCTTTTTCACACGCAAGACAAAGTTGAAGCAGCAATCAAGAAGATCGGGATGTGGGCCAGGCGCGTGGAGGAGGCAAACTATGACTAATTTCTAAATCTTTAGAAATGTTTTAGACAGCTCAGACACGCATCTTTCAAGTGCTGTGCAAGATATCAGACAGCACCTGCACCTGCTTAAAACTCAGCTACGGATTTATTTCCCAACCCCCGACACCACAGCGAACTGGATTAGAAATCCGTTTGCCACCATGGATGACTACACCCTGACAAACCTCACCCCCAGAGACCAAGACAGCCTGGCCGAACTGTCCTCCCAGATAGCAAAACCACACTGGGGTGGATCTGGCCCACACCTACCATGCGACTCGGCCCAGATCCATCTCACGGACATGGTCCAGCGTCCAAACGCACAACGGGCCAAAAGTGGTCAGGATTCGTTTCATGGCTCTGCATCGGACATGGGTCAGCGCTGGCCCACTCTCGTACCAAAACAGTAAAACCACACTGGGGTGGAGCTGGCCCACACCTAACATTCCATCCGCGTCTGATCTGTTAAACGGACACGGCCCAGTCCCGTACAGGAGCGGCTTAGATCCGCGTACCAGATCGATGCCAGCTATATGCCTTATTTTCGGCATTTATAGTTAGCCTATGTTTAGTCTATCATTTAGGCTACCTTATATTTAATTACCCTACAGCCAGAAGCAATAATCATAGGCCATCCACAAAGTATACATTTCAGAATATAGGGCAATGGAAATTTTTTTTTTTGTAACATCTATAACGCCAATAAAATGTGATGGTAGGCCTATGATGTGAATGATTGCATGAAATTTGAGCATTTGCTATTTTTGGCTGAAGAATGTAAATGAGAAAAAAAATGCACAAAAAATTAATGTTATCATACAAATGCCAAGGTTTGGAATTGCCCTATAACAATCATAGCACATGTCGCTTGCTGTAGGCTTGCTGCATAGCCCAATACCCCATCAGAATCGAAGAAAATGTTTACATTAAAAAAAAAATCTTTATTTAAAACATCACATGAACATAGAACAATTGATCCAACATTTAGCTGGCTTCTTTCATCGCGCTGGCTCTTGCTACGCCCCCCTCCATTCAAAACATGAACAAAAAACATAAAATCCAAAATTTAGCTGGCTTTCTTCTTGTTCTTCACGCTGGCGCTGGCGCCTACGGCCCCCCTCCCGGTCATGCGCCAGGGCGAACCAGCGTATCGCGCACTGGTGGATGTCAAGTCAAGTCAAGTCAGTTTTATTTGTATAGCGCATTTAACGTGCACAGAGTGCAACCCAAAGCGCTCCACATATAAGACATTGTCATGACACATAGACTAACAAAGACATTAGCGGACGGAGCGGCGTAGTCGCCAGCGTACCCGTGACACCTAAACATACAAGACAGACAACAAACAAATTAATAAATAAATAAAAATTAGTCCAATTTCCAACCGGCTGAAAATGTCCAAGGGCAATGATGACTCGCGTGAAACTGCGCACAGCTGTGTCTCCACAACCGATGCATGCAACGCCAACAAAGTTCTTCATCTCACTGGTAGTCTGGAGATAACGTGAACGTTAGGCCTTGTTAGTCTGGAGATCACTGGAAGCATAACAGTCCGAAGTCATGGGCGATCTTGTAGATCAGCAACTCGGTGGACTTTTAACAGCGACGTAGTTGGTCCGTAATGCAGTCATTCAACGTTAACGTTAGTCTGCTCAATCCAGACTCCAGGCAGTTGGCATGGCAGCTCACTGGTCAGAAACAGCTCGGCGGCCTCGGCAGATCTTTCGCAGAGTAGCTCCAGCTGCTGTCCCGATGTCTGGATGTCTGTGTCTGTTGCCTGGACCGTCACTGGACACTTGCGTACCGCTCCTATTGAACAAGATTATACGTTAGTGTGCACTGTACTGTAGGGCATCCTATGGGCAGGCAATATCGGTTTACATTAGGCCTATGCTAAATATAATTTATTATTCACCCTTTCTTTATTTTCAATCAGTGATGAAATGTTGATCGGTAAAAAATAACCGAATGTGGGCTTAAACTAGGCTAATTGTATTGTTAGACCATGAAACATGACACCCCTATCGTGAAGCATAGTCACATCGTATAAAAACCACAGGTAGGCCCTAAACGGTAAAAAAAAAAAAAAGATCATCCAACAGCTCGGGCTCAAGTAATTTTCGGCTGGAATATTCTAACATACAACATAGGCTAAGTGTTAATAGAACGGTTCCCATGGTAATACTTAATTCACAAGTGCACATTAAAGGAGCTATTTAGGGCCTGTTTACACGTATCTAGATTTTTTTTAAAAACGGATATTTTTGTATGCGTTTGTTTTTTTAATCGCGTTTACACGACATTCGATTAGAAAATATATCCATACACACTAGAACGCAAAATGATTCCAAAGGAGAATGTTTATGTAGAACCTAAAGTGTCGTCTAGGTCATCTATGGTAACACCCCCAATTATCGCCACTTTTGTTCAGAAATTCTAAAACAACGATGTTTTTTAACACTTCAAAATAACATTTACTAAATGAACCTTACATTTTTCAGTAGTAATGGGTGTGTAGATTTGAACAAAATCTGGTTTGGTTCTTAACGGGACCATTTACTGCCTGAAATATCCGATTTTGTTTACCACGCTCAGAGTTATAGTGCTGGCCTGATGGGTCGCCTATTTCCACCGTTTCAACGGCACATGGACGGTTAGACCGAGAATTCTCGTCGTGAAATTAAAATTCCACTGGAGCTCCAAGCGGTTGTGTACACGCAGCCTTTAAACACTGTTTACAGCTCTTCGAGTCACGGTAAAATGTCATTTTTGGTACATAGCTAATTTAGATACACCTATGGTGTGGGTAGTTGCGTTTCTATAGGAGTCCGCTGTCTTGGTTTGTATAGAAATGGATATTAAGTGACACATACACGCAAGACGGCGGAAATACGGGACCGGTGGAAATGGGGGAGTTACGATACTTGTCTGCGTTGCCCTCCCTACTCCCCTCAATTAGCCTAATAGCAGGAGAGGAAAGACGCTTTGGTTTACCAGTGCTAGTTTATCAGTTTGGCAGAAATTACATGCACAACACAGTAGGCTATGATAGGCCAACAATACACAATATGAGATGGAGATGAGTTGTCAGTTATGTTATATCGTGGCAAGGAACGATTAAAATGTGCAAAAGCCTACCAACATCTCACTGTTCACTTTACACAACTCGGCGTCTGTAACACGCCAGGCCAACAGATTGCACTATCCCAGTCAAAGTTCAATTGCATATCCGAGAATAAACTTAGGTAAATTTAAAATGTACAGAAGGCTACGCGTTTTAGGCTGATTAAACCGAAGAGAAATTATGGCAAAAAGTGACTCATAAAGCAACTCATAGCCTACATGTGGACCGACGAGGTAGAACTAGGCTACTTTCTCTTAGTACAGTATAAAGTGAGGAAAGTTCAAGAGGGCACGGATTACATGCTAGCCTACTAATAGCCTATAAACATTAGCTCTCGCCCATGTTCATTTTGTCAAAGCAGCTCTTGGATGAAAATAGGTTGGCGACGCCTGCTTTATATCAACGCCACTTACACCAAATCAGTAATGAAAACACTGATGAGCTGTTATGTTGCACTGCTTGCTGGAATGACGAATGCCACTCTCATTGGTTTTACACCCAAAAGACACCCAAGACTGGTTAAAAACATTAGGCTACATTTATTTAGCTATCCACAACGTAAACAGGCGATTTAGAATGCCGTGCGTGTATACAGTACGCCCACACATCCTGCGATCTTAATTACATCCAATAATAGGCCTAGGCTAATTCATGAGAATATATCTGCATTTTAATAAAGACATGTAATAACACTGCCGTGATGTAAGTGTGGTAGGATATTGAGTATCCATGAGTTGCTGGCTAGTCTGCACGCACACATTTTAACTGAGAAGGTCGGGGGAATGAGGCTGTTTTAATGACAGTGTTGGAAGCATGCAGAGCCAACATCACAACACGTTTCAATGTGCTAATAACGCAAAAACTCGCATGTCATGCCAAAACTAACCAGAATAGCAAACCCATTTAAAACTCACCATAGCATAACTTCTCAGATACAGCAATTAATCATGCCACAGCGGGCCAGAATAACAAACATAGCCTACCTTATCTTCTACATACATGTACATCCTCTAGGTTTGGAAATGAAGATTACTTAATCCAACATGTTATAATCCATTGAGTAGGCCTAGCCTAGCCTAGGCTATGTTAGCGTCACAAGACGAGACTTACTTAGCTACATGAAGTAAACAACTAAACAACTCTATAATTAACTCAGAAGTCAACAGACAGTTGCTGTGTGAACCTGTGTGAGGTGAGCACGAAATAGTATGCGAAATATTAAAAATAATCGCATATCACGTGTGGTGTGTAGGCTACAGTTTGTGTGAAATGTAAATGTTCAGGCAGGCACTGCATTGCACGTCAAAAGCTCCGCTCTAGAATCTTTGCTGCACATATGAAATCGAATTGACCCACGACACAATTGAACGCGTCATCGTTTTAAGAAATCTTCACTTTGGAGTGCGTTTGTAAAAGTATGCGTTTGAGGGAGATAAATCTCCGATTACGTGTAAACGAAAGGGCCAAACGCATACAAAAGTATGCGTTTATTCAAATATCTAGATACGTGTAAACAGGCCCTTACAAGAAACTCCCTGCTACATTCAGTGATCGTTTTATAGCCGGATAGAAAAGTAAATGATAATCTTTTGACTGATTGATCCCGCTCGACACATAGATTAGGAAACTAGTTTTAATTATAGCTCAGTTATCATATAGTTGCATCATTGATTGATTGTTCGTAACCTAGCATAGGCCTAGGCTATAGGCTACTTAATGAATTATGTGTCACGAAATGCATTATAGAATCACGAAATCAGTTTTGTGACCTGCTAAAATATATTTCGTGAGTCAGCAGTTTGCAGAATTAACTGGCCAGTGGGTAGCATTTAGAAGTGGCCACTTCATTCGCGCCTCCCGTTAATCACAGAGATCCGTGAAACAAAGGAAAGCCCTCTATTTGGACGGGCAAGTACGCATAGGCCTATATGCGCGCACTCCAGCGAGGCGAGTGATATGAGCTAGGCCAACAACTAGTCGCGATTTATTAGGCTATCCAATCGCTATACTGTTTTCATGAACATAACAGGAATCCACTTCATTCATTGTTTTAAATATCGTTGCTTAGCCTACACACGAGTTTGTCAGTTTCACTTGCACAGACGCGCATAGACTTTGAATGAGCACTCATTGCCAATCACTGCCGTTGCAAAGCCTCTGAATGCAGTCAGCAGCCCTGTTTACCGGCAATGCTACAGCGGACTTAAGCTGCCACCTCGTGGCGAAAAATTGCAATATATTTCACACACCTCTGTGAATGAAGTGTCACTTCTAAATGGACCCACTGGCTAATTCATTCCGCAAACTGGTGAGTCACGAAATGTATTTTAGCAGGTCACAAAACTGATTTTGTGATTTCAAAATCGGATATTTCAGGCAGTAAAAAGTCCCGGTAAGAACCAAACTAGATTTTGTTCAAATCTACACACCTATGGCTACTGAAAAATGTAAGATTCATTTAGCAAATGTTCTTTTGAAGTATTAAAAAAACATCGTTGTTTTAAGAATTTTCGAACGAAATGATTGGTAATTAGCACGTTTATAATAGCTGCTAGCAGCAAATAGTGGCATGGGGCAAACAAAAACTTAAAGCAGAAACTTTCATAGTCCCATATTTCACACTATATTCACCATAATCACACAATTGACAACGAAATATAGTATTAAAAAGCAATATACGTACTCATGTTGGCATCCATCTTCTTATGTGCGCCAGTGCCGGTTTTTTACCCCCCCACGACGTTTTTTTCCCACGATGGCAATACCATTGCTCCTGGATAGTGGACAGTTGCTAATGTATTTTTTTTAGTTATGTGGTGAATCTTCCATTTTACGACAAGCCTATACTTTGTTAGTGAATTAACCATTTTTGTGTAAGCTACTTGGGAGTGTTCAATTGTAAGATTTAACAAATCAGGATTTAATAAGGAAATTGGCAATGGGCACCCCCACAAAAGTTTTATTTGCTCTTTTCCAACGGTTTCTGGTGCCTGTGGCTGTAATCCGTGGTACTGATGAGGGCCAAATCAGCATCATGTTTCTCAAGCGGACGGACCTCACTCACTTGGCGCATTCAGCTCTGTTCAGTAAACCAGCGTGAGAAATATGCATATTCTAGAACGTTAGCAACAAGTCCAAGTTTAGAGGTGGTCTGGGTCCGTATTACAGATGTGGGCCACATCAGTGATCTGTCTTTGTGGAAGCTTTGGTTCTGATGTGGTAAGTGGATCTGGGCCAAATCTGCTGACTGTTAGAAAAACAGCACTGCTTGGATTTGAATGCTAAGCTGAAAAGTCTAACTGGCACAGATCTGGTCCATAGCCAGAAACCGTGTGTAAGCTACGCCCGGATCTAGAGGCTTTTATGCGGATCCGGTCCAAAGGTAATTCCTATCTGGGCTGTGACAGTGCTTTAAAAATTGACTTTTCTGATAGATGTCTGCCTGCTTTTTGGCTGAAAGTTTCCACAGAATACCCCGAGCTGTCCGACAAAGCTCTGAAGTGGCTTGTGCCTTTTCCAACCACTTACCTCTGTGAATCAGGATTTTCATCCCTTGTCATGTTGAAGACTAAATATCGAAACAGACTTAATATTGAACCAGATCTCAGATTGAGGCTGTCATCATTAGAACCTGACATTGAGAAATTAATGTCTGCAAAGCAACACCATCCATCTCATTAGGTTAGCATTATTTATGTATTTGTTTGTTTTATAGGCCTATATGTTTGTCATTTTATTTGGGTGAATTTTACGTTTTACGAAACGTTAACGAAATAAATATGATAGCTTTCCCTTTGAACTAAGCCTAGGCTTATTGGACCACTGGGCCTACTTTGAACTATTCTCTTTCTCTGTCTCTCTCTCCCCCTTTTCTATCTCTCTCTCGCACTTAGACAGACAGATGATGTTCTTACTGTAACGTTATACATTTAACTAGACTGCATTTCCGGCGGGAACTGCGAAAGCGTGCTTGCCCTGGTCCGGTCACCAACATGAGCAGACAGTGACATATGCTATGCTGAACCTGGCTTGATCCAAGCATTCTAACATTGCCTTTCAGTGTTGGAGCAGTGGCAATACCTCAAAAGCTCTATTCAACTATTGCCTTGCGGGGTGAATGGATTTTACCTGTGGCCTGCCTTCGAATTTAGCTTCTATGACTAAAACCAAATCAATAAAATAAAACAACAGCAGTGATTGGCTGCAAAAATAAATAATGTCACACGTCTTGCACCTCTCAAACTGGGCTATCAGGTAACCTAGAGAAAAATTTGAAATTATGAAATATGACTAAGGCATTAAAATGCTGCTTGTTTGTCAGGATACTTTTTCACTGATTTATTTTAAAAAATATGAGCTATGAGTGTGAATGTTCCATCCCCTAATTCTGTTTTACTGGTTTATTTGACAAATAATCTATATGGATTTGCTCTATAAAGACCTTATGTCTGTTTGGGATTGTTTTGAGAGCCTATTGATGTATCTCAGAATAAAGGAATGTCCACAACATTAGTGATGTTTTTTTTGTGTGTGTGAATGTATTTTACTTAACTCATTGAATGTAGCTGGATACTCATGAACGCATGTCTCTAATAGCCACAATAGGAGTAATTTTAGCAACACCGTATTTTGTGTGGCCCATAACGACCCAGTGGATCATGAAAATGTGCCAAAATTCACATTCCTTGCTTGTTGTTGGTACATTAATCCCATTCAGATTGCCACTTATCTGAGATGTAAGAGTTCAGTATAGGTTTAAGGTCTGGGGCAGGGATTTGACATTCTGTAACTTCTTCATTGAGGGCTTGCTTAGCATCACTCTCTGCTTTTTCATTTCCCCTCAGACCAACATGGCCTGGGACCCAGCAAAAAACTACACTCAAGTTCTGGTTCTTTAGACGTTCTAGGTGATCAAACTCAGCTTTGGTTGTACTTTTTGCGTGACATTAAAGCCTACTGGAAAGATTTTTAATTGCAATTTAATTCAATGCAATTTACTTTTACGATTAAATAAAATTAATTTATCCCTCTCACCCATAGTTTTCTATTTATTTACAAATCTACTGTAATTACATTTATACATAGTTATTCTACTGATCTTTATACTATTCATCCTGCACATAGACTTATTCTTACTACTATTATAATGTTGTTTCTGCACTACAATGACACTGTTTCCACACTGCACATAGCTGTATGTTATGTACATATCTGTTATATATGTCATATTGAATATCCATATTTATTCTGTTTTATTATATTCTGTTAATACACTGCATATATCTATTATTATTTCTACTATTATAATGTTACTGCTACATCTACATACATTATTCTACTTATTGTATGAGATAACTGCTAATACACTGCACATATTTATATTTAATTCATATTACTCTAAACCACCTTCTTTAAATCAACTGTATACTACTGTCTACATTGCACTATATTTCTTGACCTGTCTCTGTATATTTCATCACCTTTCTATACTTGGCATCACATTGCATGCATACTGTAGCCAGAGCCATATAAAGGAATTTTGAACACCCATTGTCGCAACTCTACCTTTATATGGCTCTGACTGTAGCTACATGAATCACAGCTAAGATCCTTGGTTGCTATGAAGGCCACTCGTTCTAAATGGATGGTTGCTATGGCCAAAGGCCATTTATCTCTGCCGTTGTCAAGCGGGCATATCCTAACTTTATCTTATTTTAAACATCTCTATTTTACTTAGCCTACTTCCATACAGTGAGTCCCTTAAGAAGTGGCCACTTCATTCGCGCTTACCGTGATTCACGCAGCAACATTATTAAATGAATCTGTCACCATATGCCTATGCCAACGTTTGCAAAGAGGAGAATCTTTTAATTTGATTCACAATGAAACGTTACATTTAATGTACATGTAAACAATGAGTAGGCTAGTTTTGGTTGTTGTTGGTGGTGTTACTGCATCCCTTAGTTATGCCTACAATGCAAAATTGTTCCCTCGTGATTGTTAGATAGACGCATTTCAAAACATCGCGACGTGAAATGCCACCACAAAACATTGTTTGTGAATCGGTCTTATTAGGAGTCCTCGCTTAAGCTGTCACAGACAGGCGCTACTTTTATGGCTAAAATGCTTCCTGAATTACTCTTAGTAAAAAAAAAAATAGGAGTCCTAAAGTTACGAGTGACGAAGTTACGAGTACAAGCATCTCATATCAAATGACCATGGCATTACGTTAAGCAACATAAATCCCATAACGTCAGTGGCGTAACGTGCCAACACCGGGCCCGTATGCAGGATTATCAAGGCGGGCCCCCCTACTACAGCATGTGATGACGTAATGTCCACGAGTAGTCTAACATGAATAGGACAGGATAAGATCATAGACCTCTGAAGTTCGCCTACAAAAAAGCTGCCATCTTTGACATCCGGTATCTGGCGATTTTTCCTATGGGAAAATAACATGGGGATTTTGAATAATCGCACCTGTTAAAGTCTCGTGGGGATGAAAAAGTCTGAAATGCAGACGTTTTCCTGAACACACTTTTGTCCTCTGCCTTCGAGTGGATACTGTGATCTCCGGTAAGTGAAGGCGGCACACTTAGATTTTTGCTACTCCAGAGCTAACTTGCAATGCAATTTGCCATAGGTAGTTAGCTTCAATTAACAACCGGATCTCCTTATATGGGCAAAGATGGCCGTTTTGGATCTTTTTTGTAGGCGAACTTCAGAGGTCTATTGAGACACAGCATATAAGCGATGACATGTCTGACAATATCAGGAGTACGTGCACCACAAAAACAACAAAAAAATGCTGGTGAGGGCGCAGCATATAAGCGATGACATGTCTGACAATATCAGGAGTACGTGCACCACAAAAACAACAAAAAATGCTACATGAAAAAACACTGCGTGACAATATGAAATTGCGTTAATGATAAATCATTCGTGTTCATTTAGCCAGGAACATAGCAAAAGCCTACCTACTGTATACTTGTCAGTCATGCCCGTCAAAATAGAGGGCTTTCCTTCGTTAACATTCACCATCTAAAAAAGACGCGCAAGACCGCACTCTGCTGAGAGCTCAAGAATCAGTCAAATCGCGAACAGTCGGCAGCTCTGTTTAACATGTTTCTGCGTAATTGTCAGCTGTCATGAAATGCTTTAATATTCCCCTCTTTATGTCATAAAGGTAGCATGCCTAAGGAAAGCCTTTGCAGTAGGATTGTCCAATGGCCAATCTGTTGCTTCAATTTGTGTTTTATTATGCACCGGTGCTGGGTTCATGCAGTTTAGCGTTAGTTTAAAATGTTTAGTCCTAGTCGACGCTGAGTCCACGAGTGCAGAATGCATGGAGGTCTATGGAGCTGTACCCCTCAAAATTCACTTTTCTCGGGTTATACTTTTTTTTTCAAGTAATTTGAATATTGTATTCGAAAGGGGAGGCAAAGAAAATACACTTGGTTGAGTATTATATTTTTTAAAGTCACTTAATTGTTCTAAAAAGCCTTTCAAACGTGTCAATGACGTCATTCATTAGCACAATGCTAGCGTGTTATGGGCAACAACGACCCAACCTGTAAGAAATCAAAAGGACATAAGTACTCGTTCATTTAACTTTTGACTTATAACCCATGTTGAAGTTATACAAACTACAATCAAATCTGAGATTTGTCAACGACAATCAGGTGAAAGAGACAAATTTAGCCATCTAGCTCCATAGACCTCTCCAGAATATATCCCGCCTCCTAACTTCCGTATCCATCCAACTTCCGGGCGTGGATTGTCTATGGGAAATAACATGGCGTTTTGAAAGATCGTACCTGTCAAACTCTGTAGGTGACAAAGTAGAAAAAGCTGCTGGGCAGATTGGCCTACACACTTCTGCGATCTAGTTTCCACTGGATTTTTTGATTTTCGGTGCCGTTTAAGTAGTATAGTCTATAGTATACTACTTAAACGGCACCGACAATCAAAAAATCCAGTGGAAACTATATGGCAGAAGTGTATATGCCAATCTGCCCACCAGCTTTTTCAACTTCGCTACCTACAGGTGTTTTACCTGTATGATATTTCAAAACGCCATGTTATTTCTCATAGACAATCCACGCCCGGAAGTTGGATGGATACGGAAGTTACGGAGGCGGGACTTATTCTGGAGAGGTCAATTGACTCCCATTTATTCTGCACTCATGGCGATCGCCCCCAGTGGAACTCTGGTGGAACTGCAACCAAAATTCGGTACAATGGGACTTACAGTTTTTTCTGATTGCTTAAGCACATTTTTTGTAACTATGGCTATTTTTGCAAAACTCTACACACAAATGGCAAAACCTCTCACCCAATCAGCAAAACATTGTAGTTCTCTTGCAAAAGCTAACACACCTTGCTTAACTCTTCACACCTTCGTAAAAATGGTGTTTTCGTATCTAACAGTAAACACAAGCCATCACAATAGTAAGCACACAATGTGCCAACAACACACTGATGGTATGAATATAAAACACATCTGGCTTTTGCTTTCTCTGTGCACAAGGTAGACCATGTCAGTTTGAGGTCATACTTTTGTCATAGTTCTGTAAACATACAGGGATCCAAACTTCAAGTATTAGTGTTTATTTACACACATCAAAACAAACACAAATGTGTTTTTCCAAGTCAAAACACAAAATAGCATTTCACTGAGACAAAACAAATCAGTCTACATCGGGTCGTCTCTCTCAAAATTCTGTCTACATCACATGCAATGTCCTAGTCCAAGGCACCGGGAAAAATATATTCTGGAATGACGTATCCAGGCCTGACATGACAATATCCCCACATGTAGACTGTTTTTTTGTCTGTAAAAGGGCCATTTCTTTCTCTTCTCACTCTTCCTGCTCACTCCATTGTACCCATTGTACATTACCTGTGGCTTATTTATAGTGCTTAGGCTGATTGCAAAGTGAACTAATTATCTAAAACAGTTTTCACATGAGAAAGTGTGCCAGAGAGTTGGCAAAATAGTGTAAATAATAGCCATTGTGCCTACAGTTGTGCAAAATGTGTGTTACAAAATTGCAAACTGAGTGCAAAGCAGAGTTTGTGCTTTTAGTTTTGCGAACTCAGTGAGTTGCCATTTGTGTGTAGAGTTTTGCAAAAAAAGCCATAGTTACAAAAAATGTGTTTAAGCATTCAGAAAAAACTGTAATACGGAGTGGCCAGGCTCTCCGTAGATGGGCTCTGGTCTTTTCAAGGTATTAAAAGTGTACGTGTGATTACGAATGGATGTGTGTGGTTTGCAATTAGAATAAACAAGAAATAACATTTCCAATAATTTCCCATGATAAATTACATAATTTTTGCACCTTCCTTACTTGTGAAGCTCACACCGTATTTCAAGTACACTAGTGAAATGTAATACAACGTTGCCACCTAGCTTTCAGATGTAGGCTATTTAACATTAACATGACATTGCTTGCTTATTCTTTCGTCAACTCCATGTTTTTAGGAAAACAATCTTTTTATCATAGTTCCCTCTTCAATGAGCGATTACCAGCTCGTTTTTGTAACAGAGATAGCTGTTTATTGTCCCTAGGTTTACAGAAACACCTATTCATATTAATACGTAGCCTATGGAGTGCTGCCGACCACTGTTCATTACGGCCCAGAATGCCCTGCATGTCTTTATAACAAAACAACACAGTAAAACCTAAATGCCCGTAAACATATGCATTTGCATACTTGTAAAATTTTTAATAATACTCTCCCATCATGATATTTAGCAATAATGAAAAATTTAATTTGAATACCGTCAATGTGAAAACAACTCTATTATGTAAGCTATATATAGCTACTGTTCTCCTTGCCATTTCAGTTCGTAAGTCCATACTATCCCAATGCAGAGCAAGGATTTTATGATTGGGCAAGGCTACCAGAGACATTGTGGCTGCCCAGAGACAGTGTGCATACTTGGAAGGCATTGTGATAGCAGTACAACTGCAAATGTGAAAGGTAATAGTCACCAAATATGGATGGGTGGTTTGCCAAATGATGGAAACTTTTGGAATGTTTTCTTTTTTAGACTGCATGCTAACATGAGTGAAACTCCTCTAATTCAGAGCCTGCTGTGCCATTATCATACCTTTCTACCAGTCAAATTAGATCAAGCCTTTGCAGTGGGGCAGAACAAGGAATAATACAATCCAGTGATTTTTATGTGGATGAGATCTTTTGTAGTTTTAATGACGAGTTTGAAATACATGGAGTCACTAGGTCGCATGGCTTGGGAGGTATTGAAAAAAAGGAGACTGTTTCTTATATGAAATAATGTATTTTCTTTAAAATATTAATATAAAATACAGTGTGCATACAGTGACTGTAAAAAGAGGTGTGTCTGGTGAGTCCCATATAGGATAACAATTCTGCATTGGTTTTGAGTCACTAGGTCATATGACTTGGGAGGTATTGAAAAAAGAGGACCATTCATATAGGATATAATGTATTTTTTTTTACAAAATATTCATATAAAATACAGTGTGCATACAGTGACTATAAAAAGAGGTGTGTCTTATGAGTCCCATATAGGATAAATATTCTGCATCGGTTTGGAGTCACTAGGTCACATGGCTTGGGAGGTATTGAAAAAAGGAGACCATTCCTTATGGGAAATAAGGTATTTTCTTTAAAATATTCATATAAAATACTGTGTGCATAAAGTGACTATAAAAAGAGGGGTGTCTGATGAGCCCCATATAGGATAACTATTTTGAATATATATAGCTACTGTTCTCCTTGCTATTTTAGTTCGTAAGTCCATACTATCCCATGGCAGAGCAAGGATTTCATGATTGGGCAAGGTTGCCCAGAGACATTGTGGCTGCCCAGAGACATTGTGCATACTATGAAGGCATTGTGATAGAAGTGCAACTGCGAAGGCGAAAGGTGATAGTTACCAAATACCTGTGGGTGGTATGCCAAATGCTGGAAATTTTTGGAATATTTTTTTTTTTTTTTAGCTTATGCACCCTCACATTGGAGTCCCGAGTTCATATACAAAATTTGGTATCGATATGTGACAGTGTTCCTGAGATATGGACGACTTCCGGTTTCGGAGCTTCGCCGCCGATTTCGTTTGGCTGTGACGGGCAAACGCTTTTGAAAATCAAAAATCCTTTCTGTAACTTTTGTGAAGCTTGGTCCAAGGATCATGTACGTCAAGTTTCGTGAAGTTCGGACCAAATTTGTGACCTGTGAAACTTTAGTTTCGCTTTCTATTCAATCCAATATGGCGGAAGAATGACAAGGGTCAGTGACATCCTTTTCAATTTCCACACTACACCGGTTCCGGCCGGACGTTCTAGAGTTGGACCGGTGGCGATATCTCAAAAGGTCTAGGAGCAGGAGCTGACGAAAAATTGGGCTTACAGGAATAAGAAAACTTAAGAAGAACAATAAGTGTGCTGCTTTCAGCAAGCACACTTAATTAAATACGTGGCAGCCGTTGTGTGCAGTAAACTTTCTTTTAACAAGCCTGTTGTATCGCCCTTTTACGAGTATGCGTCAATTAATATTAATTTATATACAAACCAAGACGGCGGATTCCTAAAGTAACGCAAACACCCACCCCATAAGTGTATTTACTATTTTTTCTGAATGCTTAAACACATTTTTTGTAACTATGGCTTTTTTTGCCAAACTGTACACACAAATGGCAAAACCACTCACTGAGTTCGCAAAACTAAAAGCACAAACACTGCTTTGCACCCAGTTTGCAATTTTATAACACACACTTTGCACAACTGTAGGCACAATGGCTATTATTTACACTATTTTGCCAACTCTCTGCCACACTTTCTCATGTGAAAACTGTTTTAGATAATTAGTTCACTTTGCAATCAGCCTAAGCACTATAAATAAGCCACAGGTAATGTACAATGGGTACAATGGAGTGAGCAGGAAGAGTGAGAAGAGAAATAGCCCTTTTACAGACAAAAAACAGTCTACATGTGGGGAAATTGTCATGTCAGGCCTGGATACATCATTCCAGAATATATTTTTCCCGGTGCCTTGGACTAGGACATTGCATGTGATGTAGACAGAATTTTGAGAGAGACGACCCGATGTAGACTGATTTGTTTTGTCTCAGTGAAATGCTATTTTGTGTTTTGACTTGGAAAAACACACTTGTGTTTGTTTTGATGTGTGTAAATAAACACTAATACTTGAAGTTTGGATCCCTGTATGTTTACAGAACTATGACAAAAGTATGACCTCAAACTGACATAGTCTACCTTGTGTACAGAGAAAGCAAAAGCCAGATGTGTTTTTTATTCATACCATCAGTGTGTTGTTGGCACATTGTGTGCTTACTATTGTGATGGCTTGTGTTTACTGTTAGATACGAAAACACCATTTTTACGAAGGTGTGAAGAGTTAAGCAAGGTGTGTTAGCTTTTGCAAGAGAACTACAATGTTTTGCTGATTGGGTGAGAGGTTTTGCCATTTGTGTGTAGAGTTTTGCAAAAAAAGCCATAGTTACAAAAAATGTGCTTAAGCAATCAGAAAAAACTGTAAATTACCTATGTACAGTGACTCGAAGAGCTGTGTGTTGTAAGACTGCGTACAAAACCGCTTGGAGCTCCAGTGGAATTTTTATTTCACGACGAGAATTCAAACTCCAAGCACGGTTCCAATTTCTTGGGCAGTAGGCCTAAAAGCTCACGCTAAGAACCAACCCATATTTTGTTCAAATCTACACACATATGGCTACTGAAAAATGTAAGGTTAATTTATCAAATGCTATTTTGAAGTATTAAAAACATTTTTGTTTTAGACATACAGTATTGGTGCTTTTACTTTAGCCCACTGATGTGATGCCCATAGGCCTAGTTTTAGTGCTAGTAGGCCTATTACAGTTTTTTCTGAATGCTTAAACACATTTTTTGTAACTATGGCTTTTTTTGCAAAACTCTACACACAAATGGCAAAACCACTCACTGAGTTCGCAAAACTAAAAGCACAAACACTGCTTTGCACTCAGTTTGCAATTTTGTAACACACACTTTGCACAACTGTAGGCACAATGGCTATTATTTACACTATTTTGCCAACTCTCTGGCACACTTTCTCATGTGAAAACTGTTTTAGATAATTAGTTCACTTTGCAATCAGCCTAAGCACTATAAATAAGCCACAGGTAATGTACAATGGGTACAATGGAGTGAGCAGGAAGAGTGAGAAGAGAAAGAAATAGCCCTTTTACAGACAAAAAAACATGTGGGGATATTGTCATGTCTACATGTGGGGATATTGTCATGTCAGGCCTGGATACGTCATTCCAGAATATATTTTTCCCGGTGCCTTGGACTAGGACATTGCATGTGATGTAGACAGAATTTTGAGAGAGACGACCCGATGTAGACTGATTTGTTTTGTCTCAGTGAAATGCTATTTTGTGTTTTGACTTGGAAAAACACACTTGTGTTTGTTTTGATGTGTGTAAATAAACATTACAGTAATACTTGAAGTTTGGATCCCTGTATGTTTACAGAACTATGACAAAAGTATGACCTCAAACTGACATAGTCTACCTTGTGCACAGAGAAAGCAAAAGCCAGATGTGTTTTCTATTCATACCATCAGTGTGTTGTTGGCACATTGTGTGCTTACTATTGTGATGGCTTGTGTTTACTGTTAGATACGAAAACACCATTTTTACGAAGGTGTGAAGAGTTAAGCAAGGTGTGTTAGCTTTTGCAAGAGAACTACAATGTTTTGCTGATTGGGTGAGAGGTTTTGCCATTTGTGTGTAGAGTTTAGCAAAAAAAGCCATATAGTTACAAAAAATGTGCTTAAGCAATCAGAAAAAACTGTAAGGGTATTATGAGGTGGTCCGCAAAAATTCTTCATTACAAATAGTGGTCCACACACACACAAAGTTTGAAAACCCCTGTGATAGGGTACAAAAAAACAGTATGGGTATATCAATATTACAAATAACGCATTGGTAAAAACAAACAAATAAAACAAGCGCGCAGTTGGGGCCCGGTGGTGCACAGGTAGCAGCTCTCTGAGCTGCAGGCAGGACAGCAACCGCTAAACGGCCCTCCAAACTCGCTGATGATCCAAGCGAGAACGAGAGAACGTGTGTGTGTGTGTCAGTGTAAGTGTGGGTTCAAGTTACTCACGATCCACCGTCCCGACCTGGCGAATCCATAGACTGTATGGGCGAATCAGCTCAATCAGCTCAGCTACAAATATGTAAATATAGTATGACGAATCAGGGTGTTCTGTCACTCAATGTATGAAAGAAAACGGAACACTGGCAAAATACAGTCTCCAAGTCCAAATCACATTATCAGTGGTGAGAAGAATGTTGATAAATTCATTGTTACTGCAAGGCAAGTGCTGATCTATATTTACATTTAATAATGATACATTTCATATGTCCCAGTATTAAACAATTCATATGAAACACAGATCCAATTGAATCAGGTTAACATTGGAATGGAACACCTTTATTAAAATATTTATATTCACTTGAATTTTGTTTTGGTCAAGTCATTATAGCAGTGGACAGTAGAGCCTACACTGCTTACTTCACCCCTAAATAGCTAAACAGTTAGTTGTAGAAACTACTTTCCCTAGCTAAGAAAGTACTTAGCCCTCTGACCAATGTTTCATGTGTAATTCAACTTGATTTGCATTTCGATGAAAATTCTGAAATGTATATCATTTTTCCTTTTCACTAGTCTTTTGAATTATGGAGAATGTCTTACAGGTATTGGATCCAAAGCTTTGTATCATTTGTGGGAAACATTTTGAAAAGGGCAAGAAAAAAGATCCCTATGTCCAAAACCCCACAGTAGAAGGCCTCCAACGCATGCTTACCCTTGCTCAGCAGAGAGAGAGATGGTGATGTCCATAAAACTCTGGCTCCATATACAGATGATATTTCCTCCAAAATCAAAGTTGCATATCATGTATCATGTAGAGTGAACTAGTAAGACAAAAATCAGTGAGCAGCAGCAAGTTGCAAATGTTGAGAGTGAGAGCACATCTGTACCAAGAAGGCTGAGTATCAAATACTGAGAGTTTCAAATACTGAGAGATTGTTTCATTTGTGGGAAGGCCAGCTCTAGATCAGAACCTCTGACAGCCATTTCGACTGGTACAGGGGCAATGTAAATTATAGGCCAAGTATACTTGCGTATACAAGGAATTTGGTCTCTGCATTTATCCCATCCATGAATTAGTGAACACACAGAGCACACAGTGAACACAATTAGGTGAAGCACACACTAACCCGGAGCAGTGAGCAGCCTTATTACAGTGGCGCTCGGGGAGCAGTGAGGGGTTAGGTGCCTTGCTCAAGGGCACCATGGATGTGGGCATGGGAGAGCAGTGCTCAACCACTTCCCCCGCCTTTTTCCCTTCTGGGTCGGGGATCGAACCGGTAACTCTTCGGTTACAAGCCCGAACCCCTAACCAGTAGGCCACGGCTGTCCCCAGTACCAGAGACAAGGTCCTTCGGGCAGCTTCTGAAAGGCTTGATGAAGATGTACATTCAAATTCTTTCATGCCCAGATCTCTTTGCATATGATGCCAAATACCATAAAAAGTGCCTTGCACACTACATCTCTAAACGAAATATAACAGCAGCCATAGAAAAGAATCAAAAAAGCAGACCAATGTCTATAACAAAGCGTTTATTAAGCTCACTGAAGACATTGATAAAACAGTATTGTCCAAAGATAAAAAAGTGAGATCTCAATTCTTTGACTGATAGCTATGACAACATACTAATGACCATTGCTGAGCAAGAAGGTGTGTCTATAGTTCAACACAAGAAATATAGATCCTGGAAACTAAAGGAAAAGCTGATACAGCATTACAAAGACAGGCTTGCATTTGTTCCACGTCCAAGACAGTCAGATCTGATCTGCTCAGATAGTATGACCATATTGTGCACTGAGGGAAGCTGCTAAACTCACAGAAAAAACAGTAGACTGAGACTACGCTTCCACAGACAAGTCAGAGTCTTTCCGAAATCCAAATATTACACAGGGCTGCAGACATATTGAGGAAAAGCATGGATCAGGTAGAGCATGACAGTGAGTAATATGTCAGCAGTGACTGTCTATTATGTTTCCAATGCAGCAAGTATGTACCCAACATCCTGTATGACTTTGTGAACTGGTGTGTTGATTAACATGCGCACAGAAATTACCAAACATGTGGTGATGACCCAGCTTCAAAGGAGAATCTGTGTGTTAATTTGTCATGATCTCATTGAACAGAGCTGTCACATCCATACGCCAATCACACTGGGACTTCCCATTTTGATACATCATGAGTTTGGTAGTAAGACAGTCATCAATGAGCTCAGTGCAATGGGACACTGTGTTTCCTATACAGAAGTTAGGCACTTCTCACATCTGTTGCAGCAGACCAGATATCAAGGACAGAGAGTGGTGTCTACATCCCAACTGGCCCCACTGGAGTTGCTGAACATGGAATTTGTGATGCAGCCATCAGCAACTTTGACCAAAATGAAGACACCCTGGATGTGAAGCGTAAAAGAATGGACAAAATATACCTGTAAAGTTTATCTCCATCCATTCATATCAATCGTGTTTAAGGTGGTGAGGGACCTCTGAACCTGAGGGAACCTGTGCTAGGCATTTATCTGCTGTGGAGACTTGGCCTCTTCGGAACACAACAGACATCATAGCATGAGTTGTATGCTTCCCATCCAGGGTGTCTTCATTTTGGTAAAAGTTGTCGATGGCTGCATCAACAATTCCATGTTCAGCAACTCAAGTGAGAACAGTTGGGATGTAGACACCACTGTCCTTGATCTATATTTCTTGTGTTGACACACCTTCTTGCTCAGCAATGGTCTTTAGTATGTTCTCATAGCTATCAGTCAAGGAGTTGAGTCCTCACTTTCATACCTTTAGACAATACTGTTTTATCAATGTCTTCAGTGAGCTTAATAAAGGCTTTGTTATAGACATTGGTCTGCTTTTTTCATTCTTTTCTATGGCTTCTGCTATATTTCATTTAGAGATGTAGTGTGCAAGGCATTTTATGGTATTTGGTATAATGCAAAAAGATCTGG
Organism: Alosa pseudoharengus; assembly: GCF_046254945.1. Lineage (NCBI taxonomy): Eukaryota > Metazoa > Chordata > Actinopteri > Clupeiformes > Clupeidae > Alosa > Alosa pseudoharengus. Next base: position 15,680,195 of record NW_027468663.1, on the reverse strand, counting down.
GCATGAAAGAATTCGAAGATGTACATCTACAAGCCTTTCAGAAGCTGCCCGAAGGACCTTGTCTCTGGTACTTGCGACTGTCAGTTGAAATTGCTGTCAGAGGTTCTGGTTTAGAGCTGGCCTTCCCACAAATGAAACAATCTCTTCGCATTTGAAATTATGTTGTATCAGCCCTACTCAGCCTTTTTGGTGCAGATGTGCTCTCACTCTCAACATTTGCAACTTGCTGCTGCTCACTGATTTTTGTCTTACTGCAGTAGTTCGCTATACACGATACATGATATGAAACTTTGATTTTGGAGAAAATATCATCGGTATATGGAGCCAGAGTTTTATGGACATCACCATCTCTCTCTCTGCTGAGCAAGGGTAAGTATGCGTTGGAGGCCTTCTACTGTGAGGTTTTGGACATGGGGATCTTTTTTCTTGCCCTTTTCAAAATGTTTCCTACAAGCTTTGGATCCAATGTCTGTAAGACATTCTCACTGTAATCTCTGTGTGAAAAGGCCTTATAATTCAAGAGATTAGTGAAAAGGAAAAATGTCAGAATTTTCATTGAAATGCAAATCAAGTTGAATTACACATGCAACATTAGTCAGAGGGCTAAGTACTTTCTTAGCTAGGGAAAGTAGTTTCTACAACTAACTGTTTAGCTACTTAGGGGTGAAGTAAGCAGTGTAGGCTCTACTGTTCACTGCTGGTCTGGACAGACAAAAGCTAACAATATTATTTTCCATTATTCAGTAATGACTTGACCAAAACAAAATTTAAGTGAATGTAAATATTTTAATAAAGGTGTTCCATTCCAGTGTTAACTTAATTCAATTGGATCTGTGTTTCATATGAAACGTATCATTATTAAATGTAACTATAGATCAGCACTTGCCTTGCAGTAACAATGAATTTATCAACATTCTTCTCACTGTGATGAATAATGATAATGTGATTTGGACTTGAGACTGTATTTTGCTAGTGTCCTGTTTTCTTTAATTTTGGACACCTCATACATTGAGTGACAGAACACCCTAACTTGTCATACTATATTTACATATTTGGTATTGTTGGATTCAGTACAACCCCACCTTTCCCATAAGCCATCATATGTGTTTCTATGATAATCCCTGGTAAAGCAGCTACAAAGTAAATTAAAACATTCTGCATAGATATCCATTTTTTGCATGTCCGCTTATTTTAGGTGTATGTTTACATGTCTCTATTCATTCCATACATCAAGATATTCACATCCAGTCTTTTCTAGTAGGTAAAGCAACTTCCTGACTATAAACATGCCAAGTTCTCTCAGAGCTTGTGTAATTGATCTGCACTAATTTATATGCCTTAACTCCCATACGGACAGGCTATATTTTAGTCCTTTTTTGGTTTTGGGGTGTATAACAATATCATTTAATTTAACAATCTTAGCAGTAAAATATTTTTAGCTAAGAATCCATTTCATATATGGGAGACCTTCGAGATAAGGAAAAACATTGTTGCGTTTAGTTCTACCTCCGGTAGGGGTATCTCAAAAATGTGGGGCCATTGTCAGCGTATTCGAATGTTCAGAGAGCTCACCATTTCGCGGGCATTAAACATTTATAAATTATCATTGGACGATATAAAATAAAATTCAAATAAAAACACAGAGAACAAACAAATCTGATTGGTCTATACCGAATTCCATATCAACATATTGCAAAAACATAAAGCATTATGGTCATTGTAGTAACAAAAATTAAACAGTGCGGTGATAACCACTATAAACATATTTTACAGGTGCTTACATAAGGATGGGGTGGCATCGGGGGGAGTATAGAGAACAGGTGAACAGCTTTGCATGGTGTGCTACTGTTCTTAAAAATGGCCCAGACAAAGGAGATGGTAGTGGACTTCAGGAGAAGTGGCAAGGTTGCAGAGACTTTATATCCTAAATGTTATTTTTTTACTTGTGTGTGTGATAAGTGTTCATATTATTCATTGTAATTTCCCTTTGGACATGAGTAGGCTACATCTATCTATCTATCTATCTATCTACCTGTATACCTACCTACCCAGAGCCATATAACAGTCTATACTGCTGTAACTCCACTGCTGCTATTATTAATTGTGAACTTCCGGGAACTATTTGAGGCTTCCATGAGATGCCATATTGTTGGAAAAAAGTGGAGCATTAGCGTCAATGGAGTTGTCGCAACTCTACCTTTATATGGCTCTGTACTTACCTATCTATCTATCCTTCTATCTATCTATCTATCTATCTATCTATCTATAGGACGCCTGTGACTTTGCACACTGCCCAAAACAAACGGCAACAATCACCAACAGTTGGGTCAGTGCACACCATCAGTCTGTATTTGTTGGATGAAGTTTTTCGAGTTTGGCATGTCAGTCTTTAGTCTAGCCTACTCTCCTGGGCATGTGTGGAACGAGAAGTTGATTTTTATGAACATTCTAATGACATCAGTCAGCTTTAGAATGTTGGGGTTGGCTGGGCACTGTGGGCAGTGTACAGCAAAGATTCTAGAGCGGAGCTCACCAGAGGTTATCGTCAATGGCTACCATGGAGCCAGTAACGTTACAAGAGGAGAAAGATGTTGACGACGGCAATGACCAAGCTTCTTTCACCCAGGCAAGTACATCTATTAACTTTGATTTGCTAGTTTTTCAAGCCAGCCCATATTTACTCAAAGTAGCCTATACGTTTCTTTAGGTTAGTTAATACTTATAATACCTAATGTGACGTTTGCTAATGTGAAGTTATCTGTTGATACATTAATGTTAACATTAGCAGCACTAGCTGCTAGTCTAGTTCTAGCGCAGCGTTTCTCAAACTGTGAGACATGCCAGGTGGGCGGCGAACTGACCTGAAAAACAGGAGTTATTTATTATTATTTTTATCTGTAGCCTGGGCCCAGGTAGCACCCGATGCGCAATGGACGCACTGTGTAATTCACAGGAAAGCGCTCGTGTCAAGGCGGCAGCTTAGTTAGTCCCGACCTATATGACATTTTGAACGTTGTTGTGAGAGTGGTGAATTTCATCAAAACCCGGCCCTTAAAAGCGCGTCTATTCTCCGCACTTTGCGAAGAGATGGTAGCTGACCAAAAGGCTGTAGGCTACTGTTTCACAGCGAGGCAAGGTGGCTTTCCCGAGGTAAAGTGCTGTCGCGCGTGTTTGAGCTCCGAGTCGCCTCTTCTTGGAGGAAGAGCGCATGTTTGAATCTGCAAGCACGTTCACTAATGAACATTTCTTGCTGGCCTATCTTAGCGATATATTTGATATATCTTAGCGATACATTTGAGTTAAATGTCCAGTTACAAGGCAAAGACAAGCACCTACCTCACCTAGCAAATAAGATTACTACATTCACCAAAAAAACTTGAGTATGGGACAGGCGCCTCGATCGCGACAGTAGCCTATTATGCCTTTGAGATTTCTGAGCGAAATCGCTGAAACGTCTAATTGGGAGCCACTCTTGTGATCCCATGTATTAAACAGTAGGCCTACATCACATCCCTGCAAAGTTTATTTCAAAAATATTTCCCAACCAGCAGTGCTCAGCAAGGGCGTAGGTTTGGTCTCAGCTTTGGTGGGGACACATCCCCAACTCCTGCTGTCACGATACCAACATTATTGTTTCAATACCAATACCAAGTGAAGAATTTGAACAATTTTAATTTTGATTTGGTTGGGGCCCCCACCACCTTGACGGCATCAGTAATATTGAATATTGTGTGACCATCATCTGTGGCAATCATAGAATTTGATTGACCCACACACAACCCCCCCCACACACACACACACACACACACCACACACACACAGAAAGTGATGGTTGTCATAGGTTTCTATTTCATATTTTGGTATTCATATAAACTTTATATACTGTATATTGTTAATTATCTCTGGATGTGAGAAAGAGGAGCAGCCCGCTGAGGCAACGTTTTCCGCTTGATGCAGCGCTCACACGTCTTACAGGGCAGTTCCAGCGTTATGGATGTGACAATTGGACTCATATTGGTAAACAAAATGCCTTAGAGTGGGGGCGAAATTAGTATCAGTGAATTAATTTGCATAACTTTTAATGCAACCTCGGTCCTCTGAATACTGAGAAATCCTCAAATTTCAAATAATCAATTTCATCCTAAGAATACAAGGCATTTTATCAGCGTTATGGATGTGACATGAAATGGACACACTTTTGTGAGAGATTACAGGTTTTCTACAAATTCTGTGAATTTTAAAGGAAACTGCCGAAACTATGATATATGTACCATGAAGGAGACTTGAATGAACACAAAAAGTGTGTTTTTGAAACTATGCGTCATTTTCATAATGCATTATGTAGGAAAAACTGGCGTTATGGATGTGACGGTTTCACGTTATGGATGTGATGTGTCTGAACCAGTCCTCGACAAACTACATAAAACACATAATTAAGTAGTGAATTTTGATATGAAACAATTGAAATAGTAATCATGAAAAACTGGCGATGAAATTATTGCTTCCTCAGTGCCCACCAAGATCCACAGGAAGAATCAGGACAACAAATCATTTAAAGGGGACATATTATGCAAATTTCACTTTTTGCATCCTTTTGTACCTCCATTTGGGTCTCTACAGCTCCTAATAACACTCCAAGCGCGAAAAAAAGCCATCCATCCGTTTTCTGTGAGTCAGTTGAACGATTTTGGTGTCAGGAATCATAGGCTTCTATGAGCCATTTTCTGGCTCCCTTATCCTGACGTCAAAATAAGGGAATTTGCATAGAACCACCCTGGCGCCACCCCTCACCTCTCAACCCCCACATAGCCCCACCCACCCAATTAGTTGAAGATCGCCATTAGTTTGCTGGTTTAACAAGCACTGACACTGAGCGCAATGGCTACAAGCAAGAGCAAGTCACACATGAAGTGTTGTGTTGTTGGCTGCACAGAACAACACAAATCCTTGCACTTTCTCCCAGCCAAAGAGAACAGAAGAACCGAGTGGCTCCATTTCATTTTCGATGGCCATGTTCCAGCAACAGTCGGCAAAAATCTTGTGTGTGGAACCACTTCAAGGCAGACTGCTTTGAAAACCTAGGACAGTACACTGAGGGATTAGCCATCAAACTTCGTTTGACAGAGGGATCTGTACCTACTGTCCGTGGCAAGTCACAAGATGAGAGACATGTAAGTACTTTCAAATAATGACTTTTGTGTTCCTATCGCAGTTACGCATGAACTAACTTAGGTTGTTCGTGTTTTGTCATTTAGCACAAGCTAACGCAAACATTATGGCTAACGTTAGCCCTGCATCTGCTTGGAGTGAGCATTTTCTCCATTCCAAATTGCAAATGCAGCACACAGCCGATCGAGTCATATTTGACAATCCCAGTCAATAATATCTGAAAGTAATGATTTCAAAATGTTGTCTAGACGCTAGACCTCCATTAAATATTGTCATGTTATCCACAATTGAGGCGACCAACAGCTAAAAGCCCTTAGTATAAGCTAATGTTAGCTTGTAGCCTCACTTTATAACGTTATCCAGTGTTTGCACATTTCCCCTATAGCTCTATTTCATTTAAGCTGCAAGGGTTTGTCACAATTTGTAGTCGTTTTGTCCTTACTGATAAGGAGTTAGATATGGTCATGTTATCTACAATGAAGGTGGCCAGTAAGCTCTTGGTCTAGGCTAATGTTTGCTGTTGTAAATAAAGCGAGATATAGTACTGACAGTGCAAGAAGTTGTAGCCTCAGTTTTTAGCTCAAAGTAAACGTGCATATTATGTGCATGCCATTATTTTCATGTTTGGTTTTCTCTTTACTGCGCAAGACTCTACCTGGCTGCTCTGCATTACAATGAGGATGCTGCACGAGACCAGGCCACCTTATCCTCTGGGGACCCTCTCTACAGGATGCATTTCCCAAAGTACAGGAAGGGAGAGTGCAGGGTGAAACCCATCAAAACCGAGACAACATTCCGTAAGTTACATCATTTTTTATTTATCAACAATAAAAGATCTGTTCATTTTGCATGCTATTGCACTATGGTGTCTTTACAATGAAAAAAAACAATAAATAAATGTACAATGAAATACTTTACAAACTATGTACATAGTTACAGAAGTGTTTGTGAAATATTGCACAGGGTATGTGGAACACTTGATGGGCTTCATCATGGGCGAGGTCTTTGTGGACCAAGAAGCATACAGGGAGGAACTCCTGAAAATAAGCATTCCTCCGGACCTGTCCTCAGAGTTTGAGCACCCAGAGAAGGAGGAGGAGGTGATCGCCAACTATGTGTCTCGCTTCAATCCAGGGGAGGCAGTTTGAAGCCCACGTATTGTCCTTGGCTGTCAGGAAACTCCCGACGAACACGCAGGACCACACATGACAGGATGACGACCCTTATTCTGCATCCAAGGAATCCCCAACACCAACTGACAAAGCTCCTGTAGGCAAGCTATTTGTAACGACTAAAAAAAAAAAAAAAAACATTGCAGTAGTTAGCAGGTTACGTAATCTGTCAGTTCTGTCAAAAGTGCAAAGTGCACAAAGTGCAATTGTCATATTGCATATGTCATGTTTTATTTCTGTTTTGTGTAATAAATATATTGTAATTTTATTTATATTTAAATGTGTCACGAGTGTATGTTTGATACCTGCTGAATTTGCAGACAATAGCCATACATAAAAAGAAAGAAAACAACAATTGGGGCATGTGTTGGTGTGTAAGGCCATTAGTGACCTATGAACATTAGTAAGACTAACATCTGCTTTTGCTGATAAAAACGGTAGCCTGTCACTTCTCATAAACACTGGGAAAAACTAATAAGTAGCTTAATAAATAACACATACTGCTCTATTCCCCGTAGCCGTAAGGCCCCATGGTCAGCTCTGTATATGTTCAGTGCATTCTGAAGAGAATAAACATTCAGGCACACCGGGTATAAACTTATTAAACTTAAATTTATAAATAAGTTAGTAACCAGTGTTGGGAGGGTTACTTTCAAAACGTATTCCGTTACAGAATACAGAATACATGCCCAAAAATGTAATCTGTAACGTATTCCGTTACGTTACTCAATCTGAGTAACGTATTCTGAATACTTAGATTACTTCTGCATTGAATTGCATTTTATAAGTGTAGGAATGCGGCCATCCAATCCTGCTTAGGCCTACTAGCCTAAACAGGCCTATTCTGGTGTGTTCTTCTGTTCCAAATGGCTGAAGTGTTCACATAGGGCTCACAAGGGCTCACATAGGAGAATGTAAAGTCAACTAAACTACCTGATACAACTTTAAAATAGCAAGGTGACCATTAAAACTACAGCAGGCGACTAGGCTACTTAAAATAAACAAATAAATAGGCTACTTTAAGGGCGTAGCCAGAAATTATCGATCCAATGTGTGTCTCAATTGTCCCCCGCTGACCACCTCACACATTTCTCTAGATTTTGCAACGACCTTACATGACACAATGCAATAAAATATGCCAGTTTTTAGGACACAGAATAATGTTTGTAATGATACCAGTTACGTTTAACAGTAACATAAGTGTAATGAGCTATTCATTGTCAAAGGTGCATGGTGAAGTGAAATTCTTACTTTGGAAAAAAAACATTTGCCGATATCCTTAGATGGGAGATACTTGTGTAGTTCAAATTGCTTGTGCAAGCAAGATATTTAAGGTGTCTTAACTGTACACATGTCTCAACTGTACTCAGTCTACCCTAATTAAGGTGTGCCTGTGAGATTTTTCGGTGGCATCAACCCAGTAGGCTACAAGTGAGGGGCGCATATGACAGGTGGAACGCAAATGACCTGTAAATGTAAACACTATGGGCTAGGCTACTGTATATCAGTGCTTTCAAAATGAACTATCGCGTAATGACAATCAAAAACCGCACGTTAAAATATGCTAGGCCTACTCGCAAGAATAATTCTTCAGAGGCTGCACCATATAATACATTTTAAAATGTAAATGTAGATCTAGAAAAAATAAATAATCTAAAAAGCTATTTTAAGTTAGAATAAAAAACTTAGAATGCAGTGCCTATTATAGAGATTGGTTTTATTAGGTCAAACAACACGTGTACTAGGCTTTGCTTATTGCTTAGCAAACTGTGTAACCGATTGGCCGAAGTAGCCTGAGCTATTAATACTTGGGAAAATATCCTTTGAACAGACATCAGGAACCACGATCAGTGAGGAACAGGAGTTTACTCAATTTACTTTACTCAATTTGCTGTGCAAACAGTCATTTCAGGGTCTCCAATGACGCTTCCATAATGCGCGCTGGCTGCATTTTGAGGCTAGTGCAAGACGGCAGGGCTTGGATTTAAACATGCAAACAATTTCATCATAGCTTTCAGGAGCTTCTGGGAAATGGAGTTGCCTTAATTTATTTAGAGAGTGAACAAACTTATGAAACAGATAAGTATCGTCATGTAATCCATTGATTTCAACAATGTAACTGTATTCTAAATACCAACTATTTAACTTGTAACTGTATCGGAATACAGTTACTCAAAATTTGTATTCTGAATACGTAACGCCGGTACATGTATTCCGTTACTCCCCAACACTGTTAGTAACACGGTAAGATATTTGCAGGCCTTTCTGTATCTTAGAAAAGTTACCTGTGTAATCTCCTGGCAGCATATACTCTGCCTCAGTTGGCACTGCCCAACAATTTCCACAAGCACACCTATATAATAAAATAATAATAATAATAATAATAATAAAAGCTAATCAAGTGCTGTGAATCTAGTGAAGTTTCAAATACAAGCAAATGTTAAATATTGTAAAAAGACTGGCTTTGTCACGAAAAATTACATTACGTTTACTTCGTAACAGGCTGAACAGGGTGAAGGCTAATAGCCAAGACTAATTTGGCACGTAGGAGAGATAGCACATTGATTTAAAAAGTAAACAAACCATTTAGAAACTGGTTCAACAGCATTCGTGAAGGTGTTTCTGCAGGTGGCTCCTCTTCATCTTGATCTGGGTCCGACTCTGGGTCGAAAATGTTGGGCTAGAGTGCGCCTCTGTATTCTGTCATTTTCACCCAAGCAGTGGAGGTTTTCACGTGAAGAAAACGAACAGCGTAAACATCTGACAGGTGGGGCGTGGTCAGCAGTAGCTTATTTGCATAAAAGTGATAGAGTCCTTAAACGGCTCATTCTGAAAGGGACTGAAGCTGGCAAGAATTAGGCTGCAGAGATCTCTTAATGTGAGATTGATTTTGTGCAAAAAACTTTATGAACATGTTTTGTATAGCCCATAGACCTATTCTAACTTAGGTATAAGAGGTATAATATGTCTCCTTTAAAATATGAAAAAGAAATTTATTTTTTTCTTTTACCGTCATCAATTTTGGTCAGTGATTCCCGGGTTACTGAAACACCAGGGAACATGAAACTTGGTGGCCACTCCCCTAAATAACCAGCCCTACCTGAATCGTTACACCCAAGATGACAAAATATTTATGGTATGTTAGTCTCAAGAGCCCGCATGAACCTAACCCATACCCACTCATTTGTGATTTGCACACATAAAGTACATGCACGCGCACGTGCACACACGCACATGCACACACACGCACATGCGCACACACACATGCAGGCACGCACAGTCGCACACATACAGACAGGCAAGCACACACACACATAAACACATACAGACAGGCAAGCACACACACACACACACACACACACACACACACATGCACAAACACCCACCCACATGAATGCAGACACATAAATACACACACACCGGCACGCATACGCATGTGGGCATGCAAACACATACGCACACACACACACACATAAACACACAAACACAGGCACGCATACGCACATGCACACACACAGACACACACACACAGACACACACACACACACACACTCTTATAAACAAAAGCAAACTCACATCTGCACACACTCATTTCCATGCACATGAGTTGCAGGAGTGAGATGGAGACAAATTGACAAGCGTGATTTATTTTTGCGAAGAGAATATGCAGGACTGAGAGGCGGTCATATTTTGTATGGCCATGTCACATCCATCAACAAATGTAAGGAGTTGTGCTCTTAAAGGCAAGCTGAGCATAGACATTGCTCTACCATTCCCTTGTCAATCTGGAATTTGTCAAATGACACAATTTGTTTGAACATTGGGTCCATTTATCCACTTTTGAAATATGTATAATATTACCATGTAAAAAAAGTATGGTTGCACACCATATTTATGATGTAAAAAGAGTGTCATTCTCCATCAAATTCAATCAGATCAGTTACAAACAATAAAATATAGACCTAAATGAAGATTTTAACAACAGTTCTATTTGTGTATGCACAACTTTTTTTTTCCATGGTAAGGATGACCTTTGCATGGAATTGCCCTACAGTATTTCTCTGCATCAGTCTTCATACGAGGCCAGTAAAACCGATCACGAACCAAGCTATATGACTTATCGAACCCCAAATGTCCAATATCATCATGCAGAGACTTAAAAACAAGCCTATGAAACTGCTTAGGTAATACCAACTGCCTCACACGCTGGTCGGCCTGCTTTACTGTCCTATATAGTAGCCCTCCATCAATGGACAACTTTGGCCACTCCCTTAATTATTTATAGCATTTTATGATCTGCATAATTACTAATAGCTAAACATATTTGGTCATTTGAATACATCATAATGATATTTAAATTATTAGTCTACACTTGTCTTCAATATCATCAAATTTGTGGTGCGCAAGTTTAATTGTGTGCCTGTCACTTTAAGGAGAACGTGAACGCAATTAGCTTTCAAACTCACGGTTTTAGGCTAGTGGAAAATAGTTTCGCATAGTGCAAGGATATGTGGATTCAATTCATCATGTTTGCTATGTCATTAGATAAAATAAATGTTCAAAAAACTAACAAGTCAAAGAAAATCTTTCTTGAATGAGATCATAAAAGGAGAAAAGTAAGTGTCTCGCAATGTTCATTTCTATAAGTATGGAAATGCACAATGGTTTGTCTTTTATTTCTTTGCATTGTGCAGGCTACATTCACAAATACATTAGCCTACATGAACAGAATATAGGAACAGGAAAATGTCTCGGATCCATTCTTTATTGCGACTGCAAGATTGGTAGCCCAATTAACAGTCAGTGATGGTGACTTCTATTCTGTGCTATATGCCACTGTCTGTGCGGCACACCCCTATTCAACATGACTCCTAACCTTGGTTGAAAGATTACAGAAGCTAAGTTAACTGTAACAATATCCTGGGTAATATCCTAACAGTTAATGCTATTTTCCTTAGTAAAATCCGCATTTGAAAACCTTGTCACCAGTTGCCACAGTCTGTAGTTACTTTGCCTAGGCTTAGACTCTGCATAATGAAAACACTTCGAATGTTCCTTTTCTGCTTTGGCGTCATAGCTGATCTACAAAGCCCAAAAAGAGGCAAAATGTGCATGCTGAAGGCCAGAACATGTTTCTTGACAAATTGCTGGTTGGGTGTCATAGATATATTTACTGACTGCTGTATCCTCCAGGATTATTGCCACTTTTGGTAACGTTGACTAAAAAGATCTTTTTATAGGTGTGTACTAGGTCTGGTAGGCCTACTTGTGTTTTTGATAGTTTAAGCATGCTTGGCTTGACATTTGCGTGTATTGTATGGATTTACAGCAGATGATCTTGCAAATCATATATTAGTCTTTTGTCTTCTTCAGAAAGGAAAACCTCTTTTAAAATGTGTAAATCGGCGTAATCAAGTTATTAAAGCTAGCATTAGGTTAACCATGTTACAGTAGCTTCGAGTACTGTAGGTTTAAACAGTGCTAGTTTATGCTGTTCTCATGCAGATTGTTTGTTTTTATTTATACATTTGAAGTGATTTATGTTTATGCTATAACTTGTATTTGGTTTTTTTCTGTTTGTTTGTTTGTTTTTTCATAGGAATTGCCCCTAGGAAACAAGCTTGAGTTGAAACCTATAATTATCAGTGGTCCAATTGTTAGGAGAAAACAGTTTCTACACTATCTTGACATGGTTTTGGACCAGTTCTGGCTGCATTCCAGGGATATCCAGGCAAGGCAGCTTGATTTGTCATTTGACACCCAATGAATTATTGATTTGATTGAAACGTCTATAGGAACAGAAACAGAACCTATGATATACAATGTTTAACTAAGAAGAAGTCATTTCATGCTGGGGCTTCATGAGGTGGCAATTTTTATTTCTTTATTTGTTTTTAGATAGTTCCTGGCAATAGTTTTGCATTCCCTCCTGCTTTTGTATTCCTTTGCTATAGTGCTGTGTCTCACAAAGACAAACATATTACATAAGACAAACATAAGGGATGCAAAACTAGAATAGAATGGAAAGCCTTTAGTGTCACTGCACAGTTTTACAACAAAATTTAGAGCATCTCTCTGAAAAGAAACAATATAATCTGCAATAGATTCAACACATACTGTACAAATGCACTGCATATAAGACTTTGCATACAGTATATAAAATGTAATTGTAGATTACACACCAGCACCTGCACACACAGATATTCAATAACAATAAATAGCAAATAAATATCTGGGTTCTGACAGCATAATGCACAGTCACTAATGTATTGCACAGGATGCACTGGAATCCATATAGTTAGATTAGGTAGTCAGTGGTGTTACTCACAACAGTGTGTTATTAGAGTGAAGAAGTGGTGGGCAGGGTGATATGAGTCTTTGATGATGTTTGGGGCCCCTGCATTGGCACTGGGATTTAGGAGGGTGTGCAAAATTGGTGTGAGGGATTGCAAAAAAAGTATTTTTTTAAGGAAATGTCCTCTGTTCTCTTGGGGTGATTTTTTTTAAGGTTTAATTTTCTTTGCAATAGTTTTGCATTCTGAGGGAATGCATGACTTACAGTAATATGGTTATGGTTATGGATTTAGCAGACATACAAAGTCTAATTTGTCTTTTATTATTTATAAAGTCAAATTTAATACAAAGTAAAAGTAGCTAAAAAAGAACCCCCAGGACATTTTAGGGGCTCTGTAGTTTTAATTTCCAGTGTTCAGCAACTAAATAAATGTTCAGGGTGTCCTGGAAACACAGGATCAATTCAATAGGCATATATCAGGCAATGCCAATATATCAGGCAATTATTGTAGAATAGAAATAGCCTATTACATTTTTCCACAAAAAGCATACACTAGCTTAACATATAACAGAATTATTAACACAAAATAAGCGTGGAAGTTGAGAGGAAAATAAGGCATTGTGTATATTATGAAGAACACTAAACGTAATCTCTGTTTCATATAGTCAAAACGGTCGACGATCATTGAATTACTACCTGTTTTTGCCTGTGGTGCGGTGGAGACTAATGACCTTTATTCAGTTCAGGAAATTGTGAATAAGGTATTTCCATATTATAGAGATATTATGTGATGGAGCATTATATAACAGTTAGGTCTGATTGAAGGAGTTAATTTAGTAATTGAATTCATTCAATCACTTTGTATTGTGAAAATCAGCATCATAAGTGTATCAAGTGGAATTAAATACAGTAAAAATGGAATAAAAATTCCGAGTGGGGATGTGTCACTCATTGAATGCCTCTCGTCCAATCAGAAATGAATACATAATTTGACCAGACCTAACTGTTGTATAATACATAATTATGTGATTATTTATATGAGTTTAGATGTGTGATGATAACATTGAGTTAGCCCTGACTACATGATCTACATGGACTGTGATATGAAACAGGTTTTAAGATTAAAAAGCCATTAAAAAAATATATTTTGATGTGGGTAGATGGATGTGAACTGTGGAGACTATGATGACTTCAAGCCCATGCACAGGGCCGCTGAGTGTGGCAATATTGAAATGGTGACGTACCTGATGAAGAAGGGTTCGTCTTGGCAACTGATGAATCACTTCGGCGAGAACCCCTTATCCCTGGCCATCAAGAACAGGTAGATCATATGAATGGATGACAGATGTCATATTTTACCTCAAAAGGTGAAAAATGGTGTGGTGATTTAATTCTTACTGTACACACAAGATCTGTTTGGACCCTGCTGAAAGATGGGCAAAAACATTCACTGGACATGCCACATTTTTGTTTTGTCATTTTATCTTTTTCAAACAAACTAGGCCAAATCAGATATTTGTACCTTACCCAAGAGAGAGGCACAAGTAGTTGCTCATAGGCCAAAAACTAACTTGACTTATACGCAGAGTACTCATGCATCACATTTGTTAATCATCAGCAGTCTGCAAAATGCTACTGCTGTGATTTCTCCTTGCTCTCCTCACCCGCACCCCCACTCTGTCATATGTATGGCATATGGTACTTAGATAAATTAAGCAAATATAGCCCCATAAGCTTGGTTCCATATGCTCTGATCAGTTTCATTCCATAAAGTGAGATACAAATTGTGACTGATCTGATTAAAGCTCAAGAAGGAGTAGGTCAAATTTAACTTACAGAATTCGTTTAGACATCAATATTGTGTTGGATGGATGTAATGTGGATCAAACTAGAAGTCCACTTGGAGAGTGCAAACCTCCGCTAACAGCACATCTGCATACCTAATATGCGAGTGAACTGAAAGTCCAGTGAAGGAGAATGAAGCCATACAGCTCTTCTATTAGGAGGTTTATTACTCTGAGTTAACTTACCCAGGTTTGTCACTAAACCATTAGGGTGGTCCTTATCAAGTCAAACTTTTTTTTTTGCAAAATGTTAGTGTCTTAACGTCTTAAACTGTTCCTTTTAACTTCAAAAATAGAAATATGCAAACATTTTGACAAAAAAATTATATTTAGAGGTAGCTCAATCATGTGGAAGATTGCCTATGTGGAAGCTGTGCTGCGTTATTGTGATATGCAAGTAATATTAAAAGTTGCTGCAAATGAACTACATTTTATTGAAATCAGAGCAACACTGACATGACAACAATGACAACAATCTCAAAAAAAGCACAACGTTTTCAACAATCCCTCATTTCTGATGCTCAGTAGCCAGTGTTGACTTTTTGCAGTCTGGATAGATCCGACAGTGATCTTCCATTCTAATAGATGGCAGATTTGATCCAACTAATTCTGGTATGGTGGAACCAATCAAATAAACTTCACTTCTTGTTTTTGCCATGATTTTGCTCTTGGTACACAACACAACTGCAAGCAAAGCTGGGCAAGTAATGGTGAAGATGCCTTTTCCTCATACAGTTCTGTAGCACATATTTGGGGTTCCGTGGATACAATTGTTTGAATGTTTTAATGAAGACCAAAAAATGTGCTCTAAACCCAAACAAAAAAGGTGATCATCAATAGAAATATGTATTGATTCCAAATCTGCTAAACCGGGTCATGGATGGATTAATTTGGATTTAGTTTCTACAATAAGTAAACTGAGATATGTATGTAAAATATGTATCTAAAAGATATGGAGATTGTTTTGGAATTTTACTAGCCAGTTACAATGCCAATTCAAATAATCTGTTTTTATGAAAATCATCAAACAGAAAATCATCTGAAAGTTTAAAGCTATTGAGCCACCAGTAATTATTATGTTACTGCCATAAAAATTGGCATGCTGTATTTTCTTATATAAAGGAACAATTTGAAGGGTTAAGAGCATGACAACTGGAGACTTTAAAAATAAGGACCACCCTACCCCATGTATGAATAAAGATGTAATATTGTGGTGCAGAAATGTTTTCCTCTGGTTGCGTGAAAATTCCAGTCTAGCAAACTAAGTAGCAAAGTTGTCAGAGCAGCTCCTTTGAGAGAGGAAGAACTGGGGAAACGATGGGGCAGTTGAGCTATAGGGGGTGTATAGGAGGTGTTGTGCTATAGACCCTTTCAATAAAAAATATAAAAATATGTGCATTCCCATGGCATTTCTGGTGGCACAGAAAACAACATTGAGTTAATGGTAACACGGGGATAAACAAATCAACATGTTTTAAAAGTAGATCATTAAGCTAAAGCCTGATTCATTTTCAATTTAATTTCCGTATCTGCGTTGGTTGTGAATGTTTCAGCTGGGAATCCTCTAGGAACAGAGTGAAAAGGTCTATAGGGTGCTGTGATCACATCCATATTATCATCTCAGGAACAGACCTAAGCCACTTACATAACACAAACCCAGCCAACGTTGCCCAGTTTCTGTTATTGTACTGCACAGTAAAAAAATAACCCTGTCCTAAAATATGATCGCTTACTGTACGTACACACCGCCGCCAACTTGAGCTGCAAAAGATACAGGAAGTCCTTAATTGTCAATGGAAGCCGGCTTCTCTCAGCTGCAAGAAGCGGCAAATCTGTTGGCATCGCGTTTTGGGCGTCTTGAGCGACCAGAGCGTCAAGCAGAAAGTTAAAAGTTGGTCAACTTTATGCTAATGAGCTATGACGCGGTTCAACGTAGAATTCTGCCACGTCAGAGCGGCCAAAGCGTCAAAAGCTTCCCAGTACTTGACAGGGCGGCCAGAGCTTTTTTGCATCTCAAGTTGGCAGCGGTGTGTACGTACAGTTAGTCAGGAGGTCTGTCAAATACAGACCTTGTCCAGACCATTACAAAGAACTGATGAAGAACATGCGTTTGGTTTAATGGAAAACCAGCACAGCATTGCTTTCTTTTCTGATTTTGCAGGCATTTTGATCTCATCAAGTTTCTGAAACTGCATCACGCCGTCCTCAAGATGCCACTAGTGAGAGCAGCAATGCGCCTGCAACAGTAAGAATTTCCCATTGTTTCCCCATGAACAACCTTGTGTCGTTTCAAAAATGAAATGTTAAGAAATCCATAAATATCATACCAAAGTTTGTAAACAGAACATAATTCAGACCAAACGTGCACCTCGGGTTTTAGAGGTTGGGTGGTCAACTGTTGAATAAGCTTAGCAAGCACTGCTCCATACTGTTGTTTTCATTCAGAGTTTTTGTAAATTGCATTCAAATTGAATTTGAATTGCATTGCCATTCTGTCTCTTCATTTCTGTCTCTGTTTCTTACTCTGACCCTTGCCTCTCAGAGCTGTGGCTAAGAGGGACTTCTCCGCACTGTACGCTTGGTCCCTGGCTGAGCTGGACATGGATGGAAAGGACTACAATGGCCGCACAGCCATGCACCTGGCTGTGCGCATGCGTGACAAACAGCTTGTGCAGATTCTGTTGCGCTATGGGGCCACGCCTTTGGTGAGCTCACGCTGCTGTCTGCTGTCCAGTATAACATTAAATGCACGTAAACATTTCACTCACTGTAATACTTTTTAATGTGATTAGTGGGTGAGTGAGTACTGTCTATTATTGCCACGTGAATGAAATGGATAATCAATAACAATTGTGAATAACCTGCTATTTGGGAGTGAGAAAAAATCTAGCTTGATTTGGATGATGGCAATGTGTTCATTAGGTATCAAATGTAGACCTATTTTATTTTTTTGTAAGTAACTATTTTCTGTAACACCTTAAATATCAATTGTATTGATGCAAGGCCAAGCGATGAAGAGAGATATGCATCTGGTGTTCCACTAGCTGGCCAGGGTATTGTTGTGCTTCTGGTCTGAAGCTCACTGAAAATGTAGCCAAATTATCAAAATATCATCTAAATACTACAGCACATTGTGAACTTTAACTTACCGTAAAACTTCAAATAATCGCCGAGTCACTAAGAGACGCCTATCTCTTTTAAACACCTGGCGTGGCTACAGGTTTGGGTTAAAGGCCGGTCTCCAGTAGAGGCCTGGTCGGTTTTTTAGTTTCGGGTTGTATTTAATGTTCTAAAACCCGTCAGATCGTCTGTTTAAAGATTCGCAATGACACGAAACCGTTACAGAAAGGAGGTTACAGCAGTGTGAATTAGATGTTGCACGTCGTTACAAGTCGTCGCAAAGCATTCACATGTCTGGTCACAGTTGCAAGGTTTTAGAATGTTGCATCAAGTTGCTGCTCATCTCGTTGCGAATCTTGGGTGTGATTTGGGCTTAAGGCGCAGACTGCGCACGTTATGATTAGATGACATTAAAAGACTGCGGTGGGGAGAAGCTAGAGTTCCAAATTGTATAACTTTTTTTTTAATATGAACTATGCCTATATGTCCGACTTCGTCATCGTTCAATTCATCCCTTGTGTTAATTTGCGGATAGGCCGATGGTAAGCTTGTTTTTATGCTGGCAACAAAACCAGAACGGTTCGCGAACGTTATTCTTTATTCTAAATGCCATGGCGATAAAGAGAAAGAACTCAGAAAAGGAATTTACCTTAGACTAGGCTATATCAGAGCCCGTCTACAGACATTCTCTGGCTATATAACCTACTGAAATAGGTTAATGATGTAAAGTCAAGTGCGCTTCTATGGGACTGGTGTGTGCGCGCACAGTTTTTATTGATGAGTCGGAGTGGCAAGTGCTGCGCATAGTTGCAGTGGAATGTGGCTGCCGCAGGGCATTATAAAACTTCTCACTCTTAGACCTACTCATACACGGCAGTGAAATGGCATATTTAGCTGTCTAAATTCGAATCATAGGCTGGGGGAGAAATCGTCGGACATCCATGATTATTTTGTTATTCAGCACCCCTGGTCAAAAATATGTTCCCGTGCGCCTGGAAGTAGGCTATGATTTGAATGTAGACTGTTGTCAAATTTGGCAAATAAAAAACGGGACAAACAGTATGGTTCATGCTCTCTCATGCTGTTTCATTCCTGCCGAAAAGGAGGGAGAAAGAAACATTAAGCATGTTCCACTTTTGCATAAATAATTCCTGAACGGTTTTGGTCAGGGCTGATAATGCAACTGTTTTTGACAAAGGACCGATATAGGCTATTTGCTAGTGACAAAATATGAGCTTTCAGTGTGATACGATCTCTTTGTAGATTACGTTTAATTAAAACGTGTTTCATCTGTTCTGGCTATCCCCGCTATTTGGATCTTACTGTATCTCACTCAATGAACAACATCTCAACACTAAATGAATGATGATCCGTAATTGTCATCATATAGGTAGACATTCAGTGTGTTTGAAATAATTAATTCAATAATATTTTCCATCTTTGCAGAGGAAAAGTTTTGTGTAAAGGGAATTAAAGGCCTGTCTTATATAGACGCCTGTCTCTAATACTAGCCGGTGCAGTTTGGCGATTTGGGAAAATAAAAGCCCGGGCTATTATTTGGAGTTTTACGGAGTTTTACGGTAATGGAGGTTTATATGTTCTCAGGCACTGTCCCAGAATTCAGGCGTTGGCTGGGTTTTGTTTCATTACATATAACGGCTGAAGGACATTTTTTTTCTTTCTTTTTTTGATAACTTCTCTTCACCACTCTTCCTTGTCTCTCATGCCCTCATCTCAGGAGAGGGATATCTGGAACCAGACTCCACTGGATGAGGCTCGCAAACAAAACTTGGATGGAATCATGACGCTCTTTCATCCACGCTTCACTGTGCAGTTTCCCAACAAACAAGCCTATTTGCAGCACATACAAAATAAGAAGCTGGAAACTGACATATGATGTCACACTGGCCCTATTTAAAAGGACAGAAGGGCATAGTTATGCTGTCAGAGATAACATATTTCTAATTTATTTAACATAAGTTATTTTTGTGTGTTATTCAGCCATGTTTTAGCCATAATGCATTGAATCTTGATAGGAGTAACCAGAAGTCGATATTGTAATATTTTCAATAAATCTGTGATATTTTCAAAAATAAAAATGGTTTCTTTGCAGAATGGCATATAATCTCTGTGCTGCAGAGTAGCATTAAATTCAAGAAAATATACATGAATAATTTACTTTAATTCTGCCTTTACCAATACCAGTACCACCATATGGTAATTGAAAGATGGTCAAAGCATGTATCACTATTGTGTTAACAGCCCTCTGTTTTGAATTATTAATTATATTTACTTCTGCATTTGTTTGCATGTAGCATGTGAATGAATATAGAGTTTACTGGAAATATTTCTTATCGTTAATATTCACACAGTTGACAGGGGAAAAAACAGGAAGCCAGGAGAAACACTAGGAAACTGTGCCAGGTTTCTCTTTAAGAACCATTTGCATAATTCTGCAAAATAAGTTTCTGTGATGGGTTGGGGTGACCCATTTAAATTTGATCACATTTCCACAGATTATCAGAGGGCAGTCTAGGACCATCACAGTCAGTGACATTTTTTTCACTGATTTGTTTTTCTAATTTGTTATACTTTTTTACAGTAGGTCTACAGGTAGAGTAACATCAGGAGACAGCAAAAAGAGTATCATAACAGTGTGATTAAGACAGCAAATAGCATAACAGAGTGATGAAGGCTGTTGCAATGTTTAGAAGACGTGCTAAGGGTAAAGCTAAGAGTTTTCCTTACTGCTGGATGGTACTGACTGGATTGGTCACTCTTGGGCTGGCTTTATTTGGTCAGCCTTTATGGCTCAGTAAATGTGTGAAATCACTGGCCTTGCTTTTCCAGTGGATGAGTGAGCAACTGTCTGGAAAAATCTACGAGTACATGATAACGATCTTCGGAGAAGAGCCAGTGAAGTTTTCAGCAGAGGTAAAAAACATGCAATGTACAAAAGTTTGGTGAACACTTTGATGTACTATTAGTATGTTAACCGACAATACTCTCAGGACTTCTGGTGGATTTTATTTGCATTTTGTTCTCTGCTTTTTCAGTGGATTAGAGTGGTAATGAGATATACGATAGAGATGATAGCACTGGCTGTGAATGAAATAATTCAGTATACTACTCAGATGTTGGAATCCATGGGAATTGCAGGTATTGAAATGGATTTTGGAATTGGAAACTTAATTATAAATATTGTAATGTTCATATTCTGTAAGTTGCTTTGGACAAAAGTGTCTGCAAAATACAACAAAGATATGAATATGTTGGGTGTGCAATTGCACAGATATGCATAATTGGCTGACAAATTTTAAAAAGTATTTGTGATTTGGGGATGCAGACAGTGACTGCTTCAAATGTTGCAAACATTAATGTCTGTAGTAGCTGGTAAGCTCTGACTCACTTATAGTAATTTAGAGATGCTATTTTAAAAATATATATGCTTACACTTTACTAACCCTGATTCCCGTCCAGTTTCTTGTAGTAAATTGCCTATTTTCCTTTTATGACCATTGCTCATTGAATCATAAAGGTGACAGAAGTCAATTTAAGGTACCATTTAAGGTATATTTTCTTCCTTTTCTCCACTCCAGTCAAGCACATGCAACCTATCACTCCTGAGGAGGTAGAGGTCGTCACAAAGGGTCCCCTGGTCTTGGTTCTCATCTGGTGGTGGCGTTGGTCTGTGATGGGACGACTGCTGGCTGGCGTGCTGAAGAGATTACTGGCTACAATACGGTTTTGTTTCAAGGTTATTAAGGTAGCTGTCAGGATATTGTAGACAACACATAGATCTAGTACCTTGATTTGCACTGTTGGTGCCTGTACATTGTTGCTCATTCAAGGTTCCTCATGTCCACTAGTTTCAGTGGCTGAGCTGTGAACAGATTTCTTTAGGCAAGGCTATGAAATTTGACCACATACAATAAGTTTGACCATACAATAAACACCACTCAATACATCTACAACTATAGTGGCCTACTTTTATTACTAAGTGGTGTTAAGAGTAATTTTGTATAAGATGTGGCAATAACTTATTCAGCATGTAGCATGTGTTCTGTTACTGAAGTTATCCTAAGGCAACATAAACAAATAAGGGAGTAGGCAAGAACAAGAGTAGAATCTGCCTGGAAGGCATGTTATGCAAAAGCGGATGGATGGAAATTTCTGGATAATGTGAAATAAAACAGTCTTTGTATTGATGCAGACTTACAGTGCAACGGTTTTTCATTTTTCAAACATGCACTACAGACATGGGAAACACTGATGTGTGTGAGGTTTCCAGATTTGCATCTGACCACTTCCTGCTAGGGTTATATTGTGAAGTTGGCGCTCAATATGAAATAAGTAAGGGATAATATCTGACATGACGCCAGCCATACAGGGGCCAAGTCACAATAAAAAAATTACAAAAAGTTCCTCTTGTGCTGCACTGCCACTCTGAGGTTCAACAGTGTATGGCACAGGGCAGATTGGCTCATGAACAACTTTGTTGAGCTAGGGATAACCTTAACAGTTTTGTTTGACTGACTGAAAATTTCTGTCCACTGACTCTCAAACCTCAACATTATATTGCATAGGCTACTTGGCCGAGAAACCTGATTTACATTTACATATAATGATTACTCACATGTTCTCTGGTTTAACTTCATATAGGGCCTACTGCTGTGTGTGGGTTTTTTTTTTTTTTTTACTAGAAGCTAGGCTTACTAGGCTTTATAGGCTTGTCTAACTTTGAAGTCTTAATTCAACTCCTTCTCAGAAGGTGGCAGTACACGCATACAAGAGAAGGAGGGGAACCATGGAATAGAAGGAAATTAATTTAAGTTTTCCAGACTGAGTGCGACTTAAAGAAAGGAAATGTTGAGTAATCGTTAAGTCGTAGTCACATCTCGTTTGTACATGGGGAACACAGAGAAGTAGGGTGTTTTTGTGACAGCAATATTTTTAAGGGAAGAGGTAGGCGTAGGCGTATTATTTTCCAGTGAAGTGAAACTGTGTTAGGCGTGTTGTTTGATTTGTTATTTGCCTTACATGTTTTAGATCTTGTTAATCAATTTAAAATAAGCCTACCTGAAAGGCAACACCTGCCACCTTGCAATGATAAAACAGGAGGTCATACAATCAGGGTTGAGAATAGCAAGAATTTCTTGTGGATGGATACTGCTATATCTAGTTTTGGTTGCGTCTATATCATTTTGTTCGAGTTCATCAGCTCAAGAGGATGGGAAGACGGAGACCCAAGGCGTGCTGCGAACTTTCAGAGAAGTTCTATCGGACCTTTCCGTGGACGCGCGTGGTTACCTGGTGTCCTTTGTCGGGGAACGGGCTGTGGATACCTCACTTCAGGTCATTCACTATTTGGCTTCTATTTTGTAATATGTTAAGTCTGTTCTACACCTAAGAACGTAGCTTTAACAATTCAGTGAAATTAAAGTATTGATTAAAAGGGGATTTATGATGTTCATATAGGCTAAATTACAGTTTCAGTCGTCATAGGCTAACTCTCATCCACGAACATGCTCTCAATCTGTAAATCATCCCATTATTTCCCACACTAGAGTATTAGAAGTGCTGTCAAGTCGCTATCAGAGGGTACAGCCGGCTGTCTGAATATTGTCTTTCAATACATCACAGAGCTGTTGAGCGCCACAGGAACCAAAGGTGAGCCCTTCTGACTAAACAAATCCATAAAGCGAGTTTCAACAGATCTCTGCCTGCCTGTACAGTTTTTTCCCCAATAGGCTGGCTAGCCTCCTCAGTCTTTTACAGAACAAAGTGCTTGAGCCAGTCAGATCCCCTAATTAAGCCAGATTCAAATGCTTTATTTCTTTCTTTCTGTTTTTGTTAACTTATCAACCTATCCTTGTAGAATATTGGAATATTTTTTGTTAACTTCTCAGTTTAAATGCATTTTTTATAACCTTTACACATTTGTTGAATTATGGTACTAATAAAAGCTACAGGATAGTAAGAGCTGAACTGTTGCTTTATTCATCCAATTTCCATCACCATAGAAAAAGTGGGCCGGTCTTGGGCCTGAAACTCCCGGGCTGAAAAGTGGCCCCACTCCGGCCCTGACCGGGGCACATGAAATGTGGTGGGCATATAGCCAGGGAGGGGCACAAATACATCAAAATGTATTTCCAAATAAAATACCAAATACCCACCTTAAAAATGTACTAAAAAAAGCTACTGTATTTTTGTATTTTCAAAATACTACAAAATACTTCTTTTTTAAAGCCTTTTTCGTCTATCCCTTGTACACTACCTGTAAAAACATTTGAAAGCAAGAGCCTCATTCCATAATCAGTCAACAGATTAGATATGCTGACCCCTCATGTTAGACATCCCAATATAAACCTCTGCCAGGGTCGGCGCCAGAGAGCAACGGGTTGGGGGGGACAGGGGGGGGGGGGGCACCTCACCTCACTTTTATTAGTTATTTTTCCAAAATTGCCATATAATAAAGAGCATCCTTCGAGCCTTTTGGATAACTGAAACAATATGATCATGGGGGAAAAAAGTGCAAGAACATAGTGGTCATAGCCTATAGTGTTTAATAGACTAGCACACAGTGTTTACAGTTTTTCTCGATCGCTTTGATGTCTGTATCAACTCTGACATTACGTTTTCAAAACAGTTAACACCCATGTCTGAACAAAAGCAAATGCCTTAGATCCATACTTGCAAATAACAACACAGAACAGACATGGCATCTCTTATGGATAATGAATGATTACTGATTGAAGAATTGTACAAATGAGTTTCACACAGGTGTATCAGAGATTCAGACTTATGCAAGGAATCTCTACCACCTGTGAAAATATGTTTTCCTTTCGTTTAGCACGGGAAAACCAATAGAGTTTGGGGTTTTTGAATAACATCTGTGTTAACTGTTTTGCAAAAGGGTGTGAGAAATTTGTGAAAACAATGAAAATGTGTGAACACATTCGCAAGAGATGACTTCTGCTGTGCAAAGAAAGTGTTCATGAAGACCAAGTGGATACCAGTTTCCTTAAGCAGCTCAAAGCAATCGAAAAACTGTAATAGAATAGTTGCATAGGCTACAATACAAGTAAATAGGCTATAACAGACTTGCCACTAGCAGGCCTACAGCTGAGTGCAAAATCTCATCATCACTGTGTCTTTCCATTCATTTTGAAATGTTCTTGTAAGATCATGCTCAAAAGCAAATTGCACATTGGGCCTTCTGATAATATTGCAACATTGAACGTAGGCTATGTGATCGCTCAAAATGTTCTTTAAAGTACAGAACTAATTCTAACACATTTATGAAGTGGCTAGGTAGATGCACCAAATGTGATGGAAAGTTGAAGAGCGAACAGGACACTCGGCATGGCTTTTAGTATTTTGTGCTGCTCTGACAGTCCACTTTCATTGACTGTTAGTCTACAGTTTTTGAGTTTGGAGATGTAATGTTTTGCAGCGACAGGCTATGAATGCCGACTCCACAACTGTTTCACTTCCCAGCCAGTTGGTGTACAGTAATAGATTGCCCACTATGAATCAGTGACAATAACTCAAAAGACAAACAATCCAAATGGATGACTTATTTAGAAATTTAAACTAGGTAGCATTTTAACCTTTTAAGTTATTTAACACCATCACTACACTACCACACTTATGGTGAGTTTCATCACAGTTGAATCATTTTGTATTCACCTGAAACTGGTGTGTGCACAACCTCTATCAACGTAAATACAAAAAAAAGTAAAAATAAAAAATAAAAAAATCAGGTTGTCACCAATACCATCCAATCAGTTAAGACAATTATAATCCAATTATTATGACATTATCAATCATTTCTTATTTAAAATGTGCAAAATTGGAAATGTCCTTGGTATCTTACCATAGCACTGAAATATTTCACAGGTCAGAGAACATAGGCAAATTTAAAGTCTAGAAAAAAAACGTCCTTGTGCTGTCCTCGTGTCTCCTCAGTTGATGCCTTTAAGCACAACTAACTTCTCAAACAGTGTTGCATTCAGACGACGCCTATGGGGCCTGTTAATCAGTTCAGCAAAGGAAAATAAACGCTCTACTGGAGCAGAGGGGCTTGACCAGAAGAGACAGAGATGTTGTGCTTTATAGTTAGATAGATATCATCACAGTGTTTCACAGAAAGTATTTTACAGTATGTTGAAAATACAAAAATACACAACACTGAAGTATTTTAAAACAAAATACGAAGGCATTTTCATCATCTCAATAAAATACAAATTACAAAATAGTATTTTGTATTTGAAATATGTATTTTAAATACATGTATTAGAAATACTGCCCATCCCTGCATATAGCCCCACTAGACTTTTACGGAAAAAAATTGTTTGGTCCCCGGGAGCCGCAGTTTTTCCTAAGTAACTACCTGAACCGTGGCACCGAGGATGAAGAAATGTTTATGGTATGTTGGTCTCAAGGGCCCACATCAACCTAGCCTATTTCAAGGGCCCACATCAACCTAACTCATTTGTGATTTGCACCCCCCGGTTAAAAAATAAAATGTAATATTATTCTGCTTTAATCGCCCCTATCTTCAGTTGAGATGTTCAGAACTGCACCAAATTGCATGTGTATGATTAACCTGACATCCTCTGGGGTATGCCAAGTTTTGTAGAATTTCATCCATGAGGGGGTACAAAATAAATTAATTTATGTGTACATTTAGTGACTATACACTCATCGGCCTGTAGATGGTGGTGTTGAGCAAAGGGTTGCTGGCAGAGGGTGAAGAGAGGAGTCTTACACACACTCTCTCTCTCTCACACACACACACACAAGCACACACACATACGCATACACACACACACACACACTTGTACACACTCACATTCTGATTTCCAGTATTGGCGTTACGTAGTTTGTCCACCAGATGCGCAGCTTATGGCTGTAGGACACATTCATTACTCTTCACTCTTCACTTCCAAAAACCACAATGGATAGCTTACGGTTTCACAGCATTGCGGCCTGAGTATTCATGGTAGGATGATTTTCAGGTGAAATGTCATTCCTATTTCTTCTTGAAGCCTAAATAAACCAGTTGTTTTCACAAGGTGGTTTAGAGTAGTATAAATTAAATATAAGTATGTGCAGTGTATTAGCAGTAACCTTATAAGAGCAGAATAAATATGGCTATGTAATATGAACAATGTACAACATGTACAGATATGTGCAATGTAGTGGCAGTACAATTATAGTAGTAGTAAGTACAATATAGATATATGCAGTGTATTAACAGAATATGTTACAGAAAAACTGAATAAATATGGATATTTAGTATGAACCATATAAACAGATATTTACAGTATGTACAGCTATGTGCAGTGTGGTAACAGTACCATTATAGTGCAGAAACAGTAACATTATAATAGTATTAAGAATAAGTGTATGTGCAGGATGAAGAGCAGTATATGGCTAAGTATAAGTTTAATTACAGTATGTACATTTGTAAATAAATAGACACTATGGATGGGATATGGTAGTGCAGTTGTGGGGGGGCTGGGGGATGTCCGCCTCCTTGTTGTCCCTGTCAAGGTTGCCATGGTCGTGGACACCTCAACAGGCATAGGCAAGGAGGCATCAGACGGGGGCGGGGCGGGTGGTGATGGGGGCTTAGTTCGTTGGATGCAGAGATAGAGTCTAGTAGGGTGACAGCCGCAGGAAAGAAGCTTCCTCTGAACCTGCTGGTTCGGGCCCGGAGAGACCTGTAACGCCTCCTGGAGGGGAGTGGGGTGAACAGTCTGTGGTTGGGGTGAGAACAGTCTTTGATGATGCTGCGCGCATTACGCAAGCATCGCTTGCCCTGGATAGCCTCGATGGAGGGGAGTGAGGAACCGGTGATGCATTGGGCAGTTTCCACCACCCTCTGTAGTGCTTTCCGGTCATGGGCAGAGCAATTGCCATACCAAACTGTGACACAGTTGGTGAGGATGCTCTCGATGGTGCAACGATAGAAGTTCACCAGGATCTGAGGAGACAGATGGTGAGCCTTTTTGATCAGGGTAGAGGTGTTGAGGGTCAGAGATGTGGACACCCAGAAACTTGAAGCTGGTGACACGCTCCACCTCAGTCACGTTGATGAGAATGGGTGTGTGTGTGCCAGCTTTAGACTTCCTGAAGTCCACAATGAGCTCTTTGTTTTTCTTGGTGTTGAGAGCCAGGTTATTGTCAGTGCACCACAATGTTAGGTGCTGGACCTCCTCCCTGTAGGCCGTCTCATCGTTGTTGCTGATGAGACCAATCACCGTAATGTCATCTGCAAACTTGACAATGATGTTAGAGCCATGTACAGGTGTGCAGTCGTAGGTGAAGAGGGAGTAGAGGAGAGGGCTCAGCACACATCCCTGTGGAATGCCGGTGTTCAGGGTGATAGTTGAGGAGGTGTGGTTATCTAACCTAACAGACTGAGGTCTGTTGGTTAGGAAGTCCAGAATCCAGTTACAGAGGGAGGTATTGATGCCCAGTTCACTGAGTTTGGTGATCAGTTTGGAGGGGATGATGGTGTTGAATGCCGAGCTGAAGTCAATGAACAGCATTCTTACATAGGTGTTGCTATTGTCAAGGTGGGACAGGGCAGAGTGAAGTGCCGTAGAGATGGCATCCTCTGTGCCCCTGTTCTGACAGTAGGCGAATTGGAAGGGGTCCAGTGAGGGTGGTAAACAGGTCTTGAGGTGGGCCAGGACCAGCCTCTCAAAGCACTTCATGATGATGGGGGTGAGTGCGACTGGACGGAAGTCATTAAGGCTTGTTGCAGTGGAGTGTTTTGGCACCGGCACGATGGAGGTGGTTTTAAAGCACGGGGGGACAGCTGCATGGGCTAGTGACAGATTAAATATGTCAGTCCAAACCTCAGTCAGCTGCACTGCACAGGCCCTGAGGACGCATCCGGGGATACCATCAGGACCAGCAGCCTTACAGTACGTGCATTAGTCCTGCTCAGTGCCACACACACATCGGTGGTGGAGAGTGTGAGGGGCTGGTGATCTGCAGAGACCACAGCCTTGATGGACATCTCATTGTTGTCCCTATGTTGTCCCTTGGAAAATGGAAAATGGACCAAAAGGAGAACCAAGACCTCTGTGTCTCTTGAAGACACAACAATGGCA
Organism: Alosa pseudoharengus; assembly: GCF_046254945.1. Taxonomy (NCBI): domain Eukaryota; kingdom Metazoa; phylum Chordata; class Actinopteri; order Clupeiformes; family Clupeidae; genus Alosa; species Alosa pseudoharengus. The sequence goes on along the minus strand of NW_027468663.1, from coordinate 15,651,463 downwards.
GAGGCCTGGCTCTTGGTGCAATGAAGCACCATCCTGGTGTCTGCCTCTTCATGTCTAGCCTCAAGCTCATATCAAGAGGGCACACTACCAAGCAGCTGTATGGCTCCAAGCAAAACAACAAGGACCTGCACTGCCTCCATCGGAAACTATGGGTTGGCGAATTGAGAAAGATTCTCACTTCCCTTCCTTCTGTGCCTCAGGCTGTTATCAATCTTGTTATATGCCGTTGTACTACACAGTGTAAAAGGAAGAACTGCAACTACAAAAAATACAAGCTGCAGTGCACTGCTGCATGTCGTTGCCACACTTCTGCTGATGTTTGCCGAAACGAAGCAGACTAAGCACACTAATGTCACAGCCTCCATTCTCATGGTGGCCATTTTGGAAAAAAATTTGAAATGCACATGAACTGGCAGTTAATGTTTTGTTTTGTTTTGTCTTGTTTGGTCCTGTCTATTTGTTTTTTGTCTGTTCATATTCCCTTTGGGACAATAAAATAAAATAATTAAAAAAAATAAAGTTAAATGCATAGCCCTATAGGCAAAGTTAAATGACCTTGAGGTTATCAGAGGTCATATGTGGTTTTGCAAATGAAAAAGTGAATGCAGCACCCCAAATTTTTTAACAAGGCCATTTGTTAACTTAATTCATCATTGTAGTACATTTCATTGCTTATAAAGCTGAGAAACTGGGTTCAGCTGGGACGCTTACAATCCCAAAGTTCAATGACCTCTAGAGGTCACCAGAGGTCAGATAGAGCTTGTCATATTGCAGATTTGAATTCAGCACACCCAAATTGACAAAATAAGCCAACTTTGTCTCAAAAATGCCTCGGGCTTCCTAAATAAGCACATTTTTCAATTTTGGCACCAGTACCTGGGTTTTCTACAGGAATAGCATGTTTGAGAAGGCACTGAGTATAAACTGCTCACAGTGTAGTTTATGGCAATGTGGTTATCACAGAAAAAAAGACCTATTTTATTCTTATTCTTTCTATTTTATACAATCTTTTATTTTATTTTTTTATGCCTTTAATGACAGGACAGTAGAGAATGACAGGAAGTGAGTGGGAGAGAGAGTCGGGGTGGGATCCGGAAAGGAAAGGACCACGGTGCGGGAATCGAACCCGGGTCGCCGGCGTACGGTCAGTTGCGCCACAGCTGGGGCCAACAATCTTTTATTTCTTAAACAAATTACTGTATATAAAGAGCCTTTCATTAGGAATTTAGATAGTTAGGCCTATTCAAATACATAATGCCCCACCTTGATTACAACCTTGTTATGGGAGAACATTTTTACATTTTTTATCGCCCATTTTTATCGGACGATATATCGGTTATCAGTTTTTGAATAACTCAAATATCGAAATCGGTAGGTTATCAGCCTTCAAAATCCCATATTGGTCAGGCTATATAGGAGATGGAGACAAATTGACATACACACACACATCCACACAATTACACACACAACACACACAGGCATGCACATACAAGCATTCGCAAAAGTTGCAAAAGTAGGGGGTGGAGTAGGAGATGGAGACAAATTGTCAAGCGTGACTAGTGGGAGAGGATGAACAGGACTGAGCGGCGGTCATATTGTGTACCACTATGCGGTACATCTAGTTTTGGTACCATTTAAAAGGGAATATATGTGACCTCATTGCATAGGCTACACCGTAGATTTTGTGTTGTTTAATCACTGTTTATTATATACATAGTCTATGCAGGGATGTATTAGGTGAATAATATAAATCTTAATAGATCAGTAGATTAAAATCTGTCACCAAAATGAAAAGCAAAAGAATTTTGAACCTGACCTTATCCAGTGTGAAGGTTGCTGTACTTGAAATGCATATTTCAGTACATAATGGATCATTTATTAATAAATACAATTCAGAAAGCTTGCAATATAAACATTGACTTAATGTAACTGATAATCTGGGTAAATTGTGTTGGGATATCTATTATTTAAATGTTTACCCTATTCCCTTGTATCCCTGCATATGCATGCAATAGACATAAACAGGGTGATAAAACACAAGAAGCTACCACCTAATGCAATGCAATGATTTATTTTCTAACTCCAGCGTTGTACACCTTACCAAATATCATTATGAGACTTATCGCCCACATATGCCTTTTGGTCAAGAAATAACAGCAGTGTGATGATGTTCCATGAATTTCGTTGAATGTGATTTTGTTATTTGTACCCCCTTCTGTATACTTTCACATTTCAAACCTTACACCCTGGGCCTTGTATCAACCCTAAGATGATCATATCCTGACCTTGATTAATGGTTTAAAACTACAGGACAAGTGAGAATGTAATCTAAAGCCACAGTGCAGTATTACGATGGCATGTCAGCATTCTAATCCCTATCTTTTTTGGTTCTCACCTCAGTTCAGCTACCCTTCAACAAAGTCACTCCAGATGGAGTGCTCCTTGTCACTCAGTGGGCTCTCCTGGCTGTGATTGGCTACTGGATGGTGTCCTTGCTCTTACGATTGGTAGCTGGTCTAGTGAGGCGGGTCCTCTGGCTCCTGAAGCTAGGTGGAGCCTTGGTGCTGTTTGGGCTGATCCTGAGTGATACGGATGCCAGTATGGAGACTACGGCGTTGAGGCTGGGAGGTCTGGTGATTGCCTGTGTGCTCCTGGGTGTGGGACCCCGTAGAGGAGCGCAGGATCACACTAGCCACCTGGAGGAGCAGGTGAGACGCCTGGAGAAGCGGCTCCGAGAGATGGAAAGCAGAAGAAAAAAGGAGTGAGTTTTGGAGTGAGAGTGAAGAATGTTTATAAAACTAAGGGAATTGTATGGTAAGATATGTTTTGAACTGTTGTCCAGAGCCATTGCACATTAAGCTGCTCTCTACACACTGCTCTATGTCAAGAACAGCCGGGACCATCTTTTATATCATTTCTAATAAAGTATTTTCATCATTTGTATTCATGGTGCACTTTTGTGAGTAAAACTGTGTTGGCACATGAGGAAACCCGAGATGAAACTCTGATCAAACTGTCTGAAGGAAGGATTAGAGGTTTGCAAAACAGTTAGCTTTGGTGTAGTCATTTCTAGTTCTACTCCAAGCTGGATGGACTTGACTAGCAGGTGTGATGATGGTGGGGTGTGGCACCTCAGCTCTGATATTTCAGCAGTCATGGTGTGCACTCCCTTAGCCGGTGACCTTTGTTAGCTTACCTTTGCCCTAAATTAATCTGCATTCTTCATAAATGCAAGGTATGTATGGGCGTGACTCTGGATTTCTGGAACTCCCTGAATCAAATGTCACTAGAAAACACTCACACTTTTAAAGAGTTTCCTACTTACTCAGAGTAAACTTATCAGGGTTAGTCTCTAAACCACATACTTGGAATGTGCCCCTGAACTCAATTGTTCTGGATATGAAAATGATGTTTAGCAATTAAATAAACAGTGGCATATAAAAGTTTGGGCAATCAAACCACAATTTTGAATACCGTGAACAGTTAAGTGTGTAGAAGACAAATGATATTTAGGAAAGACTAAGTGATGCTAATACATACGGACTCCTCCAGTCTTGTTCCAATAATCTGGTCTAATGGTCATGGACTAAGCAATGAAGACAATAACTAGATGTACCGCATAGCGGTACAAAATATGACCGCCGCTCAGTCCTGTACATCCATTCCGCGAAAATAAATCATATTAATGAATTTGTCTCCATCTTCTACTCCATCCCCCACTCTTGAAACTTTTGTGTATGCTTGTTTGGCACACAAAGTAGCCTACTGGCGCTGCAAAGGTGAATAGATTTGTTTCTGGGCCAAAACATTTGTAGCATTGTTATAAAACCTTTAAAATCTCTAAACAATCACAAGTAGGGCAGTTCATCACAGTCCTTCCATTGCAACTAGACTGATGAAAGGTACACCTGTAGGCTACATTGTATTTGGGAAAAGCAGAAGGTAGCAGCATAATGTATTCATTTATTTATTATTAAACAAAACAATCCCTGTCAATTCCATGCAGTTTTCAACAGCTATCAAGAAGAGAGGTCATGTCACGGATTTTTGTGAATGTTTCTTCTACATTCAAGTTTAGTCATGTAGTTCATATGATATTCAGCTTTATTGTCAATGCACAAATGAAATACAGTAGTCTAAAACAAAATGCCGTTTTACCCAGTGGAGCAAATAACTGACATGTCCAAAAGGGCCTTCATGAAATGCGTTGCGAGACTGTTCATACACATTTTAACGGGCAAAGTTGAAGAGCTACTGTCCGTTATTGTTTGTGCAAATAATATGCTGATTCATGTTCCCTTGCATTTTGCAACTGATCGAGGTCCATGGTTAGTCTGGCTTTTCGCCAGACCAAGCTCAATCTTTTGACGCAATCTTTTGATTTTCACCCAGCCTAGTCCATGCTAGGCGCCCGATAGAAATATTGTTTAATTTTGCGATTGAGATATCCACGCACTGGCGCCCCCCCCCCCCTGCGACGTGTTCGCCCCCCGGTTTCAGAGCTATTGTAAATGCAAAAATGCATAGAGGGAGTTATGACAAAACTGTGACTGTTAACAAACATAAGGTAGACACAACACAAATTGTCACTAGCCTATGCTGGCGACCCAAATAAAATCTCCTTTGGAACCAATGGCTTACACCTTACAGTATCAAGCTGCCACCTCTTGGCGAAAAGTTATGCATATCAGTAGTAATACATTTCAAGTAGCTGTGTGAATCACCGAAAGGGCGAATGAAGTGGACACTTCTAAATGGAACCCAACCCACTGTACAGTAGCTCAAGGTCTGTGGCTAAAGCAGCCATAATGAAAGCGTTATCATTGTTTGGATACTTCACACACACGTGTTTTTTAATCGCATATACTACAACTACCAAGCTGGAATCAAAGCACATCGACTCCCCTGTCACACCCTAAACACGCACTTCGAACAAACAAAAGGCGCCTTTTTGTAGCACGTGCAACAAATATGTGTAGGTACAGCCCTGCCCTGAATACATCTCAACGTGCGCTCTAAAACATCTGGTTTAAATGGAGATGTAGATCATCACGGGTGCGTTAATAAATCTACATTGCGGCGAGTTGACACAAATTATTCACTTTGACGAATTTATGTAGTTTCAGTTACTTTACTTTGAGCCATGCTCTTCCTTACTTGAATCACCTTTGAAAATAGAGGATTGAAGTAGCCTATATGGGTGTTTGGGAATTAACGTTGACTGCTTTTTGAGACTTCGAGCAGAAATGTCCCAGGCCGGTGTTTAGGATGCATCATAGACAGGTTATCTTTCAGGCCTATATATTTTCCATTTAAAAACCATCACCTAGCGAACATATTGTGGCTAACTCACTTAGCTCCTGTTAGTAGCCTAGGTTATGGTCATAAGCAAATGAGATGACAGTCGAAAGATACAAGTGCTGTTATCAATTTGCTTGGTAGCCTATAAACGCATTTATGGTTTTCTACAAATACATCAATAATCAAATTGGCCTCCATCACTCAACCATGCTAATGGTAACATTATTTTACCTACGTTCTGCTATTGATAGGATTAACGTAGCCTACCTGCAGTAAAAAACAAGCATGTCCGATAAACATTCTCAGATTTATTTCGGCTTCAAGAGGAAATGGGAATTACATGTCATGCAGAAATCATCCTACCCTTAGACGTTCTCTGCGGTAAACTACTGTAGGCCTACTGTCTTGTCCTTGTAGGAAGCATAGTGTCTTTCCAACCCACTTTAGATTAACTTCCAACAAAATTACGTCTCACTGCAACGATGCGCCATCTAGTGGACAAACGACTACGGGACGCCAATACTGGAAATGCAGCCAAATTATTATGATGAATATTTGGTTTTCCTTTAATCCTACTGAATTTGTAATTATGTATCGGCCGTTCTAATTGCCGATACTGATGGTATACGTGCCTGTGTGTGTGTGTGCGCGTGTGTATATGTGTGCACCACCATCTACAGGCCAATGAGTGTAGAGTACAGTCACTAAATGTACACATAAATTCATTTTTTAGAAACTTGGCATACCCCCAGAGAATGTCAGGTTAATCATACACATAAAATTTGGTGCATTTCTGAACTTCTTAACTGAAGAGAGGGGCGATTAAAGCAGAATTATATTGCATTTTCATTTTTTACCGGGGGGGTGCAAATCACAAATGAGTGATTATGGGCTAGGTTGATGTGGGCCCTTGAGACCAACATACCATAAAAATTTCTTCATCCTCGGTGCCACGGTTCAGGTAGTTATTTAGGAAAAACTGAATTTTTTGGGTTTCGGGGGCCCAGCGCGGAGGGGGAGTGGCCCCCGGGGACCAAACGAAATTTTTCCGTAAAAGTCTAGTGGGGCTACATACCCACCAAATTTCATGTGCCCCAGTGTTTCGGTGCCCCGGGTATCGTTGACCAAAATGTCAGGAAATAGATGACGAAAAAAAAAAAAAAAAAAAAAAACTTTGACAATCCCTATATGACCGCTTCGCTAGCTTCGGTCATAATTATTGTCTACAAAGGAGACAGCCTCAGATTGTTGTTTAATTAAGAAAAGGCTGTTAATACAGTGGACCACTGTTAATGGTTGACATTGGGAAGACAAAAAAAAAAAACCCTAAAAGAATGGCTTGTAGGATTGGCAAATCAGACCCCATACCAACACCACGATTTTGGGGATTTGATTTCTGAACTATCCACAGTAACAGACATTTTTACCAAGGGTAAAAATAGTGTATTTTAGCATTGGGAAACTGATGGCATGAAATTCTGGTTTCAGTATTTCTTTAATATTATGTGCAGTACAACACATTATTACAATGAATGCATTCACTGAAAAAAAATACACTACATGACATTCCATATGTCTCATGATATGACACAAAATGCAAGGGTTTTCATATGTGCATAAGTTATTATCTAGTTACAGCTTGGCTTAAAACATACAAAGCGATACAGTGCCTACAGTAATAACACAATTACCTATAGACTCACTAGTCTACCATGACATACAGAGCTGCTGACCTCTATGTTACATTAAAAATATGAACAGTTTGCAAAAGGAAGACGGAAATTGACAGTCCTTAAAATGGAGTACAGATGTAACATGTTGTATCAAGCCTGCTTCTTTGATGCTTAATTGCTGTGCGTGACCTTTGCTGTTGGCACAGTCAGAAATCCTCTTTAAGATGATGAACCAATTTTTTGTGTGCAATATTTGTGAATATGACCACTATAAATTGGAGGGAGGCCAATAGAACACCACCATACATAACAATATTACAACAAGCAAGTCCACTAGGAGAAGCCATCAAAGGATAGAACTGGAACCATCTGTTGTGTAGAAATCCCTAGGTGGCGGGGTGACATTCCTTGGCAGTGTTTCCCCTCCCCTTGTCTTTGAATGACATTTCCTAAGGTAACAATTAAAAACTTGATTGACAGCAGACAGAAGCCAGGCTCCAAAATCCTAGCTTTGCTATGGGCCTGCAACGGTCTCCGCAGCTTACATTGAGATGTGTAGATGAGGCATGGAGTAATCAGCAGCAGTGGTTTGAGCAGTTCGGAGATGTCGGTCCAAGCTGCTCCAAAACATGCAGTGCCATTATTTCCATTACTTTATAGTCCATTTAAGTCAACAGTCCACTCATTCCAGTTGAATTGTGATAACTGGCTTAGAGTTCCTGGGTGACCAGGTTCGAAGTGGAGAAGGCACCACCTGTGGATGGCTAATGTTGCAGGCCACCTTCGGTCTGATGGAAACCAAAGGTGTTTATAAATCATTGTTGGGTTCTCCACGAGGGCTGGATGACATTCTTAAGCAGGGCAACAGTCATAAAAGCAAAGTTAGTGGGAATCTAGAGGCTGAAACATCTGTTGGCATCGTCAGATGAAGGCACAGATTCTACACTAAAGGATATTGTTATGCAATTGTATATACTATTACACATGTATATTGTATGCATCCTTAAGGAATTTCCAGTCCTTCAGGATTAAGAAGTTTCTTCAAACTGGAAAAGCACTTCCAAGCACCTCCATCCTTCTTCCAAACCCTTCCATGGTTAAATAATAATAATCAAAATCCAAATATCTACCCTGTTGTTCTGTTATATCTGTTGTGAAGCGAATATAACTTTTACAATGTATATTGCAATTCAGGAGGGAAAATCATGTATAATTGGTCCTAGTAACATGAATGAGAAACCATACATAAAATGAACTGTCAACAGGCCCACTGCTTGGTTGAAAGCACTTGATCTGTCCTGAGAGGTTGACAAGTGTGGCTTGTCTCTTATTGGCTGAAGCAAATATGAGGTGAGTCGGAAACTGTGGTATGTCCTCAATAGAATAAGGCAAGGTTTTCAGCTACTCTATGCATTGACTTAAAAAACAGACAATTGAGACAATAAAAGACTTCACGAGAATAAAGCTAAAGATAACCCCACCACTTTGACCCATTAAAAAAAGAAAACGGTGTTACACCCTCAGGAAAAACCTTGGTAGTAGAAAGATCTTCTCAGGCCCTCTGGTATGGGGTCCTTTGGAAAACCTTGTAAGAACTCTTTTACATGATCCACTTTATAGCAAAGAACTAACGAAAAAAATCAATATGAGCAAATTGATCAAAGATAAGCCCAAATAGTAGAAGTTGGAAACATGTAGTCTCCAAATTTAACTACAATAGAATTTGTTTTGATTAACCTCTCACCTGCCAAGCAGGCCAGATGTCTTCATGAACCCTTTTCTAGATTTGAGCTTTTGGTCCACGTGTAGCGGTTGAATAGGCAGCATTTGCTGAATCTAGGGAGCACTACTGCATGTTTGCATCAAAGATCCACAAAAGTAATCGTCCCAAGTATGAGAGCACCCATGTGCTCCATCACATGGTACCAACAGAAACATGGAACCAAAGTGCAAATTTGAGGTAAAAAGAGATGGCAACTGCATGCTGTTACACGTGCCTAAAACTTTGGGTGTGGTCTGCTCAACAGGTGAGGGGTTAAATCTGAATAAACTTGGAAAAAATGACCTACTCTAAGATGGTAAGATTCCACCAGTGGGCCTCTTCAAAAAGTCGCTGTTAAGGCTCCACTAGTAGCAACTTTAGAGGTTCTTCCAGTGAGACAACCTGGAGAGCCCTTTATCAAAGAGTGTGGAGGGTGCTTGGGTTATCAGTCTGATGTGCCATCAAGAGACTACAGGAAATTGGTCGTTCCTGCGTTGATCTCGAACTTGGTTGGCTCCGATGAGCTCCAAGCGTTCACAGAGGAAGCTGAATCAGTGGGTTGTCCAACCTAATTGAAAAATATTCAAGAGAGAAAGTGTGTGAGTGTGTGTGTGGACTTGCATGCATGTGTGTGTGTGTGTTTGATAGTGTATAAGACAGAAGAGATCATGAGAAGCTTTGCAAGCCCACGTGGAAAACCTGTGATAATCTAGACAGAGGTGAATAAAAAAAAAAAAGCAAACCGAGAGACAGGAAGCATACCTGAGAGACAGGAAGCATACCTGAGAGACAGGAAGCATACCTGAGAGACAGGAAGCATACCTGAGAGACAGGAAGCATACCTGAGAGACAGGAAGCATACCTGAGGCTGCGGTGGAGTAAGAAGGTGCGCAGCTGACATCTCATTCATCTTGATTTCCTCTTTCGATGGCTCTGCATTGGTGGGTGGAGGAGCACTGTATGCTACAGGAGCATAGCCCTGAAAACATACAACACAAATGTATAGTATCCCTATGCAGCCCTGTATGGCAGTGATGATAGAGCAATGTTAAAAGTAAACAGCACTTTAAAGGTGCTCTAAGCGATGCTGGGTAACGTCACTTCTGTTGTCGTTCAAAACAGAGAGCTAGCTCGCTACTCCCTCCCCCTCCCTCCCGTGGAATTGAAACTCCCCTAAACGTGCATCTCCTCAGTGATTTGCTGGAACAGTTTGTTATGTTTTTATGGTCCAGGTTGGACCAAGCTGTTTTTGTTGCCGTTTTTGGAGCCTGACCTGTCCACAGAGACCACATTTTTTTTACAGAGACCGCGTTTTTTTGAGTCTTCGGAGCACAGGCAGCTAGCGAATGGTGAGGTGATGTTTTCTGTATGTTACAAAAAATTTTTTAGCTTAGAAACCGCGTAACATCGCTTAGAGCACACACATGCACTGTGAGTCAAATGCAGTAGAGGGTAGTGTGGTTTCAAGCTGAAAGCAATAGGAAACCACAATATGAGGAGGGGAGGGAGGTTTGGTTTGAGGAACCTACGGGTGGAGCAGCAGGATTGTATTGGTTGGGTGGTGGGCCATTCCACTGAGGCACGGCTGGTCCTGCAGTAGGCGGGTATACTGGATTCTGAGGGTCATAGCCTGGTTGGAAGCCCTTCAAAAGGAAAAGACAAGAGACAGGTTTAACAGGACAACGTCTCAAGTTAAATCAATTAAAGAAATGCTGTCAGCTACTGTACTCTCTTGCTGTTATGTAATAGACCTTGCATATAATGAATATGAATGGATCATTACTTTATTCACTTCAATGAACCTTGGTGCATCAATGTGTTAGTGTCTGCAGTAGTGCCTTTGTGCTGTTTGTGTATGTATGGTGTATGTGTGACCGTTTGTTTTTGTGCATGTTCAAATATGCACAAATAAATTGATGAAGACAGGTAAAGCCAATAGGTTGATGAAAAGGTAAATCCAGTCTTACAGGGCCTGGGGGCATGGCAGGCTGACCATAGCCAGGGTTCTGCGGAGGTGGCATGGGCTGACCATAGCCGGGGTTCTGCGGAGGTGGTATCTGACCCCCTGCTGCTGGGTAGACTGGGGCATAGCCCTGTACATGCATTCAACACACCACAACATCATTTCAACTGATAAACCATAGAAATTACAGAAAAACCTGACTGAAAAAGACCACTAGTATATCACGAAAAGACATGTGAAATCCCATATGTAAAACTCTTACCGCATTTGGATCTGGTGTTGGCCCATGATAAAAAACCTGAAAATAAGATCCAGAAATTAGGAGCTACAAATACACAACACATCTGATAGGTTGCGCATCTGAGGACAAATTTATCAAACGCATTGGTTGTTCCCTACTTACTTGGCCACCAGACCCGGGAGGGATCATAGGCGTGGAGGGGGTGTTGTAGGAGGGCGGTCCACCAGGAGGGGGCCCGTCGGTATGGATCACGTGAGTGGCAGTGGTGGTGGCCTTCTTGCGGAAGATCTTTTTACGGCAGCAGCAGCAAATACCAGCGGGGATGCCCAACAACAGCAGCAAGGCTAGCAGAGGATTTGTGGATTCTGTGTGCTCATGGGCATCTGTAGAGGGGAGAAGAAAGGAACAGAGGGAGTAAAGAGTATGTAAAATGCAAAAAAGGGCAGAGGGGATATGGTAGAAATGTTATTAAGAGAGATTTCAGTGAGAAACAGGAAGTAGGAGACACCGATGCAGTATGAAAAAAAAGAAATACATGACTCAACAAGAAAAGTGTGCGTGAAAAATCTTTTTCTTCAAGGCATAAATATCTAGTTTTTTTTAATTACCAACTGCTGCTTAAACTTCACATAAACTATCTGGTCAAGTATTATACATTTTATTATTTTGCTCATATGAAAGCATCTACTCATGTGTGACAGTTTCTAGAGTTTCAAATTGCAGCATCGTCCAAGCATGTCCACAATTTGGCATCATATTACCACTTGGGTCCTACAGTCAGGGGCGCCGCTGGGGGATGGGGGGGTGTTAGGACGATTCTAAGGGCCCAGCACTGACAGGGGGGCCCCAGAGAGCCACCGATAAGACTATATATTATCAGGGGGGCCCAGAATTATTGTCTATCATAGGGCCCAAATTTTCTAGCAGCGCCCCTGCCTACAGTATTTGGAACTATGAGTATTGACTTTGAGGCATCCATTATGGATTGAAGCTGGGACAAGACCACCAAGACCCATCAAGACACTTATCCCATAACCTCATGTGTACTTAATTTCCATTAACAAATGTCTTTTATTGTAAATTCATCTAAACAAGACACTGCTCAACATTCTGCAGTAACCACCTACAGTAGCAACATTCATTCAATATCGGACATCTGGAGACATTCATAGTTCAATGGTGATGTATCTGAAGTGACCCTCTGTTACTTTTCCCCATGAATTGTGGTCATTCCATGGCATTTCACCAAAATCTGACAAAAATTCCTAATGATCCCTTCACTTTTTCTTACATTGTGTATCATGAATACCTATACTGCAGACATAGGCATACCAAGTCCAGCATTCAATGCCAAACCAAAAGAAATTAACAAAAATATGACCATTTGAATTAAATACAATTTTTCCTTTTGGACTGTCCAAATTGAGTATAGGTTACAGGTTGAGTATATCAGAATAGAATTTTCAACTGTAACTACTGTACTGTACTGTAACTCCTGTGAGTCTGAATCTGAATGCATATTTCACTTTCAACAATTATAAAGATAATGACATTTAAGTTGTATTTTCATGCAATCTCTTAGTGATGTAGCATGGAATGCCCGCATTAATTTGGACATTAACTTGGACTATGAGAAAATGCCTAAATTATGCAATTTAAAAGTACCGGTAAATGAATATATTACTTTAAACAAATAAGGCCATACCTCTCCCATAACCATTTGGGCAGCTGTGGCCTACTGGTTAGCGCTTCAGACTTGTAACCAGAGGTTTGCCAGTTCGAACCCTGACCAGTAGGCATGGCTAAAGTGCCCTTGAGCACCGCTGTTGTTGCAGGCAGCTCACTGCGCCAGGATTAGTGTGTGCTTCACTTCACTGTGTGCTGAGTGTGTTTCACTAATTCACGGATTGGGATAAATGCAGAGACTAAATTTCCCTCACGGGATCAAAAGAGTATATATACTTATACTTATACTTAACCAGGCATGAAAACGGGTCAGGGGTGAAAAAGGTGAGAAGGGTGCGCGAAGAGGGAAATGGCCGTTTCATAGCAAAACAAGCGCGAGTGACATTGTTGCCAATAGTGCATACCTTCCATGGAGTATGAACTTGCCTAAAACCAGAGATTTATAAAGAAAACAAACTACTAAATGACTAATTTTAACAAAAATACCTTTATTTCTTTTTTTTTGGCTCAGGCCAAAGTGTGAAGGGACCCGCTTGCGCTGTTTGGCAACATGCTTCAGCCTGGCCCTCCTCTCCTCCTCTGTAATCTACATGAGTTTTCTTTCTTTCTTTCTTTCTTTCTCTGTGCCTGAAGTTATAAGACATTTCTGAAGATTTCATAGGCCTAATGGACACTTCATAGTAGACTATTAGAATAAGTCTGAATAAGATAAGTCTGAATATTTGTTGGACCAAACCAGGTAATAAATATACTTGCTTGAGACACATGTAACGGAGGCAAACTGAGCTAGCATGCTAGTTGCCTGTGTAAATCCTCACACCCCTAACCTTAAGAACGCTTCTAACCGCTGAAGTTGGAAGCCTTCCTCCCAACTCTAATGTCTCTTTCCTTCCAACACTGCTTCCTCCCAATAATCTGGATATCCCTCTCATTTCTCTGTCGATTTGAACATTTCATATTTGACCCAAGTAATTAGACAGCAGCTAATTTGGATTGAGATCGTTAAACAACTGTTTTAAATCTCATCTCAGCTGTCTCTTTCACAAGTCACAGTCTATTATTAGACACTATGGGATGACAGAGGTTAGAGTCAGTGGATTATATATGGCCTGGTCAGTACAACCTACAATCCCAAAAATAGCCATTGTCACGCAAGACACCAGATGTTTCATGGGGGTCCCATGTGAATCTCAGTACCAAGAATCAAGAATGTTGCTGTGTGACTGACATGAAAAGCCATGTAGAATAGCATCACAACCATAGGTTTCAAGTGTTGGTTTGGATACGTCCACACATTCATTCTTGATTGGGAAAATCTTTCACATGTATGGCTCTGTGGGTGTTCATGCTAATGTTCATATGTGTATTTTTAAAAAGTACTGTATGTTCTCATCACGAAGCACACATTAGAGATACTTTATTCAGATTACTCTGCAGCCCACCCCAACACAGCTCAGCATAGCTCAGATTTTACAAAATTCAACCGTTCTCCCTGATTGAAATGGAATTTTCCTGTGTTTATAAAAAAAATATCGAAACACAGTACAAGCTACCCAAAGAACACGTATAATAGGGATTGGATGTGGGTCTACAGATCCCCAGTCAAATGAAATATTATTCTTGTGTTTCTGTGCATGCACCTGCCCCTGAGTTTCAACACCTCAAAATGGCATACGATCAACAATGAGCTTGCAATGGGAAGAGAAGGGAGCTGTATCTGAAGCAGATGCTGAGGGAAAACTTACCAACTAGAATCATTCTGGTGACAGACACCAGCCGGTCCCTTCTGTCAAACAGCCTGTACCTGCCCACATCTGATACGTTGACGGATTTGACGATGATGCCTCTGGAGCTGATTTTCACTCGGCCGACGTAGTCTGCCAGGTCGTTCCCCACATCTGCTCCGTCTCGCACCAGGGTGAAGTTCCCAGCATCCCCGGTGAACTGCAGGGTGGCTTCATGTTGGTTGCTGCCTTCTAGGTCGATAGTCAGATCCTCTCCAGCTACCCGATTAATGTTCTTGTGCACAGCTGTACAGGAAAGAACCGGCAGAGAGAAGGACACCCATGTCCGTCAAAAAAACATTTTACGTAAACAAATTTGACTTCCATCTTTACATAAAAAAATTTGCCTTCCATCTCACTCACTTATGACATCAAGTAGAATAGATTTGGTCTCCTTATTCCAGTAATCCTTCAGACTGTAAGTCCCCTCGTCATCAAACACTACTGTCTGCAGCTCCCAACGTTGATCAGATGTACTCGAGATGCTTCCTGTCAGACGGCCCTTGCTGGGGCGGTGCTGCCCTCGGCTCCATATAGTCTCCATAGATGAGCCATCCTCAGGTTTGAACTCAAGCTTTTCCGTCTCCTTTGATATCTTAATAGTAAGTCGACGACCATGACCTAACTTTTCACGGGTGGTGTAATAACAATCTGTGGAGGAAGGCAGAGAGGTCCATCACGATTACTGTATCACTTCTGGTAATACATGCCATACGCAGTGATAGGAATACCAATACCAAAGATCCTTGATTACTAGCTCCGCTTTAACCCTCTCTGCCAATACCCTTCAAGTCCAGAATGAAACAATAATCTTTGAAAGAGGAGGAAGTCCAACATTCCCTAGTGGATGGAACAACATTCCTCTTGGTATGAGAAACAAGGATGTTTTGTAGTTCTGTTCCTTAAAGGACTCTGTGTAGCATAGGCTATTCAGTAGAGAGATAGGGACTGTGTTGGCCTCTATTCAACATGAGAAATGTGTTGTTGCTGATAAATGCGAGTACCCATGAGTTTTAGCCCCTGCAACTATGCCTTCACTTTCTGGAGCTATCCAGTGTAAGTATAATTTGTATAGCATGTTCTCCATTTCCTCTTGCTCACTGTGTAATTACAATGGTTTTGTGTGGCTAAAATGAGTTGAGTTTACTTAGAGTTCCATAATTATTTCCATATGTTGTAGCCTAGATGCATAGATAAAAATGCAGCACTGGAGTTCCTAACAAGTATGACTGACCCAAATGATGCTAAAGCCTGGTCTTCACTTGATGAGCTTTCAGAATGTTCTAGGAATGTTCTATGAACAGCAAGATTGTTGTGTGCCTGCAGAGCACACATTGAGACATTACTCAAACCGGAACACACTATTCTCTATTCTAAACTGTTCAGTAATGAGCAGATGGCAGAATAGTAAAAGGCCAACACATTATCACAACAACCCAGAATTGTAGCATACATCCATTTCATAATATTTAAGCTTAGAGTATAATCAGTGGAAAGACATTAGCCATAAATCACAGACAATGGCTTACTTACCCACATTTAGCACAGCCACCAACAAGATCAGCAGAGACCACATCTTCTGTGAGGTGAAAAGCATAGAACGATATCACAGTTAGCAAATAAACATAGTGATCAGGCAAACGCTGAAAGGGGTTAAATCACAATCCTAAACTTGATATATCTAGATGAATACCTAAAACAGCTGAATACAGAATGTAAGAAATTGCCTGCCTCGCACTCACCATAGGCCTATAGATATTTTGTTGACCAATTACCAACAGACTTTGGTGGGTCCGTTTCTACGGTGACCGCAGCCTTTAAAACTATTTAACTTCAGTAAACTGCAATCATTAAGGGTAGGAGGAGGAGTCACAACTGAGAGGTTTTTAGAGAGTTAACTAAAAATTTAATTCACAACGTGTAGGCTAACCAATTAATTATTAAACCAATTAATTGTTGAATATTGGAACGGATAGGACAGTTATTTTACTGTAAAACGGACACGCATAGAAACACGTAGCCTATGTTTGCACGAAAGACAACACGAAGACTTTCTTCTGATCCATGGGAACGCCAAACCGAGATTGTTAGGCTACTACGCTGGCGCAGCAGTGGGCAACAGGCAGAGTAAATGGAAAACACTTTCACAAATATACGACAATAAACACGATTTTTGCCTACCAGCACGCGACCCCACTTTGGCGTTGAGAAATCAGTTTTAATCACGAGCATTAATGTTCTTTGGCCAGAGTGACGGGCTAGCCACAACAACGTCTGAGCAATAAATAAAAAAAAAGAGGGCGGTGCCTCTGGCAGGATAAATTTGGATTCTAGACAAAGATAATAGCGCGTGCAAAATTAATTCTATTAGGCTATATCGTGACAACAAAACTCTGCCACAAATATCCAATATTACATGTAAAGTGCTAGAAAATATCTATGTTTATATTGATAAAGCGGAAACCTTAAGGCACCCGGCCAAACGCAGTCTGAGCCTACTCCACCTTTTCTCATCTGACCGCCAGTTCACTCGCACGCGATGAGCATGATATACTCCACTGCAAGCTATCTACAAGCTATAAACCCAAACCAGAAATGCTTTGTTGCCTTTAATATTACACCTGAAACAGGCATACTATGTACAAGTTACAATCTACAGGCGGTCACTCTGCTGACAGTGCGTTCTGCCGGTTGATGCTCTCATGCCCTCGAATAGATAACGTTATGATTAACACTCACTTGATACTGCTTCACACGTTGTTGTTTACTCAGCTATCAATCAGTCAAAGGTTATCGTAAACAATGATCGTTGTGCCCACTCTGTCCTTTCGCAGTCAAAGATAGGATACACTGGTTAGCTACTGTAGGCTACGACGACATTTCAAATGAGACCAAGACAGCCCCACATGCCATCGCTCACCATTTGCCCTAGACGTAGACGTAGGGTAGTGCAGTCTTCTTCTTGAGCTGGTTCACGTCACCCCCTGCACGACGATTCTTGTAACTATGGACAAAACTCTGATGAAGTTAATTTCACAATTTCGTTCTAAATATAGCTGAGTGTATAGTTTAAAAACCGAATAATGAATGAATGAACGAACCATACACGGATTCAAGAGAATTTTGTTATTTTCAGTGGGAGCTTTAAATAGGCTAGCCAACTACTGCCTGGCAATGGATGGTGGGCCATCGGACTGTAGGCTAGGCCTACGTAGCAACGCTGTCTGTCTGTCCCAAATCAGAAAAAGTTAGGACGTTGTGAAAAATGTGAATAAAAACAGAATAGCCTAATCTGCAAATCTTGTAAACTCACATTTAGTTACCAAAAGGACACAGACAACATATCAAATGTTGAACATGACAAATTTGACTATTTCATGGAAAATGTTCATTTAGAATTTGATAGCCTACCAGTACCTTTCAAAAAAAGTTGGGGCGGGGTATAGGGACATTCCAGAATTAGAGGACATTTTGGCATTTACACTTCTTAAAAAAAAAAACATTTCTAATCTATTTTAACATTTTATGTTGAATATTTAAGAAATATAGGTAATAAACTACTAAATTATATGATTTGTCAAGCTCAGGCATCAACGGTACTTTTTCCACCTCATGTTTTATTTGCTGTGTAGCCTACATGTAGTTAGGCAACCCTGTTACAAATACAAAATAGCATGAAAAAAGTATATTTTTAAAATATTTTTCAGTAAATCCTTTTTCATTGAATAAAGGAAGTCATTTTACACTGAATAGTCATGATTTCAGGTAAGACTGTTAATATATATTATGTTAATTCGACTAACTATCAAAGGCTTAATCTTCAATTTGAACAGTGACATACAGTTTTTTTTATCATTTCAGTATCTATTCTCAAATATGCTCAGATACATTGAGCATATAATCATATAAGCTGTTCTAAGGACTATAGATGTAATTTTTTGTGTGATAGCCAAATTACTTACCATTATTTATCCTTATTTTAATAAAAATGTTTTTGTAACAGGGTTGCAAATTGAGTCATAACAATTATCTGTAGAAATCCATTAGAAATTCTGATATTAGGCCTATCTATTGCAAATAATCACAAATATATAACCAAAATTTGTTTATTTTCAGCTGTAATTGAATGTATTGTGGCACACTATGCTGCAATGACGCTGTACTAACAGAAGACATTCTGGCAATTTATTTAAAATATGTAAATAATGTTTAATTATAAAAATAAATTCATTTTTATAATTTAACTCAGCATATTTAATCATAATTATATCAAAGTTAACAAAAAATACCCTGATAACTATGATAATAACCATATTACTTTTAATTACAGTAACAGGGTTGCGAGTAACAGGGTTGCGAATTAATGCTAATATAGCATCTACCTTATGAACAGAAGCTAGCTGTGAAATTTAGCTATTTTACCAAGGTCAAGGACCAATGTGGTTATACAAATACAGAAAATAAAAATTGAAATTATTCAACATTAATCTTAAAACATGAGTAACAGGGTTGCGTGGTT
The DNA here is from genome assembly GCF_046254945.1 of Alosa pseudoharengus. Taxonomy (NCBI): domain Eukaryota; kingdom Metazoa; phylum Chordata; class Actinopteri; order Clupeiformes; family Clupeidae; genus Alosa; species Alosa pseudoharengus. The sequence continues at coordinate 15,632,534 of NW_027468663.1, read as the reverse complement.
AAGCTTTACGTACTCAACTAAACCAGAAAAGTTTGAAAATATATTAAAATTGCAAGAGGACACTCACCTGTGGTCTACCCATGTTTTTTGAAAATGATTGGATGATGTAATTTCTTGTTTGTAATGACATAATATTTTAACCCTTCATCAGCCAGGCAAAAATGGTATTGGTAACAGGGTTGCGTGCACATTTGGGGACACAACTTCATGGCACAATAAATAGTATTCAAAATATGTTATAATCAAAGAAATTATTTTTTATAGATACAATAGATGCATATCCGCAAAATACTGCAAAAGATAATATATTAAGGACTTATGTAAGCTGTTCAATTTGGTTTAAAAGTTGGTCATCAGGAGTCGGGGACAGGATAAAAACCCCATTTTAAGGGGTGTTCCAGAACTAATCGGTATTTTTAATCATGTAAAGGAACCACTTTTCCCCAGCAGATTATTATGTTTTGCTTTATGACAGTTTCACTTGCAGGTTATGTGAACATTTTTGTTATTTTGGACTTGAGTATTTGATATAACAAAAGGAGAAATGTTTCATAACTAATTAGCTTAACTGGCAACATGATTGGGTATGGCAAAGAGCAGAGAGGCAGTCTCTTAGAGGTATGTAGGGTATTCATCACTCCCCTTAGGAAAAAGGAATGTTATTTTGGGACACAATATTATAGGAATCTTATAGGAATACTATTTTGGGACACACTATAGAAGTAGCCTATGCTATAGTATTTCTATAGTAGTCTTATAGTACTTCTATGTCCCAAATTAATATAGTATTCCTATAAGATTATATTATAAGATTCCTAGTACTTTTTCCTATGGGTCTCTCTGTGTAAACCTGTAAATCTGTTTTTATTGCATTTTACACAACGTCCCAACTTTTTCTGATTTGGGGTTGTAGATTGGATGTTACATTATGGCTATTGTTGCATAGATCTGTGCGTTTAGGTAACTAGTACAATGCCCATTTACAGTAAACATGCTATTCCTGCAGAAAACCCATAGCCAAATTACATGCCCGCAGGTAGGCCTGCTTTAAAAATAGGACAGGAAAAAAACATCATTCCAGCTATAACATTCAACTAGATGTACCGCATAGTGGTACAAAATATGACCGCCGCTCAGTCCTGTACATCCATTCCGCGAAAATAAATCACACTTCAATTTGTCTCCATATTTTACTCCATCCCCCACTCTTGAAACTTGTGTGTATGCTTGTTTGGCATGCCTGAGTGTGTGTGTGCGGCTGCACAGAAAGTAGCCTACTGGTGCTGAAAAGGTGAATAGATTGTAGAATAGCCAAAGAAGATGTAGCATTGTTATAAAACCTTTAAAATCTCTAAACAATCACTAGTAGGGCAGTTCATCACAGTTCATCCATTGCAACTGGATTGATGAAAGGTCACTTACACCTGTAGGCTACATTGTATTTGGGAAAAGCAAGGTATCAGCATAATTTTATTTATTTATTTATTTATAAATAAACAAAAACATCTCTGTCAGTTCCATGCCGTTTTCAACAGCTATCAAAAGGGCATTTTTGGATGGATGGATTTTTTGTGAATGTTTCTTCTTCTAGGCTACATACCCACCATAGATAGATAGATAGATAGATAGATTGATTGATTGATGGATAGATAGATTGATGGATAGATAGACAGATATATAGATAGACAGGTAGATAGATAGATAGATAGATAGATAGATAGATAGATATTCTATCCTAGTATCTGTATACATGGTGAAATAAAGTTGAATTGAATTGAATTAAATAGCTAGATAGACAGATAGACAGACAGATATAGATAGATAGATAGATAGATAGATAGACAGACAGACAGACAGACAGACAGACAGATAGATAGATAGATAGATGTGTTTCTACTGTTGGATCTAATCTGAGTCTGTGTTTCAATACCATCTGTACATGGCATATGATGTTGTAGCCTACAAGAATGCCACTAGAGGACACTTGTTAAATTTGTCTTTGTCATTTATCCTACAATTCGCCTTATTTATGTGGCGAACATTGTGTAAACCAAAGTAACGCTACAGGGTACACTGACTATATCATTACAGTTTTTCTCGATCGTTTTGATGCCTGTGTCAACTCTGACATTACATTCTCAAAACAGTTAACACCTGTGTCTGAACAAAAGCACTCTGGCCAAAATGACACATTTAGCTTGAAAAAGGCTGTTACTCTCTCAAAACACTTAAAACATGTAGCAAAAGCAAATCTGGCCTTCAAACAACACATCCTGTCATCAAATCACTGTGTGATTTCAATCAATCATTACACACTGGACAACAAAATGCAAAATATCGTTCTCAAAATGAGCATTTTTGCTATGTCTGTTCCATTTATTTCTCATGTTTCTGGTATCAGAAAAACCTGAAAAGACTAAATGTACTGAACAAAAAATAATTGTATTCATTCCTCCCAAGATGTAACTGTCATTGACATGTAAGACTTACATTAGGCTACTGTAAGCACCTACAGATTTCATTGAACTACAACTACAGTAAACACCTTTTGTACGGTTTTCTTCACCAAATAGGCTATACAATACAGTAATTTCTCTAAATGTGCCTTAGATCCATAGCCTACTTGCAAACAGACATGGCATCTCTTATAAATAATGGATGATTGCTGATTGAAGAATTGTGCAAAGGAGTTTCACGCAGGTGCATCAGAGATTCAGACTTGTGCAAGGAATCTCTACCACCTGTGAAAAGATGTTTTCCTATTCTTTAGCACGGGGAAACCAACTGAGTTTGGGCACTTTGAATGACAACTGTGTGAACTGTTTTGCAAAAGGGTGTGTGAGAACTGTGTGAACCCAATGAAAATGGGTGAACACATTCACAAGAGATGACTTCTGCTGTGCAAAGAAAGTGTTCATGAAGACCAAGTGGATCCCAGTTTCCTTAAGCAGGTCAAAGCAATCAAGAAAAACTGTAATACATGTTTGCCACCTACTGGTGAATGCAAAACACAACAATCCTATGGGTTGTGTACCCTGTAGCCTCGTTTTGGTTTACAATGGCCACCTTGTGAATAAGGCAATTTAATTCTCTGCTTCAGGGGCAGCAGCTTCAAAGCACTCATATACTCTTTCACTCCCTCTTTCACGCTACTGCTCACCCCACCCAAGAGGTCACTGATAGGATGGGAAGGTCAGGATGGCTGTCTCCACTATTGTTTGCTATCAGTCAGTGACTAACTGATCACAGTAAGTGTGCTTGAGTAAATACCTTTTAAAATGTTGACTGGGCTATAGACTCCCCTGATAGAATTTACTTAATTCCTATATAGTTTAGCCTATCGACACATACTGTAATACCCCTGATGTGTTTCTTGGCTTTACCCTATGTCATTGAGCAGTAGGAATGATATCTGGTCATGATGAGATCATGCAGAAGGAGAGTCTGGCCCACTGTCCAACACTCAAATAATTTCCTCAAAACCTCAACTGATAATGTAGGCTACAGTTGGTTGGTTGTAGTTGGTGCTTCTGAGATGAGTTATGATTTTTGCCTTGATGGTAAGAACTGAGCTGAGTTATCTGGAGATCAAAACACATGACTGGTTAGTGGTGCACATTACTATAGGTTATATAATGTGTTTATTATCATAGGATTACATTTGTAATAGTGATGTTTATTAATATATTAGCCTACTATTCCAGTAGAGTTGGACAGAGCAGGCCTTCACAACATAGCAAGCAGCATGTTATATGTGTTTTATAGTTTGCTACTCAAAACTTGTCTTATTTTTCACTGACACGTGTTGTGATATACACAGGAATAATAAGCGTAATACTCCATGATGCAGGATTCAGTGCACAATTAGCCGGTGGCAACCACAACACACGCCGCATACTATATCTAAGATCTGCAAAAGTCCAGATCCTTCACAGTACAGAATGCATTACTGTAACTGCAGCTGCCAATCAACAACCTAGTTTGATCACTATGACACAAGAGGGTGCAGGATACAACCACAAACAACTGGCCAGTGACAGACGCAACATTTGCCACATGTTGTAGGCCCTACTTGGGATCTGTAACGTGGTGTAGTCTACGTGATACGCAGGACTACGCAGTATACTCATTTAAAAAGCAACAAGAATTTAGTGTACCACTTAAAATATGCAATGACAGGCCCTACGTATCAACATATTAAAGGTCAGATGTGTCGGATGCAAATGTGTCCAACATAGTGTGGACATAGGCTTGAATCCCCCCCCGCGGCACCCCTGAACAGTGGAATTTTCTCCTTCTTCGTCGACGTTTCTTCCGTGATTTGGGAAAAGCCCGTAAAAGTCCTGGCAGGAAGCATGCATAAGGATGTAGATCCAGGAATGCACTAATATTTTGTTCGTAGTCCAGTTTGCAACAATTATTAGTTAACACTAAGTTGTAAACACTTCGGAAAAAAAATATAAAAAACTGGATATACCAAAAAACGTTGATGTAATCGCTTCCTGCAAGGACTTTTACGGGCTTTTCCCAAATCACGGAAGAAACGTCGACGCAGCGGTATAGTAGCAGATAATCAGGCAAGTCTTATTTAAATAAACTCCTGTTGCACTTACAAACTTTCTAATGCCTCGTTATTGGACTAAAGTTCATAGTTGTACTACTGCAGAAGTTTCGTACCATTCAGGGCATTATTAGTGGGGTAATTTACGAGATAAAAGTTGGTTCCATTACGACTGCAGAACGTCATTAGTTTCTGACAGCGCTACTCGACCAGGGTTCGACCAAGGGAAAAAAGGTTCTGGGAGGGTGTTTGGCTCGGGGTCATGGTGCAAAGGACCCTAGGGTGAAATTACTCCGAACCATCGCTTTAATCTAGTTTGCATTGTTCCTTATAATTGTTACTTCTACTGTCTTTTGAAATCATTCTTCCATTGCCGCCTAACCTAGTTCTTAAAGTTCTTTTCATTTGTATACTTCTGTTCCGGTAACTGGTGTTTAAAATCATGTACTATGACGATAGAAATGTTCTTAACCCAGTTTTAATGTCCTTGGTTCTTAAGCAACTCATTGTATTGACAAAGCCATGTGTGTGTGCAGCGAAGTGGCTGACAGCATTCAGAATTCGAGGCAAAGGTAACTGATCATCCTGGGACAAATTCCCCAGCCCCATATTCTCCACGTTGAGACCAAAGTGGGGATCTAGCCTGAGGACCGGACCGTCTCCACAGGAATCCAAGAAGGAAGAGGGCAAGGGTCTACAAGGGCACCTCAACCAAATAAAACGGTGAGAAAGAGTCTGATATAACGTTTGAAATAACACAACTTGACTTTAAGGCAACATAATTTAATTTGTTTAAGGTAATAATTTTAGGTTGTATAACACCGTGGCTATAATTTGGGTGGGTCAATCAGTACTGAATTGCTGCTTCCACGTAGGATTGGAGGCACCTCAAAATTGTTTAGCTTCACTAATGTTGAAGTGCCAGATCTGAGGAATAACTGAAATTTGTTTGGCTTCTCCATATTGCTAAATCTGAGGTAAATGGACTTTGCCGTAGTGTAGAAGCGCCTGATTTGAGGTAACTGGACATGGAGATAAGGCTCTTGGAAGAAGAGAGGGACATATAGTTTCCCCCGTAGTCCCTAGTATCTCTGTTGGCAATCTAGGGTTGTGGCAACCGCCTCAACTTAACCATAAGTGTAATGAAGACCACGCATAATAAAAGGGAAAACAGATACCTCAAGTTATAGCCATGGGTGGGACATTAAGTAACAATCAAAAATCTAACTAGATGAAAGAAAGGTATGGTCAAAGGGCCGTAGCACCACTTGATACATGGGTACTGTACATGAATTTGGCTTCCCCTCAAATGGAAGTCTGAATATGAGACAGATAGAATGTATGGAAGACAAACTTAATGAGAGAGGGGTTGTATGAGGGAAATCTAAGTTAACAGCGAAAATGGTGCAGGAAATAGCAATGCATAGTGATGGTTTGTGTAAGTCCAGCCAGCAAACCCTGGAACCTCAGCGACCCTTGAGCGACCTCACAGACGTGCTGAACCTTCGTCATACAGCCAACAGCAACAACAACTATCCACAACACAGGAGTGGGCATTGGACAACCAAAGATCAACAGTCCAAAGGCAGAGCATGCCCCGATATAATTACTGTGACCAATTCTACGACTCAAGGGGTCAGTTCTCTGGTGACGAGGAGGACGACCCTACTTCATCAATGAGTCCCCTCTCTCCACACTGCCTATGGCGAAGGTGGCTGGGCCAGAGAAGAGATTGCTTCTGTATCGGCCATGGACTGAGAGGGAGATCAAGAACGCTATGGCTCACCTCCCACACCAAAGGGACTCTGGGAGTTAATTCTCAACTGAGCTCTTGGCCTTTTGCCAGGTGTTTAGCCCAACTATGTCAGAACTGAGGAAAATGCTGGCCTTGAAGATGAGGGCGGGAGAGTGGGTGAAACTGTCTGGAAGATTTCCTCGTCAGGCCGTCAGAACAGGACATGTGGACTGGACAAATGAACAGAACACTGCCTACAGGACTGTGATAGAGGGACTCTGTATGATCATTAAAGATGTTTTTCCACCCCACATGGATATTACAAAAATGTCAACTTGTAAACAAAAGCCTGACGAAACGGTGAACGAATTTTTCGGTCGACTGGTGGAAGTGTATAGGGCACAGAGTGACTTGGAGGAGTAAGAGGATTACCCCTCAGGAATGCTGACCCCCTGGGAGGCTCATCTCCGCAACCAACTAGTCCAAGGACTGCTGGAGCTCATCGCTGCCAAGGTAAGAAGAACATGTGTGTGCTGGGATGAGGCCAGACTGATGGAAGTCAAACGGCATGCTGTCCATGCAGAGAAAACGTGCCAAACTTGCCAGACAAAGAAGAAAGAAAAAGATGAGAAGGAGGTGAAACAAGCCATTTTGACTATGATGCATGCTGTGGGAAATCTGCAGACTGTGAGGGGCAGAGGACGTGGCCACGGACAACAACCGTAGCAGCTCGCGAGGACAATGCCGTCAATGCCAGCAGAAGGGTCATTTGCTCCGAACAACCACCCCTGGATCACTGCATTTGGAATAAGGGAGAATGGATGGCCCAGGGCATTTTCCTATGGGTAGGCATTGGGGAAGTTGCTAAAGAGGTAGAAGTCAACCGATACACTGATGCCATTTATCAACGACACAGTCACTGTTAATAAAGCCACCAGAGAAGACATTAGAGCAATCAGACTGACTGGTTCAGACTTGAATGGCTTTGGACATGGTGACTGCATCCGCAGGAGGTGTGTACACTATGATTGGAGATACCTGAGAACGATGCAGGAGCGATTGATCAAGGTATAGAGGACAGGAAAAAATTGGCACAAGATCTACAAGAGTGACAGAAGGGGGTGGGGAGGATTGGCTTGCTGGTTTGATCCCAGGGCTCAAAGGCTGGATAGTGTGACTTTTGGCCCTGAGTATTCTGTTAGTATTTGTGGTTTGTTGTGTTATACCCTATGTTAGACCCCTGATCATGTGCTTGGTTGAACGAAGTGTGGACTGCAAATGGTCCGGTACACTGTTTTAAAAATAAACGGCAAGGAATATGAAGAATGGCTACCACCTTTAATGATATGACTCAAGAAAAGCTTATGAATATAAGACGGATTGTGTCTGATGTGATGGTTATTACAAATGATAAAAAGGGGGAATGTGAGGGGAAAATGACAAAGATGGACTTTAATCTTGTGATGTTTGTGCTTATACTTACACTATTGAATGGACTCTTCTCTTAAAGCTTTTAAGCTTAAAGGAATTATCCAGGGTAAAATGCACTTTAGATCAATTTACGGATGATTGGGAGTACATACGTTGAGTTGACATCAAAATCGTGTCATTCGGATGTGTTTTGAGAAAGTTCGATTTTACAGTTTTTAGTCAAAACTCGTTAGCCTGGAAGTGACCAGGGCAAGTCATTTCGCCGCTACAAAACGCTATTTTTATACCTCTTCTACAGTTCCAAACAACATTACACTTACGTGGTAGTGAGTAGAGGGTCCCTAAAGCCAAACCGAAGTATCCCGAGGTCTATGTTGTCGGATAGAGAGTCCAGAATGAATTTCATCAAGCCAGTACCTTTCCGGAAATGTTGCTGCTGCAGCTGGCGTCTTTAGGGGAAAGTCCGTAGGTAGGAGTCGATTGCCGAGTGTGGAGTAACACACTCTGGAAATTCACAATTTCGTCGCCGTTTTTTTTTTTTTTTTTTTAAACATAGTCCAGTATTTCTTTCGAAAATGAAATGAAGTTGTATGGACTGGACTATGTTTTTTTTTTTTTAAAACGGTGACGAAATTGTGAATTTCCAGAGCTACTCCACACTCGGCATAAGTTATTTTTATGTTCTTCACAGAAAATTACCCAAGGCCAATAAGTTTGAGTTAAAAGAAATGATAAATAGCTCATTTTTTCTTGTAGCAAACATTGAAAACAGGTCCCACAGACCCTAACACCTTACAAGGGTTAAAGTTATTTTTATTTGTATATTTCTGCTCTGGTAACTGGTGTGTAAATCATGTATGACGATAGAAATGTTCTTAGTTTTACAGTTTTTCTCAGTCGCTTTGGTGCTTTTTTCAGATCAGAATTAAAATTCTCATAACTATTAGTTCAACCTCCACAACATTTAGTCATTTGTGCACATCATAGTAGCAATTTCTCCTTCCTCTGAACAAATTGCAAATACTTTTGGACATGTATCAGTTGCTTTCATACAATTCTCTGCTGTTTTTTAACATTATCATTTGCTTATGTCATGTCAGTTAAAATGAACTATACTTATGAATGCTGAATAGTCTTTCCCAATAAAACTAATAGTCTTCATTTCATTGCTTGAGTCATTACATACAAAATTGTTGAACTGACATGACAAAGCTTTTTGACTACCTTGTTCATAAACGATGGTGTCAAGACTTCTCATTTTGATGACACTGACAGTTTCATTGACATGAATACCTGCTTTTGAGGAATGGACTATCCATTTTGAGCAAGTGACGTGCTTTTGCAGGTCATCCACTAGGTTTTGCAGTTTGCACTAATTGTTTTGAGAATTGCACTAACTGCTGTGCAAATGTTAATAGTGATGTGAGAAAAGCACCAAAGCGACTGAGAAAAACTGTAATGCCCTTGGTTCTTAATTAACACATTGTATTGACAAAGGCATGTGTGTGTGCAGGGAGGTGTAATGATACAATGATACAATGATGATGATACTATGAGATGCAAGGTATAAATGTAAATGTGAAAAACAACTGATTGTCTTTTTGGTGCACAGACTTTCTCTTTGTATCCTGATTGCCTGATGCATATGAGACCTCTGTAGAGATTAATAAATTACTAAAGAGAAAGACAAAACCTTATATCAGACTCTAAGCTAAATCTCTTCCACACAGGCCACATACATAGAATAAACTCATACAAATGATAGATTATTGTTCAAAGTAGCTTATGCAATAATTAATGTTTTAATGCATTCTACAAAGCCATATTGTAAAATCAGATTTTTGTGTTTTGAATTAACTTTTGTGAGTTATCAAAAAACGTTCCACTTGGAAATTACCCATTTCTTTTTCTATTTGGCCAAACTAACTAGATGTTTTTTTTTTTCTTCCCATTAACCTGATTTTGTTGTTGTTAGCCTAATTAAAGCAAAATGTGTCTGGCCCACCTGCCAATCCCTTGCTGTTGGTCCACTTCTGGCTTGGTGGCCCAAGAATGGCCCACAAAGAATTAGCTCTGGCCCAGGTGTGGCCCACACAGTATAGGCCTAATGACTCTTATTTCTGTTGGCCCAGGTGTGGCCCACACACAGTAAAAGTAGTTGAGTGTCGAAGCTGAGTTGAGTGTTGGCTGGGTTGTGTCCCAATTGTCCCCACTTGACCAAAATAGGACATTTGACTTATAATAAAACTACTGTCATGCACTGATCAGGAATGTGTTCCACTACACTGCTTAGACTTAAATTGTGTTATAATAAAATAATTACAATATTCCTTACGAAAACATTAAACCATAAAGCCGACACATCACGTGGAATCAGTAGCTTGAGATGCAGATATGGATCACTAGAGTTCCCAAACTGGTTTAACTTCGTTAGATGCGGCTCTCTGTAGTCCTTTGTTTACATGAGCACGGGGCGCATTTTATGTAGGCTCATGGGCTGGCCTTAGCAGACGCCAGTGGGAGATGGTGAAAATAAGGTTCTAACGTGCTTCAAAGTACCGGCTGAATTCACACGGCTCATATTACACGGTAGGCGTGTGGGTTATGATTTCCATGTTTGATTTAAACGGTATGCTGTATAGTTTGCTTTATATGGTCTAAGCTAATGCTAGCTTGTAGGTAACTGACGTGATATCTGCCTGTCATGTAACGTTTCTATCAAGAAGATGAAGTGAAGCATTGGCTATTGCTCGTTGTTTCGTTTGAATAGCCTATAGCTTGCTTGATGCCTTGTTTGACAAATGCATGATAACATCAGTTGGATCCTAACTAGCATAATCAACAGAGTTGAGATATTGGGCGTCCTTGCGGTGCGACATGTTATGCATATGTAGCATACAAGCTATAACATACCGGTAGTATTTAGCTTTCAGAAGTAACGTTACCTTCTGGGCTAGCCGGCATTCCTCTTACAAAAAAGGCTTGTTTACCAGCTGTGTGTGAGGCCGCTTTAATGAAGATAAACTAAACGTAGATTATATTCGTGACAATTGACTAGCTACACGGTGCTGAAGTAGATTTCAACGCTAAGTTAGTTCACAAGAGAACATCGCAGCATGGTCGTCAAACATCAGACTCGTCACATTGAACAAGTTGTGCAAGATGCACAAGATGCTGAGGATGCTAAGTTGGCCAAACAGTAATGAGGAATGAAGATTTCTTCACGCATAGGTTATCTCCATACAAACCTCTACTTTCATTCACACTTGGGGGAATCTGTAAAGTCCTGTCAGTGGTTGTTGCAAACTTGGCATTCTCTCTCATCTGACTCTGATTAAATCTAGTCTCTTCCCTCTGTCACATGTGTCTGTCTCACCACTCCGAAAACTCAATAACACATAACTGCAGGGTTGTCACATGAGAAATAAACTTGGGCTGCCTGCCTCATGGTGGTGGTAACATCTTTTCAGCTCTTTATGAAGTTCTGTGCAGTTTACTGTCATTGTTTTTGGATTTTATTTAGCACTCTATGAGGAGGGTCTTTGCTCACAATCAGTAGCCTAGTCTATAGAGACTTTATAGTGGCTTCTCCAAAAGTGCATTAACAAGCCATGCAGACTTTGCAAAAACTGTACCAAGCTACAAAGACATGTCATTGCACTGTAATTGCATTAAACACCTTCATATCCGAGTATGACTTCTACCTTTGAGCCCTAAAATTGTTCTGTAAGAAGACAAATTAATTCCCCCCCCATCCACCCTTTTGATTTGTCAGGCCACCATGGGTGCTCTTTTCCGGAGTGAAGAGGTTTGTCTAGTTCAGCTCTTCCTTCAGTCAGGAGCAGCATACAACTGTGTCAGCGAACTTGGAGAGCTGGGACTGGTTGAATTTAGAGACGTGAGCATTTCCACCTCTTTTGGTTGCAACTGTTCATCATGACATTGTGTGATGGGAATCCTTTTTTAATCATTGACTCCTTTGTCTTACAGTTGAATCCAAATGTCAACGCTTTTCAGCGGAAGTTTGTTAATGAAGTAAGAAGATGTGAGGAGATGGAGAAAACTTTTTGTAAGCTCATATTACACTATTTGACGCTGCAGTACATTATAACATACAGTAGATAGGGGACAACTAGTACATACTCTTTTTCATTGCCTCTTGTTCCGTCAGCGTTTCTGGAGCAGGAGATCAGCCGTTCTCTGTGCCCACCTCTGACGGGTCCTCTACCCATACCGAGCCCGGTGCCCTCGGCCCCACAGCCCCGAGAGCTGCTGGCCATTGAGGAGGAGAGTGAGCGACTGGCCAGAGAGCTGAGAGAGGTGTAGATCTGTGTGTGTGTGCGTGTGTGTGTGTGTGTCTGTGTGTGTGCTGGGTATGTGTGTGGTTGTGTGTGTGTGTGTGTGTGTGTGTGTGCGTGCGTGTGTGTGTGTGTGTGTGTGTGTGTGTGTGCTGGGTATGTGTGTGGTTGTGTGTGTGTGTGTTTGTGTATGTGTGTGTGTGTTTGCTGGGCGTGTGTGTGGTTGTGCTTGTAGCCCTTCTACATGCCCACTGGACCCTATTCCTACCAACCTACTCCAAGATAAACCTCCCACCATCACTCCTCTGTACTGTAGACATTACTGTACTGTAAACATTATTTTAACGCTGTAGCTGTAGCTGTAGCCCTGTAGTTTAAAAGTTTAAATCTTAAAATGCTTAAATGTTAATTGCTTAAATTGTATTATATTGCTGTAGTGTAGCTCAAATGCTTAATGTTAGATGTTAATAGCCTAAATCTTATTCCATTGCTATAAGTCGCTTTGGACAAATGCGTCCGCCAAATTTGTAGATGTAAAATGTAAGTGTAAATGTATGTGGGTCTGTGCTGTGTATGTGTGTGGGTGTGCGTGTAAGAGAAAGGTGTAGCCTTTGTGTATGTGCTGTGTATCTGTGTGGGTGTGCGTGTAAGAGAAAGGTGTAGCCTTTGTGTATGTGCTGTGTGTGGGTGTGCGTGTAAGAGAAAGGTGTAGCCTTTGTGTATGTGGTGTGTGTGGGTGTGCGTGTAAGAGAAAGGTGTAGCCTTTGTGTATGTGGTGTGTATGTGTGTGGGTGTGCGTGTATGTGCAGCAGTGTTTCACAAATAGGAGTTTGGAACCTTTTTGTGGAATATCTTGAGACTGTACAATTTTTTTGACCATTTTAAGCTTGTTAGACTTTGTAGCTTTTGATTAATCAGGTCCATATGGGACTCATTACTCATATCTGAGGAAACATTAAAGACTTGTACCATACTGAGGGTATAACAGATGAATTTAGATTAATTAAGACACATTTTATTATTATTATTGTTATTATTATTATTATTAATCATAATAATATTATTGGAGAGAAGCATATGCCATTTGGATTTGATTTGGTTAGATGCAATAATGTCCAGGTTTTGACTTGATTTCTTTGCTTAGGTGTCCAGGAACAGAGATAGCCTGAGGAACCAGCTGACTCAGCTCAGCCAATACAGAGGCGTGTTGATCCAAACTCACTCCCTCACAGCTTCACAGGTGAAGCAGCAGACCACAGGCACCCAACCAGCATATTAACTCAGAATTTCTATTGCGGCCATCTTTGGTTTGATGTTTTCCAGTGATTGATGTTTCCTTATTTCTTATTTCCCATAAGGGTCCCCCGCCTCCTACAACGGTAGAAACAGCTTCGCTATTGGATAACAGACAAGACGTCAGACTGAGGTAGCAAGAATGTCTTTGGATGTTTGAATGTTTTGAATGTTTTGAAAATGATCAAAGATGGTTGTATTTCTTTCGTTATAAGCAATGCTCAAGCACTGGATCGTTCTCTCACCATTCCCACCTCCTAACTCTTATGTCGGAAACTCTCAGTCACATCTCTGTTCTCTGGAACCTTCTCTGGTGTCTAGAAATATACCTTATCCACAGTTGGAGCACATATGCATTAATTGACACACCAAAGCAGATCAAATTTGGTTTGGCCTACTTTCATGGAATCAGTCATGAACATGATCCAACCTCCTTGTGGTGAAGTCGGACGCAGCTTTGTCGTTGCAAGTGCAGAAACTGGACTATTACTACAAAATTGTGAGGCAAAAGGAAAAGAGACACCACTTGACATTTACAACATAGTTATGAATATGCTGCACTAAGTTAAGTGTACTTTCATTGCTTTAATTTCTCGTAAGCAGTCCACAGTACCATCTATCAGAAAAGCAACAGAGTGAAGGAAATGGGACCAGCGCACACAGTTTTGTGTGTTGTCTCTAGTGTTAACATATTGTGTTGTTTAATCTCTGTGTTGTGTTCGAGCATGTAAGTGAAGATGTTTGCTTTTGTGTTAAGGCTGGCATTTTGCCGTGCATTGATGTCCTACCTCAGTAAACCTTATAAGACAGAATACTCCGCCAATTTTTGATGGTTGAGCAATGCATAGAAGTCAGAGAAATTCAACCACTGTTTGCCTAATATTCATTTAACACACACTGTAAGTAGAAGCAGAGTGAGGAATGAAGATGTGGTTAAGTGTCCTGCTTTGCTTCCTAGTTTTGTGGCTGGAGTGGTTCACCCGTGGAAGGTACCCTCTTTTGAACGGCTGCTGTGGCGGGCCTGTCGAGGTTACATCATTGTGGACTTCTGGGAGATGGATGAGAGACTGGAGATATCTGACACTGTAAGACGATGTCATGCATTTAAGACTTGTCGGCTTTTTTAAAGTAAAAAATGACCAGACTAACACGTTCAACACCTTAGTATATTCTCCACTGGGTGCTCAATCCTCCTGAGCGTCAAATAAACTTTAGAAATTAATTATAGCACTCACAGTTCTTTCTTTAAAAGCACTCTGAGTGCTATCCTTTATTTCTTAAGTTTATTTTAAAGTAAAAAATTACAAATTTGCCTCAACCTGTTAATGACTATGCAGTGAATTACTGATCATAGTTTCTCTTCTGTGTAAAAATCACAGGGCGAGACGGTTCAGTGGACAGTATTCCTCATCTCGTACTGGGGCGACCAGATTGGCCAGAAGGTCAAAAAGATATGTGACTGGTGCGTTTGTTGTGGATACATCTTTCCTGTCAAAGAGTAGAAAAGTTAAAATATGCTAATGATAAGCTCGTAACAGATGTTTCCCCCCTGTTTCTGTCCCTTAGTTTTCACACGCACACGTTTGCCTATCCAGAAAGCACAGCTGAGAAGGAGGAGATTCTACATGGACTTCAAGGCAGAATACTGGATATCAGAACGGTGAGAGACAGGAAGGAAAGATGAGAACAGAGAGGAAAAATGGCAAATGGGCATCATTTTCAGATGTGACATTGGTATTACCGTACTTGATATAAACACTGAATGTGAAATAATCAAAAATCAATGAGTAGGTTCGTTGATTTGAAGACATTTTTTTGTCTTCAATCTCCTGTTATGTCTCAATTATGTCTCCTGTTATGTCTCACTGAACATGTTTTTCTTTTTGTCTTTCTCCTCCTGTGCTCTCTCTGCTTTGATGCATTTGTCTCTTTCATGCCACACATGGCATCATCTCAGTATCTATGAGAAATATTAGCAATGTTTCTCTCAGGATTGATCAGAAATACTCGTAATGTTTTTCCTGGTCACACTAATTCCTCTTTCTTCTCTCTCTCTCTGTCTCTCTCTCCTGGCCTCCAACTCCGCCACTCTGCCCACCGTCTCTTCCTCTTCCTCGGCCTGCGTCTCCCTCTGCAGGTGCTGTCCCAGACAGAGAATTACCTGCAGCAGTTGCTGGCCCGGGCGCTGGCCGAGCTGCCGCGCTGGCGTGTGCGCGTGGGGAAGTGCAAGGCCGTGCAGACGGTGCTCAACCTCTGCAGTCCGTCCGTCACCGACAAGTGCCTGATCGCCGAGGCCTGGTGCCCCGTCAGGAAGCTGCTGCTGCTGCAGAGTGCGCTCATCGAGGGCACGGTAAGACAAGGAAGGAGGAAGAAGAGATAGCGGTAGGGGGAGTGGGGGCGGACAGACAGGGGGCCAGGAGGGATGGAACACACAGGACACTGAGATGACACTGGGATGACGGCAGACGAGCCCTCTACAAGGGAGAAGAGAGAGAAGAAAACAAGAAGCTCAATCACCACCTCAGACATGTGGAGGTTTGGTGTAAAACTAGCTAGTTTACTAGGCATGCAGGAGCCTAGCAGACACCAGCAGCATAACTACGGTACATAGTGCACATTTTTAATGCTAGTGTGGGAACAACGCATGTATTTATCAGGGTTCCCACGGGTCATTGGACTTCTGGAATATCATGGAATTTTAATAAAGTCTATTCCAGACAGGGAAAGTCAGGGAATTTGGTGATTTTTGGGGCAAAGTTAGGGAATATCAGGGAGTTTTGTTGTAGCAGTTTACAATCTACTTGCCAAAATACATTAATGCAAATGTATTTTCAGGCAGCATTGATGTTTATCAGGATAATTATTAGCCTTTACCATTATTGGCTGCTTGAGTGGGTGTGGTTAGCCCTACGTTGTTTTTTTTATGCCTATTTATTAATTTCCAGCTCTTAAAAAGTCAACAACTCTAATCAGGGAATATCAGGGACTTTTGTAATAAAATGTATTTGCCAATATACATTAACCTATTAATGACTAACAACTAAAAATAATTGTTTAAGGAAAAGGACCACCGTTTAAGTTCTATAAGAGACAGCAACTTGATATTTGGTGTGAGACCTCTTGGGACAACTCATGTCTTTGTCAGGTACATCGACACAAAAAAGCCACATATTTTTACCGATTTTAAATGTCAACTTATTTGTGCTTTGCTTAGCTTGTACTTTAAAAGAAAGTGCTAAAGGAAACTTCCGCTATGGACATTAATGGGTTAATACATATCTATTCCCAGACAGAATTGATGTTTATTAGAGTTATTAGCTTTTTCCATTACTGGATGCTTGAGTGGTTGTGGTTAGCCCTGCTTTGTTTTTTCAGTGCCCATTTATTCATTTCCCGCTCAAAGATTCTAGAATGCTATGTGGCTGCTCTGAAATCTTTGGTCAATTAAGTAATTTTTATGTACCATTACAGTTGGTCATGGAAATTCAGTTATTTTGTCAGGGAAAGTCATGGAATTTTACATTGGAAGATAAACACTAAAAACATCAGAAAGTAGCAAATTATTTCATAGTGTTACTTCTATTATGACTTGTTCGCCATAAAATACAGTGTAGATATTCTGCCTTGCAGACGGTAATCGGTAGGACCCATCCATGTACTTTTTTTGATCTCATGACCCACTGACAGTGTACTTCAACCCCCCCCCCCCCCCCTCATTTCCCTCACTCTCTCTCTCATCTCTCCCTCAGAGGAAGAGTGGCAGTGGAGTAGATTCATTCTACAATCGGCTTCCTGCCCCCACCTCCCCGCCTACTCTCTTCAACACCAACTCCTTCACTGCCGGCTTTCAGAGCTTAGTGGATGCTTATGGGATAGCCAGCTATAGGGAAGTCAACCCAGGTAACACGCTCATATAACCACATTATCCACTGTGCTTACTGCACTGTCAATAGGACACATAGCACTGCCTGGAAGTTTATCATTTTTCAGAAGGTGTTGGAGATTTATCACTTATTAGAGGTGTTAAACACATACCAATCTCTCTCTCTCTCTCTCTCTCCATCTGTGTGTGTGTGTGTGGTTTCTTTCCCTCCTCCAGCCGTGTACACCATCATCACCTTCCCTTTTCTGTTTGCGGTGATGTTTGGGGACGTGGGCCACGGTTTCCTCATGACGGTGGCAGCCCTGTGGATGGTTCTGGAGGAGAGGGACCCCAAACTAAGGAACAACTCCAATGAGGTGAGGACACAGTCAGCTTTCACTTTTCACCTCACTTCTTCCATGGACACTATAATGGCCCTTCCAATGGAGGCAATATGGATTATGAAAGATGAGATAAGAATCATTGAACCCAGCTGTGTATTTGGGGACTAGAAACACTCTGTAGGCTTCCAGTTTTACTAGGGGTGTTACTAATAAACATTTGTCCAAATTACCACTATGTGGAAATCAAATCAGTCACATGACAATTTTAAGCTCTTTAAGCAACTTTATGTTCACTTCTCCATTAGTTTATCAATGTTATTATTTCTGATTAATCAGATCCAAGTGTGCTGTCTTTTCTGACCTGCTTGACAACAGGCATGCTTTTGTGGTTGGATCTCAAATTGAAAGAGCTTTCTCTCTGTATCACCTCAGCTCTCTGTGTCAGCACTAAGATTGGCAGTCTAAAGCATTTGGTGTGACAAGCTCATCTGGGTAGCACCCAGCTACACTGTGCGGCTGATTATATTTGGCAGTGTGTAAATAAATAAAAACAAAAACACAGCTTACTTCATCATACCATACAACCCCTTTCACATGAAGCTCAAATTCTTACTGTTCACACTCCATCAAAAACACAATGGAATACCTCCCCATCAAGCTCAGGGGAAGGACAGCTCAGCTGACTGATGTCAATGCCTGTGCCTGACTGTAAGGTCTCTCTCCAAGCAGTGCCACTGAGATCATGTCTACCTTGTGCGTGTGCGTGCGTGCGTGTGTGTGTGCGTGTCAGATCTGGAAGATGCTGTTTGGAGGACGCTATCTGATCCTACTGATGGGGCTCTTCTCCATGTACACGGGTGCCATCTACAACGAGTGCTTCAGCAAAGGCCTCAGCCCCTTCCCCTCTGGGTGGCACCTGCAGCCCATGATCCAGCACTACAACTGGAGGTACAATCTCGCTCGCTCTCTCTCTTTCACACACACACACACAAACACACATATAATCTTGTGTGTGTGTGTGTGTGTGTGTGTGTGTCCACTTGCATAACGTACACTACTGGTCCAATTTGCTACAGACTTTCAGACGTAGCCATATAGGTCACCATATCTCAGTCCTCCTGCATGATTATTATGACCGCCGCGCAGCGAAGCGGCGGTCATATAGGTTTAGTCAGATTTTTTTTCTTTTCTTTTTTTCTTTTTCGCATGTCCAAATTTCCGTCAAGGATTCCCGGGACACTGAAAGACCGGGGTACACGAAACTTGGTGGGCATGTAACCCCACATGGATAGCATGGAACCATCGTTTTTCATTTTGATCTGTAGCCCCCCCGCTGTACTGGACCCCCCGAAAGGAGGGTAGGGCAGACACAGTTTTCTGTGAATATCTTGAGAACCGTAGGGCCTAGGATGACCAATTTTTTCCATATGTTTGCCTCCAGGGATCATGTTAACCCATTCCATGTGCACACATGTGCACAAACAGATACACACACACACACATACATTCACAGTAATCATACGTATGACACATACTCACACAGTAGACATATGTACGCATGCATGCACATGCACAAACACACATACGCAGGTAAACACACAAGCACGCACACACACACACACACACACACACACACACACACACATAAACATAAACATGTACACGCACACATGCACACAATTCAAGAATTTCTCAGAATTATGAACAGGCAAGATGGGGGTGGGGTTGTATAAAATGAATTTTACATGTGAAATCTATGAACTAATCATGTTTTGGTACTTGTTGTCTAGCAGATACCAGTGAGAATTGAGTGTGGATAATGCAATTTAGTGAGACAGTTAGAATCATATATGCCTTTCAGCGTGATTTATTTTTGTGGAAAAAATGCTGGACTGGGCGGCGGTCATATTTTGTACCGCTCGGCGGTACATCTAGTTTAGATACAGATCAGGATCCAGATTTTGCAGAAATACAGAAAAGTATTTGGTGGCACCCTAGACTCACGTCATGGCACTGACTTTGGGAAAACCTTCCCTAGAGGGCACATGGAAAGGAAGACTGTAGGGCACCACATCTCATTTTTACTGGATTTGGTCCTTTCCATTGCAAGGGCACCTATCACATTTCCCTAGACTGATTCAAGTAGGGACACCCTTTAATTTACTGCATAAGATTTTATCCACTAGAGGAACACCTACGTTGGGACTCTGCTTTTAGTACAATATACAATACACAATATATATACTGTATTCCACTGCATTCTGTACTGGAAATGACTTTGGAACACTGTCATGTAGGGGCAGCATAGAGAGCACTCCCAAATGGTACCCTTTTCCACTGGAAGGGCACACATGTGACCCTGCAAGGCGAAACCAGTCGCTTTGGTAAAATTTACAAAATTAAGTTATTGTGCTCACATGAACGACCATAAACTAAGCTTTCCAGCGATATGTATATCGAGGGTATTGCAAAAAGTATGTCTAAGATAACCGCATCCAAAGTTGCCATGGTTCTCCTGTCACGATACCCCAGAAGAGTAGAAACTCTTTTTTTAAGTAAATTGTCACGTGCGATAGTGTGAGGGCACAGCTATTATTAGCCTTAAGGTAGCGTGACTTTGAAGCGGATGACTGACTATGTGCAGTTTCATCAACCGTGCAGTCTTTTTCAGCCCCCTAGTTACTACCTGGGACGGTCATAAGGTGTCACTATAGAATATAATTAATGTACTTAGGGGGAAGTAAGGGGAGAGGAAGTTCTGTGTACATAGATTGTGTATCATTTTAAAATGCGCTACGCCAATGGAAAACTTATCCTGGTCACTAAAATGACGCCAGGATATTTCTAAACGTTCGTGCTTTTGACTGTTCGTGCCCTGAAAGGCAAGTATTTCATATTCATATATATGAACACACACACACACACACACTCTCAAACACACAGCAGGATCTTGATATCCAGCCCTACAACCAGAGGTACAGATCTTTATGGGATGCAGAAACATAACTAAAGGATCAGCCTCACTTCACCCACTTGTAACTTATGAGGCAAGCCCCCTCTGACTGACCTCTCACAGTTAACTCTAACCCATCTATCTCCACCAGTGAGGACACTCTACGGGAGAACCAGTACCTCAGCCTGGACCCCAATGTGACAGGAGTCTTCCAGGGGCCGTATCCGTTTGGCATTGACCCGGTAGGACACGCCTGGCATGCATCATTTGCCCCTTTTCAAAACAGATGGAAAAGTCATGCTTTCGCCAGAGTGCGAAATTTCAGAGAGATTTCAAATACATACATATTCCCTTTTCTCCCTGTCCTTGCTTGCACAGATCTGGAGGTTAGCCAATAACCACCTGACCTTCCTCAATTCCTACAAGATGAAGATGTCTGTCATCATAGGGGTCATCCACATGACCTTTGGAGTGTGCCTGTCATTCTTCAACTACATGTGAGTCGTGCCTCACCTCTGACAGCCTGAAGGCATCAAGGTGTTGAGTCCTTCCTATTGGGTCATAAGCCATACTTTATGTGTTTGGTATACTGACTACCCGATTTGCTGATTACCTGTTCAATTCTGTTGTCCTGACCATACACTGTGAGAATATATTTAGGCCCATCTACTTTCACTGTTATTGTACACCAGCCTGTGTGATTTCTCATTAGATTATGAACACTTTCAGGTCCACAAAACAGATGGGTTTTTTGCTCATTACCACAGGCTGTTTTTTCTCCCCTGGCTTCTGTCCTGACCTTGTGTGTTCACTCTGCCTGCTGTTCTCGTGTCCCCCCTCCTCTCCCCCCGGTCAGACACTTTGGCCAGCTGAGCAGCGTGCTCCTGGTGCTGCTGCCCGAGCTCGTCTTCATGCTCAGCCTCTTCGGCTACCTGGTCTTCATGGTCATCTTCAAGTGGGTCGCCTTCGGGCCGTGGGACTCGGACCGGGCCCCCAGCATTCTCATCCACTTCATAGACATGTTCCTGTTCGCTCAGAACCCGGACAACCCGCCACTCTACCCCGGGCAGGTGAGACAAACCAATAAGACTCCCCTTGAACAGAGAGAAAAGACAGATATAGAGGGGGGGGAAACACTGACAGAATCAGCAGTGGAATCAGCTCTTTATGGAGAAGCTTTGGAGCCTAACGACCATAAGAGCACCATCAATACAACGTCTCAGTGCTTAAAAGCCAGTCTTCACAGAGACCACTCACTAACACACATAGATCCTGAGAAGCCACTGTGTGTGGTAATAGCTCCAGTGCTGTATAGCGGGTGTCTTTGCTGTTGTCTAAAAGAGGCTCTCGTCTCTGTCCTCTGCACTCTGGACCAGATGATCGTGCAGCGGGTGCTGGTGGTGTTGGCGCTGAGCTCGGTGCCCGTGCTGTTACTGGGCAAACCCCTCCACCTCTACCTCAAGCACAAGAGAAGAGCCCGCAGCAGCACTGTAAGAGCAGTGTGTGTGTGTGTGTGTGTGTGTGTGTGTGTGTGTGTGTGTGTGTGTTTGTGTGTGTGTGTGTGTGTGTGTGTACTGTGGAGAGTGAGAATGTGTCTATTGGTTAAAGACATCATGTTTGTATGTAGTAGGATACATAATAACATTAATGTGTAATAGCTGTATCCACATTGTTGTGATGTGACCCATGTGTTATGACACTAGGGGGAGCAGGCTCCAGTGATGACAGACACCAGCTCCATCAACACCCTGCAGGGAGATCTGGAGGGCGACGGGGGCCGGGAGCCCGCGGTGAGCGAGACTGGGACATGGGTCACAGTGCATCAGCACTACTCAGCTCATAGATATAAATACATAGATAACACATTGTCCATTCAGTTCTATTAGGAGGAATACTGTACGTATTCATATCTATGACTCAGCTCATCTCATCTGCTTATCTTGATCTACCTGTCTGGGTATTTTATGTGTAGTAATATTTGAAATACATGATTTCGGCATCATGTACTGGTGGCCTACTGGTTAGGGCTTCGGGCTTGTAACCGAAAGGTTGCCGGTTCCCCGACCCAGTAGGAAAAATGTGGGTGGGGGAAGTGGTTGAGTACTGCTCTCCCATGCCCACATCTACGGCTGAAGTACCCTTGAGCAAGGCACCTAACCCCTCACTGCTCCCCGAGCGCCACTGTAGCAGGCAGCTCACTGCTCCGGGTTAGTGTGTGCTTCACCTTACTGTGTGTTCACTGTGTGCTGTGTGTGTTTCACTAATTCATGGATTGGGATAAATGCAGTGACCAAATTTCCCTCACGGGATCAAAAGAGTATATATACTTATACTCGTTCAAATTGAATCATTTTAACACGGGCTACAGAAGAAAATATAAAAAGAAAAAGTTCTGCTCAAAACAATGCGTTGCATCACATCCAGTGAGGAAACTAGTTTAAAACAAAGTAATCAACCTGATTTTGTTGTTGTTGACACTGGCCCGCGTCGCATGCAGTTAAGACCTGGTGTGAGAGAGGAAGCCCAGAGTGGAGGAGGACAGCTTGGGTGAGGGTGAGACAGCAAGCAGGGCTGTGGAGCTGAGAAGTGAGACATGCTGTTCACTGTTCCAGTTCAGCATGTGTGTGTGAGTCATGCATTTTCCCCTTCCGTCCCTCTGCAGGAGTTTGATGGGGCCGAGGTGTTCATGCACCAGGCCATCCACACCATAGAGTACTGCCTGGGCTGCATCTCCAACACGGCCTCCTACCTGCGCCTGTGGGCCCTGAGCCTGGCCCACTCCCGTGAGTACACGCACGCACGCACACTAGGGCTGTCACTTTTGTGAAAAAATCCTGTTCGATTTTTGAGACATAAGTGTTCATTGAATCGATTGTAAAATCGATTTTCCATGTCTAAAGACGTTTCCATTTTCAATGGCAAATATAGGCCAATCCACGGACAACTAACAGGCATTAGGACGAACGTAAAGAGGACGCGTGAAGACGCACAAGCCAGCAGTGTTTCTGATGATGTCTTGCATGGAGTGAAGTTTTGTGCAACATTCTCGAAAAACAATTAGCAGAGTGGACTTCCATAACATCAGTGAAAAACATTACTGCAGGCTTCAACATGGCTGTGTTTAATTTTGCGTTCAATAAGAATAATTTCGTTAAATTTCGCGTACGTAGGAACTCACGACTGCACAGTTTGTCAGGTTATTTCCAGGAATAAAGGGTAATCCAGGTAATAAAGTTTTGATTTCCTTGTACTGATGAATCATGTGGAAAACAGCTCAGTCACTCTAATTTAATGGAAAGCATGCAATGCCAGATTTATCGAAAACCCAGTTGTGTCAGGTCTGTTGCTGTTATCAACAATGCTTTTAGGTATCATGTGATATTAGTTGTGTGCGTGGAGAGGTTAGGGTCAGTATCAGGAAGTTTTTCACTTTCTTCAAAAATGAACAAGACTGCCTTCATAGGCATGTGGGCATTGGTCTACATCCAAAAATAATTTTCAACATATCCTCCTACCTACAAACAACAGGTGCAGGACATATACCCACACACAATCAAAAACAGTGTTACTTCGGAGTAAACCAAAACCAGATAGCTACATTTTGTGCATCAGTACCATACATTTGTGTGTGTGTGTGTGTTGCAGAGCTGTCAGAGGTACTGTGGGTGATGGTGATGCGGATCTCGTTGTCATGGCAAGGTTACGTAGGCTCCGTGGTGCTGGCGGTCATCTTCTCCTTCTTCGCCATGCTCACTGTCTCCATTCTCCTCGTCATGGAGGGCCTCTCAGCCTTCCTGCATGCCCTGCGTCTACACTGGTGGGTTTATAGCCTCAACACACACATACAGAGCAACAATGCACACGCACACACACACACACACACACACACACACACACACACACACACACACATTGTAGTAAGATCATCTGCCCTGCATTGTATGTGAAATGAGTCATTCACAGTTCCACCCACCACTCTCCCTTCCAAATGAAAACAATACACCACTCATGAGTCTGGAGAACATCAGTGGCGCTCAGCAGCGGCAGTTTCAAACAACTACAATAGACTGAAAGAACGACATTTGCAGATTTTTGAAGGCAAAATGTAATGCTGTGTTCTGGAATTTACAAATACGTCTGATTGGTTACATTGTCATGCCTGTGAAATGTAGACCTTAACGGTGAGGCCAGTGCTGTTTATACTGGAGCATATGGTGATGGTTAGGTGAATACTACATATCGGAATCCAGTGTACAGTGCCAATGTGCCTTTTTTTTATTAAGCTTTTTTTGTGTGACCATCGAAACAGAAAAATGGATAGTAGAACTGTAGTTATTGTATTAATACAATAGTTAGTTTTCATATTTTTGTCATGAACCTAATGTCACTGATAACTTTGCCATGCTTAACCTTTGCATTTTTGATTTTTTCCCCTCTTTTCTTTTTCCTTTAAGGGTGGAGTTTCAGAATAAGTTCTACAGTGGGACAGGATACAAACTCAACCCCTTCTCATTCAACACGAGCCCAGCTTAGCCTGACTGTAGATGTACTCTATTATGTAACCCTTATGTTTATAGTCTAATAGCACAAAAGTGCTTTATAACTTCATTTTGGAGTTTACTTTGTAATGTATATATCCCTTTTACTGTAACGGGAAACAATGTACAGTATGTAGTATTAACAGTTACTGGTTGGGCAGCTGAGCTCAGGTAATGGTTTTAAAATGTGCAGTGCAAAACAGATTGTCAACATCATCCCAGTACATGCATTGGACTGCACGTTATGTATAAATGACCATCATGAATAGTATTAAAATATCTCTTTTGATTATTTTCAGATTTTCCTGTTTAAAAAAAATCTTGCAGACAGTCTAAGTAGATCTCACAGGCATTGGATTTCTTTCTAAACTGCTCATACTTTTCAGTCAATACTTTGAGTGTAGGTCACACTTACCGTATTAAAGAGAAAAGTATGAGCCATCAATGCATTCATAGAAAAGTCTGAGCAACTTAAAAAAAATCAACACATTGCCTTGGCCACTGCATTTCATGTGTATACTGAGGACCCTGGAGTAACATTATAATGGTGCATGTTTGTGGTTTCTCTGCATCATACTCAGTTGCTTAAAGGAGTCATGCCAGATACTTTCAATTACTTTATAACATTATCTGAGCTTTTGTACAATCGGCAAGGCTTTTTTTTATTGAATAAATGCTTTGGCTCATTTTCTTCTTGATGCTCTAGCTAGCATGCACTGAAAACCTATAGGTAAAAACAGGCTGATTTTGGAGCTGAGCATTTTATATTACATTTTGCATGCACAATTGGCTTCACTCTGACTGACCAACATCTTTAGATGCATCTTCCAGGTGTAGGCCTTTTCTAATATAGACTGGTGCCAAAATCCAGAATTGTGACACCCTCAGGCATTTTTGAGACAAAGTTGGCAACCAGTCTTATTTTGTCAATTTGGGTGTGCTGAATTCAAATCTGCAATATGACAAGCTCTACCTGCCTTCTGGTGACCTCTTGAGGTCATTGAACTTTGGGGCTGTAAGCGTTCCAGCTGAACCCAGTTTCTCAGCTTTATAAGCAATGCAATGTACTAAAATGATGAATTAAGCTAACAAATGGCCTTGTTTAGTCAATATTGGGGTGTTGAATTCACTTTTTCATTTGCAAAACCACATATGACCTCTGATAAACTCAAGGTCATTAAACTTTGCCTATAGGCCTATGCATTTAACGTCATTTTTTTATTTATTTATTGTTTTTATTGTCCCAAAGGGAATATGAACAGACAACAAAACAAATAGACAGGACCAAACAAGACAAAACAAAACATTAACTGCCAGTCCATGTGCATTTCACAATACGCCTGTGCTTTATGACCATTTCCTTTCTACAGCCATTTCAGGCAGGTAATGGAACAGTCCAGTTTAAAATGCCCGGTACATCCCCTAGTCACATTGACACATCTTATTTCAAAGCCAAGAAATTTATTTCCTGCGGCCACCACAGCTGGTCAGCTGCAAGGTTGGGTGTCCCCCAAAAATATGCTGCATAACGGTAGCTCTTGGCAGATACAACCCCAAAACAGAAAAAGTTGGGACGTTGTGTAAAATTCGAATAAAAACAGAATGTGATTATATACAAGTCTCGTAAACCCATATTTAGCAGCAAAAAGGACAGACAACATATTAAATGTTGAAAAGGAAGATTTGGACTATTTCATGGAAAATATGTTAATTTTGAATTTGATGCCAGCAACATGTTTCAAAAAAAGTTGGGACGGGAGCATGTTTACCACTGTGCTGCTTCACCTCTTTATTTAACATTTAATTTCTGTAAGTTTAGGAACTGAGGAGACCAGTTGTTAGAGGTTTGAGAATGAAATGTTGTCCCATTACTCCCCGATATAGAATTTCAGTTGCTCAACAGTATGGGGTATTCTTAGTTGAAACATGAAATTCATGTTTTTCATTCCATTGTGCACCTAATTTGACAATTTGCCATATTAGCACCTGGACTCTTCATCTATGGAGAAATACTGTTTAAATATGTGCAGAATTCATTTTGGCATTGTTTTCCTGAAATATTCTAGCCTGGCTAGCGCCACCACTTCTCAATGAGACGTGGTCTGGGAACCAAACGTTCATTTTCTCGTATTTGAAAAAAAAATGCCCAGATCCGTTTATTGGGTGCCACGGATGTCTATCAAATGCGTCTGTGCATAGCTCATCATCGTCTTGCTTTCCCCCTTGTTCTGTGATTGGTCTCCTATCTCAGGCGAAAATTTGCTCGATGGTCTTCAGGCTGCCTTAGCAGCGTGAATCAAATCGCGCGCAAGGCAGCATGGGAACACCCAGGCTAGAAATATTCAAGGTCTTCCCTGGAAATGACATTGCCTGGGTGGCAGTTTATATTGCTCAAAACCTGTATACATCATTCAGAATTGATTGTGCTTTGCCAAAAGATGCCCATGCTGTAGGCACTAATGCTCCTCCACAGTCATAGATGTTGGGTTTTGAACTGAGTACTAAAACAAGTTGTATAGGTTGGATACTTGGATAGGCCCTCTCCTCTTAGCCCAGATAAGTCCATGATTTCCAAAAATAATGGCAAATTTTGATTGGTCTAACCACAGGACCTTTTTTCCATGTTACCTCTGTCCATTTTAAACAAGCTTAGGCCCAGATAAGACGGTGGTATTTTCTGTATCGTGTCTCAATACAATTTTGCTGCAGTTTTTGAATTGAGTATCAAACTGTTCACATAGACAATGGTTATCAGAGGTTTTGAGCTGAGCTGAGGTCTGGAAACAGGTCTGGTGTTGATGCAATGCCATCTGAGGTCCAAAAGATCACGGCCATCCAATTTATTTATTTCCCTTGTTTGCAAAGATTTCTCTGGATTCTCTTAGTAATAGTATGTCCTGTAGATGAAGTCCCAAAATACTTCACAATTTCATCTTAAGACTCATTAAAATGACATTGTTTCATCATTTGTGCACACAGGTTTACACAGTGATGAATACCCCTACTGTACATCTTTACTTCTAAGAGACCCTGCCTCTCTGGGATGCTCTTTTTCATACCCAATTGTGTTGCCAGTTACCCTAATTAGTTGTGAAATATTCCTCCATTACACAACTTTTCCAGCATTTTGTTACCCCCGTCCCAACTTTTTTTGAAACATGTTGCTTGTATCAAATTCAAAATCATAACATTTCAAATGTGTCATTTGCAACATAGTGATATGTTGTCTGTGTCCTTTTTGCAACAAAATAGGAGTTTAAGAGATTTGCAGATTATTACATTATTTTTTTTCCTCATATTTCACACGTCGTCCCAACTTTTTCTGTTTTGGGGTTGTAGATGTGGAGTGCATTTCCTTAAGACATTCTCTTCTTTTCATTTTCAACACTCACAAGTTGTCAGACCATGCCTGTGGGATACTGGAAGCAGAATTATTTGGAAAAAATATTTATTTCCCTTAAATTAATTCTATTGAATGTTAAAGGTACACTATGCAAGATATTCACCTCAATATAACCTTTACGAAGCCAATTTGCCATAGCCATACAGCATAAATGTTTAGCGAGTCACTAACGACAGCCATGCATCTTCAAGAACAGCGGCATGAAGACATCTCGCAAGAATCGTGAAACATCACCTTGTCAATAGCTCCTTGGTGATTCTTTTAATTAGATTAGATTAGATTAATTAGAAGTTAATCCTTCACCTCCACAATGAAATCATTTTCATTGTGTACAGGGGGACAAGCCACGAGAAGTGGGCTATTTACCACAGCAGAGAAAAATATAAATATATCGCGACTCTAGGGGGAGCTCTACAGTCACCAAAAATACCTGGACTTGCAGAGTATACCTTTAAAAAGTAAAAAAAAAAAAAACAGCCAGAGCCATATTACTGACATTAGCTAAGGATAACTCCTACAAAGTTAGTGTTGCCCACCCCTGGTGAAGATAGGATAAAAGCAAAAAAAAGACAGAATAAAAGCAAAAACCTCCATAGGACTCAGCCAGTTAGTGCACTCTAGGATTAAAAGACAGACACTGTGTACAGATTGTCTTTTATTTTAAGCTTTTTTTTTTTAATAGATTTTTTTTTTATTTCTTGGAAAAAACATCCTCTGAGAAAATAACTGCCACCTTGATGCTTCAAGCAATATTACTATAAAGTCAGGTTTTTAATAACAGGGCAAAACAATTTACACAGAAAATATGAACAACCCTTAATTGAGACTACAGGTACAGCAGGGTAAAAGACAGAGCAATGTACCACTCAATGTAAATGCTGCAAAAAAGAACAAAAGATATTGAGAACAGTGTTGGTTTTGCAGAATGAAGACCTATTAAGATGCTGTCCAAAGTGAAGTTTAGGGAGAGGTTTTTAAAGATGTACAGGAATTGTAGAACAGACACCCCAGGACAAAAACACAGAAAAGGAGTTGAGAGAATGGAGACACGATGAGGGAGGCTGTGTAAAAACCACACAGCGAGTTTGGCTGAAAGCAGAGTTCTCAGTTGGCACCAGGCTTGGAGTGTGGGCCCTTCCACCGGACACCCCACAGAGGGTAGGCCAACACACACACTTTGACTGGCAGTCCATCAGGCCTGTGCTACCTCAGGTTCTGGTGAAGGCACTGGTGGAGGCATAAGGAAAAGGTCCTCACCACCGCCTCAGAATGTGATGCCTTACGTACGTACTGTAAGGCTCACTGCCGCTGGCCTCAAACCTCATCCCCTACATAGCAATGCTACGAGACGCTCCGCTCCCACTGGCTGGACTTTCAGCTGTTCATCAAACAGCTGTTCTCATCTACTGAACACAGTTCGCTCTCCTCTGGTTACGGACACACACACACACACACACACACACAGACACACACACACACACACACACAGTGAGGACTCTCGTCGTACAGGCCCAGTGCTCAGTCTTAAAAAAACTTGAGCCCAGCTCAGACATTAGAGTACCTCTCTCTCCCTCTCTCTCTGAGGAGCCATCAGATCGCTGTCTGCCAGCCATCCCATCCATGACGCCATCTCAAGGGAGGTCCCACTGGTCACTCACTTCACCACTCCTCGTGACCATCCAGCCCCGGACACTGTTAAGAGGAGCCGCTGCTGCTGCAGCTTCTTCCCTCCCTCTCCCACTCACTCTTGTGTCATCGACATCGAGGAGGATTTGTGGGTGTTTTACGGTGACGGCTGCTGCGGTCAGGTGTGTGTTGAAGAGGGGGGGAGTGTGGGCGCATGTAGATAGTGTGTGTGTGTGTGGGGCACACGCTGTTAGGATATCCTCTGGATGAGCTTGTTGTCCGTCATGCAGAAGTAGGTGCAGTAGGAGAGGTCGGAGATGAAGCTCTCGCAGGCGCGCCGTGTCACCCCCTTACAGCCCCGCAGGTCCAGCAGCTGCAGCGCAGACGCACGCTTCAGGAACTGCAGACACGCGTCGGTCAGCTTATGACAACCTGGGGGACGCGTGCACATACACACAGAGATAGACAGATTGAGTGGTCGACCACGTCTTTTCACAGTAATAACTGATGTAATAATATGATCACAGGTGTCCAAAAAACGTCACAACAGCTTTGAGTGTAGATCAGCCACTCGTAACTGAGGACCAGAACATTTAATTTGTTTGCACAAACAAGCTTTTTACACGAGCGAGCACACACACACACACAAGCGCGCACACACACACACACACACACACACACACACACACACACACACACACACACACACACAGCTACTTCCTCAGTTTCCATACCTGCCAGGTTGAGCTCGGTGAGGGTGTGGCGGGTAGGGGAGCCTGTGGCAGTGAGCAGGTTGATGGACTGGTCAGTGATGGCCCGACAGTGGGCCAGGTCCAGCCGCTGCAGCAGGGGCATGTGCCTGAGCAGCAGCCGCAGCGTCGAGTCGCTGATGTCCAGACCGGACAGGCGTAGGGTCTGCATGCCCCGCAGTCGGCTGCGTGACTCGTTGCCTAAACCCACAAACACAAGCAACACAGACACTGAAAAGCCTGAACACAATAAAACAACAGGATGTGAAGCAGCTAATGTTCACACCATATTCCGATTAAGGACCATATTCTGGTTATGCCAATATTCAGAACAAGATGTTCCCATGTGTAGCAGAAACAGAATATTCCTGTTTAGGCTACATGTTAATCATCATATGCTGAATAAAGCAGTGGTGTGCTGTAGAAGTAGTATCTACGTCAGTCTCTGTCCCTGACTTTCATTCATGACATTTCTTTCTTTCGCAAAATAGGTGAATTTGGCCAGATTAGAGGGGCCATCGTTTTGCATTTTAGCCGTATAATAGGCCGCTTTGAGGGATTTTCACCGATTCCATCAATAAATTCCATCTTGACATTTAAACTTTTGTGGTTTTAATACATAAATTGACCTCGTCTTCACTGAAGAGCAAACTTTTTGCCACATTTTTCGCTACGTTTGCCAAATTCCATCTGCACGAACATGTGCAGATGGAATTTAATATTCCGAAATTAGCATTTTAGGCATACGCTAGATAGTTATTCCAGGTTTTAGTATTCAGAATATGACCATATTTTGGTTATGGCAGCTGGAATAAGGTGTTTACATGACTCATTCGGAATATTGTCATTATTTCCGAATAAAACCGAAATATGGTGTGTATGGAAACGTTGTCAATGAGAGGAGGCCTTGTTTTGGAGTCTCAAAATAACTGGTGCATCTTTACTTGTCCTTGTTTGCAATAAAACATTTTACATTTAAATTTTTGGTTCCGTTTACAGGTCCCGGTTCCGGTTCTTTCTTATCGATTCTAACATTTCGGTTCCCAACGCTACTGCCGAGGCAGTAAGAGGAGATGCCCAGGCTGAACATCCCTGTCACTTTAGATAAAAGTGTCGGCCAAATCCCACTCAAAGCTTTACTTTATAAACACAATGAAAAATAAACATTGTGTCTATATATTTGTACAGAGGGAAAGGAGTTGAACAAGCCTCTCCCTGAGCACAGACACATGACCAGATTAAGAGAAGTAATATGACCGACAAATTCATGTTGCTCCCAAGGTACCCCAACGGAGGGATGCCAAGAACCCGTATGCATGTGTGTGTGTGAGTGTGTGTGCCTCTCACCTTGTGGTGTGACCAGGTCTTTGATCTGTCCATCTCGTACCCCCTCGGCCCAGCGCAGATCCAGGGTACGCAGGTAGGGGCAGCTGGAGGAGCTGAGTGCCGACACGGACAGCCAGGAGCAGCCGGCCACCAGCAGATCCTTCAGGCCTGAGACAGACAACACACAACGGGCGTCAGCTTCCCACAGGCCTGAAAACACACTCCATCTCTAGCCACAAATGCTACTACCAGCTGAAAACTTTTATCATAACTGACATTAGTTGACTGATAACTTCCTTACACCAGAATGGGGATACCTCAATAAAGAGTCTTATGCCTTTATTGTTGTCTGATTTGAGAAAAAGCTTTGATACATTGCATAATACTAAGGCACTAAGGCCAAGGAGGGGTGTGTTTGTGTCACTACCTGGCATTCGGTGGATGAGCCAGGAGAGCTGCTTCTTGGAAATGGGTGTCCAGGAGAGGTCAAGAATCACTGGCTGGCGCTTAATGATGCCAGAGAGGGCTTGAGAGGTCAGAGAGCGGCAGCGGCTGAGATCTATGTGGGTCCAAAGACGCTTATCACAGCCCCTAGAAATGCAGACAGAGCAGAGGAAAGAAATAGAAATGCGTGGTTAGAGAGGTAGAGGTTAAACACAATATTTCCCATTCAAAGTTCATTCTAGTAAAGCATCAGGCAGCGTGGGAGGGACCATAGGGGCACTCACCACTTGTACCAGGCCTTGCAGACGGTCATGCAGACGCTGAGCTCCGTGAGCGTCAGGTAGTGGAACACAGACACCCACACCTCCTTCTCGCCACCTGGCTCGTTCCCCACCTCCCGGAAGGAGGGATGGGAGAGGAGCGAGGGAGGAGAGGCAGAGGAGGAGGGCGGGGGCGGTGTGGGCGACACAGAGGAGCGGGAGGACGCCGAGCTGGACGGCGACGCCGTGTCCCTCTCACCGTGATGGTGGTGGTGGTGCCGGTGGTTGCCGTGGCGCGCGTGTCTGCCTGCCGCCGCCAACGCTCCGCCCTTGGACTGAGTGAGGCCGTTGCCCGTGGCACCGCCGTTGTTCTTGTGGCGCGCCTTGTGCAGGGTCTTGCGCTGGACGAAGCCCGCACCGGGATGGCTGCCGGCGGGCGCCCGCGGGGACATGGCGGCCTCCAACTTGGGCACGATGGAGCCGGGGTCGCGCTTGGCCTTGGTGGGCCGCTGCAGGGTTACCGTCAGGTACGAGCCATTGAGCAGCTCGTCATTCAGGTCCGACACGAGCAGCACGGGCGGCTCGGGCTCCGAGTCTGTCTGGTTGTCATCGTCTTCATCGTCGTCTTCGTCATCCTTCTCCTCACCATCTTCATCCATGTCTTCCATATCCTCATCCTCTCCGTCCAGGTCCCGGTCCTCGCTGTCTTCATCGTCATCATCATCGTCGTCATCGTCGTCGTCCCCTCTCCTTCTGCGTCTCCTTCGCCGCCGCCGGTGCCCTTTCTCTGTGTGGCCCATGTGCTCTTCGTCGCTTTCGTCATCGTCATCATCGTCGTCATCATCATCATCATCGTCGTCATCGTCATCATCATCATCATCGTCGTCATCGTCATCATCGTCGGATTCGTAGCGTCGCCGCTGCATCCTTGCTCCACCGCGGAGTCTGACCCGGCCGCCTCTCTCACCTCGGACCCCAAAGCCGCGCCTCATTTTCAGCCCAGAGCTGGGAGCCAATCCGCCGCCTCGTCCCCTGCCACGGTGGGAGGTGCCTCTCCACATGCCCCGCCTCCCAGCACCATAACCACGACGACCAGCCGAAGTCCCACCACGGACATGAATGGCCATCTTTCTGCCGCTTGGTCGCAAGCCCTCGTCGTCATCGTCGTCGTCACTGCCCGAGTCGTCATCATCTTCGTTGCCTCGCCGGCGATACAACTTAGCGGGACGACCATCCAGTGAGGAAGACTTCCGTTTCTGAGCAGGACAGAGAAAGAGGAACCGTTACGGTCGATGTATGGGGATCCGCAGCAAGGACCTACATAATTCAGGGCTCTCCTTGAGCATCACCCAGCTCCCTCAATCGAACAAAACAGTCATGTCAACTACAATGTTCTTGATTGGCTGAATTGTATATGACCAGCTCAGAGCAAAGGGAAAAAAAACATGCAGAGCACATCAGAGAACCATGGACATACTTTGACACTCACCATGTGGATTTTCTTCCGCTCCAACTTAATCTGCAACAAGAGAAGAGAGCGGCATGTGAATGAAGCTCATTGGTTAGAAAGCAGGAGGAGTCTCACATTCAGCACCATCGCCTGCCTCTGCTGGCGGCGCATAACCCCCCCCCCCCCACACACACACACACACGCGCACACAATCATCTGTGAGGACAGGGGAGGGGCCCCTTGGTTCCGCATGCACGAAATGTCAAGCCGATCTCCGGCCCTCATCAGCTCCTCTCTCATGGCCTCAAAAGCAACAGGTGGGGCGGGCGGGTGATGGCGATGTGGAGCATCATAGAGAGAGAGAGAGAGAGAGAGAGAGAGAGAGACAGAGAGAGAGAGAGAGAGAGAGAGAAAGAGAGAGAGAGGGGGGGGGGGATGACACGAATGTGAGCGGGCGGAAGGGCGGGTTGGGGAGCGCGTGCGGTGGCGGTGAAAAGGCGGCACCTCTCACCCTCTTCCTGAGCCGCCGCTGCTGCTCCAGGGTGGCCGCCCGTTGCCGTGGCGAGCCCTGGGCGAGAGGGAGAGGAGAGGAGGAGGAGGAAGGGGGGCGGCCCGCCCTTCGCCACACGGCCCCGGCTCCCTGGGCGTGCCGGCCCAGCGCGGGCCCCTCGGGCGCCAGGAGCCGCTGGGCCGCGGGCAGCAGGAGCAGACTCCCGCTCGCCAGGCCGTCGTCGCCGCTGCCCGACGACTGGCACACAGGAGAGACAGGCACGGCCATTATCAGCGTCACACGCCCGCCAACGCGCACACACAGCGTTCAGACACACACACCCACAGCATTCAGACACACACGCACACCTAAAGCATCCACAATGATTGGCCATGACCCAGTACAATACTGTCGGTGTCTCACACACAGCAACCAAAACTCATGCCTCTACAGCACCCGTGAAAATTTAGCACATAGCTAAATGGTTTTGTCATGTACCAGGCCATGCAAAGAGTGGAAATACTTTAGCAAATTAGTGCTTCAAGCTAGGTCATCTACTATTACTACTATAAAAGCAGTCAATTAAGATTAGAGTTTTAGTGTATGGTCAAATAAAAAATAAAGGTTACCTCAGAGTTATTGCCCTGGTCCAGGACACACTTGGGGCATTCCCAGCAGCTGGGCAGGTCTTTATTTACCACGCCGTCTCCTGGCACCTGGAGAGCGAAGACACAAGGAAGGGTTGAGACTCGAGAGGGCACATGCAAAGGTAGACCAAGAAGCAGGTTTTACACTAGCAAAGGGAAGGTAGGGTGACTGAGTAGACATCCCAGTTTCTGAAAGAAAAGTGCTGGCATGTATATTCCTTCTGCCTGTGCACTTAATCACAGGTGATCTCACTAATTATCTTATTCAACTGGCAGAAGAGTTGTGCTGATTAGGATCAGCTGGAACCAGGATAGCCACCTCTGTTCATACTGAGCTTCACATTAATTGTGGTGTGGTAACAGAGGCATTTAGCTCTAGTCTGCTTCCCTCAAAAAATATACAAAAAATGACTTTCATAAACCATCCAATTCAGCAGGTACAGACATATACAACTCTGACTGTGGATGTCATCTGTAAGGGGTGTAACGTTACCTTAAGGCACCCAGGGTGAGCGATCTGTGCACAGTTGGAGCACTCCATGAGCATGAGGGAGAAGGTCTGGGACTCGCCAGGCTCAGGGTTCCCCTCCCCACACACTTCACACGCTGCAGACAGGGGCAGGCCAGGCTGCAGGAAGGGAGAGGGAAGGAGAGAGAAGGAATGCTATTAGTCTAGGCACACACACGTAAGTGGACATACTGTATGTTATGCAAGAACACAACCTCAACCATACACCTTTTCACACAAGCACAAAAGAATCAAACAAAGCAGCTAGTAGTGTAGCTGTGTGTAAGTAAAAAAATGTGGCACACTAGCTTTCAGGATACAAAAACTCGCATACGTAAAAAAACAGGTTTCACTTTTAACTCACCGCCAGGCACTGGCGAAGCACACATGTCTGCTTGAGCTTGCCCGGGCCGCCAAACTTCTTCATGTCTCTGCAGAAGTTGCACTCGCCGCACTCGGTGCGCAGACAGGCCTCACATCGCTTGCAGCGCACGCGCCTCCGCCGCAGCACCGACATGGACGAGGGTGGCTTCACCGGCCGTGGCGTCACCACCGTGCCGGACAGGCGGGGGCGCCCCACGGGGGCCGGGGGAGGAGGAGGCTGATACCACGAGGGCTACATGCAGGAAGCAGGAAAATGGTGGTTACCTTTACTGTGGAGATGTAACACATTTCATTTAATTCATTCTGTAATTAGTATATAACCGCAATATCAAATAAACGGTTGGGTTTGGGAGAGTGACTGTTCCCATTTGAAACAACTGTCTAGTGCCTGGCAACTGTAGACTTGGAAGAAGCTATGCAAAGGCACTCACCCTCCTTGGCCACTTCACAATGGGTTTTCCAGTGTAGGATAGTTTGGGGATGTCACTAGCATGTTCCTTTAGCAGTGCCTATGAAAAGACAGGAAACAAGCAGAGTCAATAAATAGCCACGTTTACATGGACAGTTTTGTTGTCGTTCCGATTAAACTATTCCTGAAAAATTTGTGCCGTCTGCATGGGGTACGTTCTATTCCAATCAGGCGGTCTCAAGCGGTTTAGAATCTTTGATAGGATTAGCCGTTGTTGCCTACTTTCCCTTGAGAAAATACAGTAGGCAATCCGACTGACTGTATATATGGCTGCTCAATCGGGATAGGAACGGACGACACCACCTCTTTCATTCCGATTAAAATTCTGACTATTCCGATTGAGGTGTTTATATGACAATTTTTATTCAGATTCAGCCATTATTCCGTTTCTAATTAGATTTAAAAGTGTCCATGTAAACGTGGCTACTGAAATATGTGCAGAAAAAATGCAATGGACTAAATACCACGGCAAAGGTCCAAGGATATATCTAATGAAAGTGATGCCGTTTCTAACCATGACTACTACAGAAAGCAAATAAAAATGATCTCAGAAGCTCATTCCTTGGTGACCATTTCAAAAATGAATAAATACATTTAAAAAAAAAAAAAAAACACAGCAGAGGTGTACTTACCCTGATGTCATGCAGCAGGGCGGGTGCGTTGTGGATGCCAGCAGGGACACACTTCTTATGGGAGGGCAGGGACTCCAGCTTCCCCAGCAGGCTCCACAGCCCCTCCAGCTCAAACGCAGTCAGGTGAACTTTGACCCCAGGATTGATGAGGGGAGAGGGCGGCTTCTCATCATCCTCATCATCTTCCTCTTTGGTGTGTCCATTAAGATTTTCACTGTCTTCACTGGAGGCCTCTCGCTTTAGACCTTAAGGGGGGCAAGTCTTACGTTTACTCTGGGTTCTTGTATAGTCTGTATAAATAGCTAATATATAGCTTGCTTGTAATCAAAAAGGCAAAAAGTAAATTTCTTACAAGATTTTGCAACACAAAAGCTATCCTCTTCATACATTCCTAAACAATTGTCGTTCCTTACCAATCCCCAGAGAGTGTTTCTGGAACTCTGGAGTCAGGTGCGAAGTGTTGGTCAGGCTGAACAGGTACCTCTCCAGGACATACCAACACATTTCATAGTAGAATGGGTAGCGGAACTTGGCAGGGACCTGAGGTGTGGACGGATAAGATTAATAAGTGCAAATCTAAATGAGGTGGTCAACGGAAAAAGGAAATGTGTGGCGAGAGCACAGGTGTCTTACCCGTGTGCGGTCCTCTATGCCGTAGATGTTGAGCTGCATAGGGATGTTAAAACTGTGCAGGAAGTTCCCACCAAAGACCAGCGTGTCCACTGGCGTGTAGACTGCATGGATCCAGCCTAAACACAAAGAAAATGGGTCTTAACATGCAAATACAGCTCTTAATTTATAAATTACAGGAACATGTACGTGTTTGTGTCTCATATCTGTCAAACAGTTTGGCCAACCGTTTGGCAGGTGTCTTGCTACAGGCACGAGTAAGTGAAGTGCAAAGTTTGACATTGTTTGGATAAGAAATGTGAAAGATATTGTTAAATATATCAGTAAAAGAAGCGCACATTGGCTTTTGCCGCTCAACTGTAGCCACTGTACTACCAGCAGCACTGTAAGCTACCAGAGAGGATAAGCGGGCCTCTGGCAGAACTGAATCAGCAGGTAAAAAGATAAGCGAGTGCAAGATGTGTGGATGATTATCATGTCTGACCTCAACAGTAGAGACTCCCTGAACGCAGTTTGCGTGCATAAAATGATTCTGCAGATTTTTCAACAACACGCCAAGAAACACAGGTAGGCTATGCAGTGGCTATTCAAAACAACGTAAAAATGATGTGCAATAAACTGACACTTTGAATATCCCAGGATACTTTGGACTATCTTTAGACTTTGAATAGACAATTCCGACTGCAAGATTCCAAGGTTTTTGAGTAACATCTTTGCAAATTTCATATAATGATGCATCATTCCACAAAATGGTTTGTCTTTTCTATCAAGATATTCAATTGGCTAAACATATAGTCTTAACTCAAAGATTCAGGCTTATGTCATTTTGATCAGCTATAGATAACGAGTGGCAGACAGAGCGTGATGTCATTTATAGGCTACCAAAGATTGTTTTCACATTGATGCAAATATCATATGAGGATACAGCATTCTTCTCGATCGATTCAATGGGCTAAACATAAAGCCCTGTCTCAAAACAGCTGTTAGGCTTATGTCATTTTGATCTGTAAAAAATATCACATGCAGCCATGCTTAAATTCTGCTCATTGCACATTTATTATATTACATTCTAATATTCAGTTGTTTTTCCCCATCATCCAATTTTTAAAAGTAGGCTTACCTGCAGGCATGTCATTTGACTACAGGTTTTCTACAGGAATGGCATGTTTGAATGGGCACTGCACTAGTAATAATCAACACAGGATAATGTAAAACAGGATTTAACTCTCTGTGTATGAGTGTCTGATCACCTGATGGTATGATGAATGTGTATCCCTGCTTGAGTTCTATCCTCTGGCAGTCGGTGGCCTTGTCCCCCAGGAAAATGTCCCCCTGTTTGCCCGACAGCACCCAGTTCTCATAGAGCTCCAGGTTCTGCGGTGTGGGTGGGATCAGCCAGAACACCTGAGGAGGGGAAACCAACAGATTACCTCACACCTGCCCTGGGATATCGTCTCATTTCAATCCTACACTGGTAGGTTTTGAAGCCCGTTTTTCCGCCATTTCTAAAATTATTCAGTCATGGAGAAGTCTGTGTATGCACGAGTTGAGTTGTGATCATAAACACTTCCTACAAAGCCATTCCTGAGGAATAAAATGTCCCATCATGCAGTGACATATCCATATGTGATGCTCTGGATAGTCCTTCTATTGGCCACCTCTGCGTGACTGTGTTGGTTGAGCGACCCAGCCCAAGCTGGGTCAGATGTTCAGTGAGGTGCACTGACCTTTCCTCCTCGCAGTATGTGGTACCAGACAGACGTGCCCCCGAAGTCAATGTGGAAGTCTGTGTAGCAGCCCTGCACACTCATCAAACAATATCTGAGGCCGGGAGAGGAGAGGAGAGGGAAATAAAAAAAGGTATGTCAGAAAACAGGAGGGCTTCACTTCTCAACGTAAACAACACAACTATCATACCTCTATATGAACACCTACTCAAACAGAGATTAATTTCAATGATGCAACTGAATCTAAGGTGTCTGTGAGAGTCCAAGAGAAGGACCGACAGATTCTAAAATCTTACTTCTGGACTTTGGGGTACTGCATGTCTATGATGGCATTGGTGGAGTCTCTTTGTCGCTCCTTCAGGTGCCGGGGCCACATGTTGTCCACCCAATCAATGATGTCCACCTGAGAGATGAAGAGTGAGACAAATCCACCATCTCATTGAGCTAATACAAAACTTGACCGTGTTCCTGGCAATTATGCAGAATGTATTCATTTTGTGTATATTTCACCGTTAGTGCATTAAGAGCACATCATTTTGGCAGAAACTTGGGTAAACCCCTGCTGAGAATATGGGATCGAGCATTACTGATATGATTAGCAAGCTGTCGACAGTGCCGTATTTACTTCAGTGTTACTGAACATGAAGACAATATGCCACATGATTGCTCACAATCCTGAGCGTGTGTATGAACGCGGTCTTTATCGGTTAATGTGAATGCACTCAGTGTTACTCACCGTTGCAGGCCTTTGCACTAGGTTCTCTAGTTTAGTGTGGCTGAACTCCAGACTGATGACGTTGTACAGCTTTTCTCTCTGGGCGGGTGGTGTCTCATAGTACCGCCTCCAGTGTGCCATGGACATCTCGATGTTCTTCTGAGTGGTCACATCCATCACGTCAACCACCCGCCGACTGCCTGAAAGAGAAAGATCACCAGGGCTGAACTGTGAGTAAGGATGCTTATCGTAAAATACGCATGACACGCGCAAAATACGTGATTTGGATACGAAGGATGGCAACAGAAGAAAAGCACTGTGATCCTTACCTACATAACTTTTCACATCATTGACGCTGAAGTCAGGGTCTGGCATCCTGAAATGAAAGACCAGATTAAATCACAGCCCGTGTGAGCTCTTGAATGGACTGAGTGCAACATTAAACACCAAACACAATGAAAAAAGTTTAAGAGGGAGATGAAAGGAAGAGTGTAAGGAAGATATAGAGATGGAGCTTGTGTAGGTGGGAGGAAGAGCAAGAACAAAGCAGATGGAGGGGAAAATGAAAGAGAAACTCTGGATCTGAATGGCTTTCACAGACTGGCAGGGAAGAGAGAAAAGTCCTACTTGATGCCCAGTCCATCTGGCCTCTCAAAGATGATGGGGTCGCGAAGTCCCTCCCTCTGGATGTATTCAAAGTTGAACTCTGCAAACACAACAGTGCATCACTAAAAATGAAACACTTGTTAGCAGAATCTATATCAAAATGTGAATACAGTAATTACCTGTGTATTAGCCACATTGTGTATAAACAGCAGGACAGTGTTTTAAGTCATTAACACGTATTAACTGCACCCGTGTGCTAACCACAGTGCCCAATAGCCCAATGAATCAGAAAGAAGAGTGAAGAAACTTTTTTCAAAATAGGGGGCGAGTGCTTCACATTTAACACACAATTAATACAGTTGGGGGAGCATATATTTTTTACGAACTGAAATTGATTAAGAACAAAGATTTCTGAAATCGATTAAGAACAAAGATTTCTATAGGATTAAGTGTTTGTGACAACACATCTCATCATAAATTTGCCAATATTTGATCGTTGTTTTGGTATAAAGCACCTTTCACGTAGAAAGTGAAAGTAGGCCTACTATGCGCTCCGTGTCTGTAGCTGTCTGTTCACGTCCGCAATCGATTATATATATTAATCGATTAATTATAACGTTCCTCAAATAGAGAACACATACATGTTCCCTCGTGTCTCATGGCCACTCTAGGCTGTCATGCTTCTGTGTTCCTGACAGTGCCTAATCGCTAAACTTTTGTTTTCCTTTCCTGTCGGTTAGCAGTTGATGTAGAAGCACCTAGCATAATTTGACTTCAGCGGTGACAAATCCTGCTGAGAGAAAGAGAGGGAGAGAGGCGCCCGCAAAGTGGTCCTGTGCGCGCGTGTCTCTGCATGGGGCTACGTTCAATTGAAGTCAGAAGTTGGTCCGTCCAGTCAATAGTCTCACATTCACGGTGCTTCATTATTAGATTAACGTTATCAGACAGCTGTGCAAAATGCGTGCAGGAATTTCTCGCATTATGATGGCTAGAGTTGCGGGACAAATAAATTATGCAAAATACCCACAATCCTGCACTGAAATTTAGGCCCTGGAAGAAATTAAATGGGTTCCCACTAATAGCCAACCCCTGTGTATTAGCTTCATAGATATCATTCTTGTTGCAAAATTAATGTATAAACCTCTTTTAATAGGTGAGAAATTTCATCGAACATAACAGATCAAAAGCCTCACGTCTACTTGAAATAAAGTTCTGTAGGGTCTGCTATGGAAAGCACCTCACCTTTCCCGACGAGCCGCTTGACCCGGTCGGAGCTAAAGCGATCACTCCGCAGCTTCTCCTCCAGGTCAAAGGTCCTCTTTCCCTCAATCTCGTCGTCTGAGATGCCATCATCGTGGTAGCGCCGCCTCGTGCCTGACCGCTGGGAGAGAAGACGAGAGAGAAAGACAACATTAAAACTTTATTCCTCTAGTCACGTGCCCTACAAATCAACCCTGACTTTTAAGAGATGGAAACAGACACAACTATGCCCCTAGTACCCAGCAAGGTCATAATGTTGAAATGGTTAGGGTGCAAATTATACTCTCAATGTTACAAATGACATGATAACATATGCACTGAATAAAACAGTGGTTGAAACTTTAGAAAATAAGGGCTATGAACTTCCATAGTTCGAGAAAATTAAACTTTTTTTTTTTTTTTTTGTTTTGTAACAAAAAACCAAACAAACAATATGGTAAAACGATGATGGTAAAATGTTTTCCAACTGGCTGGCTGAAACTTCCTTCTCTGCTGAGAACAGCTCTGGATGCCCCATTGGTCTCTTGTCCAAAGCAAGACTAAACATGAGTGTGCCAACACTTTCTGTCTCCTGCCCAGGTACACCAGCGCCAACAATTGTAACTGACAAGCATTGGATAGACAATGGATTTTATTGAGCTGTGCCAACAAAAATAGAACGTAATCGTAGCGTACACAGTGGCGGGAAAGGGTCCGGCGGCGGTGGTGTGCAGGTTTGTATCAAAACAGTGAAATTGAATGTAATCGAACGCCAAAAGCAGAAAGCGCTGCACCGCCTATGTGTGGGGGGGTTAAATCAGTGATCACACTGACCAACAGTGGGTTTCAGTGGCAGGTGGTCTACAGCTGTTTTCAGCAGTGGAAGAGGTCACTGTAAGGGCTACACTGGGAAAAGCTGAGGAGCACAACCAGTTAAATTCCAGTTGAACTTTCAGCTAAACACTAGCCTGGCTATCATCTCGTTGAGATGGGGTCTGGGAACTAGACATTCTATTTCTCGTATAACGTGGTTTACGAATGCCCAGAGCCGTTTATTGGGCGCTACGAATGTCTATCAAATGCGTCTGTACACAGTAACGGCTTCGGTGTGTCGTCATCGTCCTGCTGTCCTCCCTCCGTTCTGTGATTGGTTCCTTGATTTAGGTGAAAACGAAGTCCATAGAATCCAGGCTGCCTAGCAGCGCGAATAAAATCATGTACGTAAGGCAGCATGGGAAAACACAGTACAACTTAGCGCAACCAACAACATTTCAGGCATTCTGACCCAATAACAGCAAGAAATCCAGAATGAAAAAGACTGTCATTGGCAATACTCCCCCAACAGAAATTTATCATCACTTAGCAACAAGACAGAAATCTGTCCGAGCTTTGAGTAAGGCTTTGCTGCTATCGCTCTCCAGATTACTGCCTGAGGCTTGCAATGTACAAAGCCCTCATCTCCCTGGCCATCTGCATTGAGACAAACCCTGCCAGTCAGTCATCTTGGCCTGAAGCATATCCACATTAGAAACTAAGGTAACATGCAGTCTATCACAGAACAAGAAACCCAGCGGTGATGGATCACTGTGCCGCCCTCATTCCTCTGTAATGCCAACTGGTGATGGTTCTCCTGTTTGTATCTGTGTAATGTGATGTATATGTGCTGTATATGTGCTGTTGTGATATATGTGCTGTACATGTGCTGTTAACATCTATGTGGGTGGGGTATGTGGTGACAGGGTGGTGGGTGAAAAAACGTAACTGTGTGTACCTGTATTTCATGTCTGTGAGGCTTGTATGGTATGTGAAAACAAATTTCCTATGTAAGGACAAATAAACTAACTAAATAACTAACTAAACCCCACACACAGAAAACACAATAACACTAGCAGGATCCTCTGTGCACACAGCTATCAATGAGGAGAAATATTGCAGTTTCTGTCATGGTGTGACATGCTTGCACTGACATAATGGGCCGGTTTACATTTGT
The DNA here is from genome assembly GCF_046254945.1 of Alosa pseudoharengus. Classification (NCBI taxonomy): domain Eukaryota; kingdom Metazoa; phylum Chordata; class Actinopteri; order Clupeiformes; family Clupeidae; genus Alosa; species Alosa pseudoharengus. Next base: position 15,588,224 of record NW_027468663.1, on the reverse strand, counting down.
TTATAGGTCAGCTGAGACACAACGTGGTTTGCACACGCATCTATAGGTGTATAGAACTAGAGATGTTAGACCACTTATCTTTATTATAACTTCCATTGTCCAGGATGTATCAGAATGCATTAGCGTTTAGGCCTAAACTACAAAAGACATGGTCAAATGTGTCTCAGACCACCTCCGCAAGTGGTTTGAGTGATCGGATCACAATGAATCTTGGAGAGTGCTTATAATCGCATTTACAATGGACCACTTGTGATCGGATCTCCCAAGATGGAGTCTAAAAACAAAAGTAAGCGGGGGTTATTGATTAAGGCAACTAACTGCCACAATGTAACTGCAACATAATGACTGCACCCGGCTCAGATGGCCTTCACCACAGCAGGGTAATCACACTGCCGTCTTGCTGGCGCTGGACTGCACTGTTGCCATGGCAATGGACTGACCCACACAATTCAAGGTGGAAAAAAGGAGGGGTAAAGCCCTTTGGGGGCTGCTGGTGATGTAGAGGGACAAAGGACAGCAGCAGCAAAAACAAATGTGTCCAAGGAGACATCTCGCTCTGTTTACTCTCTCCACAAGCTAACATCTCCAGCTTGTGTTAGCGAGTGTGTCTCCTAAACCCAATGTCAAGAGTGACCCTCAACTGAGACACGATGAGAAAGCTACCTTATCTGCAACGGGCACCTTGCTTATCAACAGCTTTCAGGAGGAGGGGGAAAAAAAATAAATAAATGAAAATCAATGTGGGCTGCCAAATGAGGCTATGCGACACCTGCACACCCTGCTGCTAGCCACATCGCCTTCCATCTTGTCCAGTGACTTCATTAACATCACGATGACTGCTTCCTCACCTCCATAAGCATAACACAGCCTGAGCATGCCTGTCAAAATAATATCAGGAAGCATTCTCCAAGCAAATGTTCAGTGCTTCATGGAAAATCAATCACTTATTTTCACCCTTTACCATCATGGCAAACTGACAACCCACCCAAAAACAGTTTTGCAAACAATGTCCTTTTGAAAGTACATATAATGGATATCTTAACCATATTCTGGAGATGTTGCCAAAAGGCTAGTTGAGGGTAGCAGGTGGAGTGGCGCACCGGGCACCCCTCCCCTACTCTCCCCTCCCCTGAGCCTGTGATGAGCGCCTGCTGATCAGCAGTGACACAGCATGCTGCACCAACAGCTGGCACACCTGACCCTGCAAAGCGCTCAGTGTTAAGCACTGCAACATGCAAAACCAGACAGAGCCTTCGAGCACTGGACACTAGCCACCCCGGGGATACTTGAGAGTACCTATGCGACAGATCGCCACAGAACGAAAAGCAAGACGAACGGAAAGGGAGAGGCTCCAGCAACATCCTTAGCCTCAGACGCCGAGTCATGGGCCTGACTGCAGCCCCTGCAGAGCTGTCCCCTCTGGACAAGGACGTGTGGAGGATGAGGAGGTGAGAGCAGCAGCAGCAGCAGCAGTCTGGATACAAGCAGCAGAGGGAAAGAGTGGAGCAGCAGCTGCAGACCAGTAAGAATAACAGAGCAGCAGCACCACTCGCATGCATGCACGCACGCACGCACACAGGGAGGGCAAGATCACGGCTCCTGTCTTCACTGCGCCATCCCACCATCCAGCTTTCCCTTCCTGCCATTCTGTCTCCCTGTCTGTCTCCCATCACTTCTCTCCTTGAGACTGCAGACCGCAGTCTGGGGGTCCCCTGTGGAGAGAGGTGGTGAGACACTACACACCTCGCACCTTCAGTGTCACTTCTCCATCCCTTCTTTTTGTTCGACTCTTCCTGTGCTCCTCTGTACTTTTCCACCTCACATCCTTCCTCCAGCCTCCTCTGTCCTCCGGCTGCAGCATCCTGCTCTTTCTCGCGCCGAGTGAGGCAGGAAAAAATCCAGTGAGATCACAGCCGTCTCTCTGCCTCAGTCATCCCCGATGCCTCTGCAGTGACTCCACCTCTCCCTTCCCCTCCCTCCTTCCTGTTCTCACTGCCGTCGCCCCCTCCCCCCTCACGCTTTCGTGTGTGTTTCCGCATCTCTGCTCACGTGGTCTGCCCTCCAGCAACATCCCTCCTCCAGACGAAAACAGCAAGAACATGTGGGGTGAGTTTCTGTCTCCCTGAGTGCAATGCACCTTCTCCTGATGATTTTCTTAACAGTGACAGACAAGAGGGGCTGAGCAGTTCCGCAGAACACATCTCACGCAAAAAGCATCCATCTTGCGCGGCACATTCTAGATTAGCGGCCAGCGATACAGTTTAAGCGTTCACTCTATTGATGTCCTCAAACAGCGGAATCAATAATGCCACTTTTAAAAAAAATCCAGCCACTTCAGTTTAAAGGAAGAAAAACAGCCTATACATTGCTAAGCCTTTGTGATCACCTGCCATCGCTACAGAGAGGGCTTCTAGAATTACCATGCAGGTCCATGTGTGTGAGTAAATAATTCGGTATTAAAAAATATTTCAGTGCTACTTCCCAGATAACAGACAATTACAAATATATGTGCCAAGAGATATTCAGAGACAATCTACACATTAGAGTTACCCTTGAGACACCCAATTGTAAGAGGCTAGAGGAACCTGATTGCTTAAAACTTACTTTTGAGTAAACAATAGACATCTTTGTTCTTTGAAAATGTAATATCTCAATGTAATATATCATACAATGAATTAGTTTTGGGTGATGTTATGAAGAAACAGAAGCCCACCATAAGGTCAGAATATACACTGCAGTACCTGTAGATTGCCAAATTGTAAGTGCCAAATTTTAAACATGTGCTGCTTTTTGAAAATAATAAAAAAACATACCAATTTAGCAACAGTTAATCTAAAACTCTCAAAAACGTCTGAATAGTAATATAGTTGTAATATAGTTAGTTAGTTAGTTATAGATAAATAGTACAATTACTTCATTTAATTTCTGTCAGAGCAAAAGACTAAAGGTTTACCCAGAATTAAAGCTAAAGTACACAGCCTTCACTAAACAAGAGAGAATATTAACATACAAAAATGGTAAATTCATGGAGCAGCACACTTACTTGTTTGGTCATGATTGCTGTTAACTGTATTGAAGTTTTCAACCTACGTGTCTCTAGCAGCACTACAGAGTCAGATGCCCAATGTAAGTGCACCCAGGCAAAGCCCTAAACTGCTAAACAAGCCGGTTCAGAGAGTTACAAAGCAGCTACATTGCAACCAAGAGCACATACTTAAAATGAAAACAGCCCAAGCACTAAATCGAAATAATTTGAAGAGGCGGGGATATGCTGTAGGCTGTTAATATCAAATCATGTCACAAAAACCCGAACCGAAATGTGAACTTCAAGAATATTGAAGCACAAGATAAAGGAAATTTGCAGACTTTTTTACAGGACCTTTGATAATTGTGCCCAACACCTGCACCAATATTACAGCAGAGATGATGCGATCAAAACTTGAGAATGGGCCCTAAATTGTTGCGGATCTCTACAGTTACATCAGCAGGAGATGGTTGTTGCATTGCCATCCCAAACCTTATTTTAAAAATACTGCTAACATTGACAACAAAGCAGTGACAGGACTTAGCTGTGATATGTTAAGCGTTTAAATTATTATCGTTAACATTACAACTTACCAGTCGTTTACTGTATCGTGGGCGAGATTCGTCCATGTTTGATAATAACAGCACCTTTATTACAGTTAATGTCCCCTGAGTTCCTCACAGCAAACGTGTGTGTGATAAGCAATGAAGTAACGTTGCTAAGAAATTATATTGACCGCCACTTTTCAATCACGGAGAATTCACAAACATTAACGTTAGCAGGACATACTAGCTAGCCGCTTATTGTTAGCAACCTAACTAGCTAACCAGAGGAAGTATGGCAACCAGGTGAATCTTCTTTACAAACGTGACGTTAGGTCTTAAAACATTAAAAAACTATGGCTGAGAGAAAATTCAGTTATACATCGACTGACATTAACTGTTAGCGTTCCTTATAGTTATGACTTATGTACTTTATCCTCACTGCAAAGTTAACGTCAACTTAAGTAACGTTACAGCTAACGTGAGCAAGCCTTACCATTTATCTAGCTAGCTGCTAACCATAATCCTTGAAATCTCTTAACCAACACTGGACTGTTGGGAGCTATTCTACTTTCCAAATAGTGTGCCTATTGAATTGATTATCCTTAGCTGCTACACAAAATCCATGCATAGCTAGCACAATTCGCTAGCTATGCTAGTAGCTATCCTCCACTGAAAGGAAGCATTTTGCTAACAAAACAAAACACTGATAGTGTAATGAAAGGATTTAGTTCTACGCTAGTAGGCTAACGTAGTTAGCGAGGCAAAACCGTACCCAGGGCTAGCAAAATCTAGCTTACGCTAACTTATCTAGCTACCTAGCTAGCATGTGTAACGTTAACGTTACGTCTTAGACTTGTGTACTATTTAATTTCAGCTTGTATTTCTCAAAGTATACACCTGACAGACGCGATGCGGCAGAGTCCTACCACAACTCCACACACTAAAAGTGCAGAGCATTTATCCTTTCAACGCAATAAACATTCAAGTTTAAAATTCGCCTGCTAGTATTAGCTAGCTAAGTTAGCAATTATTTCCAAATAACTTTACCCCGTTCAAGCGGACTAATTTACAGCTCAACAATCACCAAGTGATTCCCTGAGTATCTCCGTGATTGTAGTGATGTAGTCCGACAGTAACTTTTCCTTTCAGACAAGAGTTTGGGCGTTTAAATCGCGTCAGTATGTTAGCTAATATCGCTTGAAGTTAATGTGGTCAACCTCAAGCCGCCATTTTCAACTCGTCACAAAACACCACTGGGCCACTTCCAAAGACCCGCCTTCGTAGAAAATTTGACCAATAAGAGTAGAATCTAGACTACTCAATGGTGACATTTGGATTCGACAGAGCCCGTTTTTTCTTCTACTGTCTATGGTTTTTCCACCGCCCTGTATTCGACAGACAGCGGAGCAAAAAATAGGCTAACCATGGCATGGACAGGTGATTTCATTTAAAAAGTTGCTATACAGACAGTGGTAATTTCATCAAGCCACATTTAATTAAATATCCAGATAGATAGCATCGCCACAAATAAATCAAATATGACAAAAGACTAGGCTAGATAGGTTACAGCTTAAACATTCTTCGTATGAGTTAAAATTAATTGAGCTGGTTTCAGATCGGCATTAAACACAGGCAGACAAGTTGCATTGTCGTCAACAGGAAGGCAAAGCTATATAATAGGCAATTTATTATTATAAACAAAAATGTAGGCTACCGCTGAAACTTGGTGTAGGCTACTCTAACAACACAGGCAGATAAGTTCAATCACACATCTTAAAAATCTACATGGTGAAACCGTGAGCAATCATTTCTCAATGAAACGTCGCCCCCTACAGGTTGTCGCACCTGACACAAAAACGTGTTCATATCATGTGTAAATCTGGTATATATAAAACTGTAATAATACCCTTGGTAAGGGTAGTCTGAAAGAATATTTTTTATATACAGCTCTGGATTTTTTTAAATATATATACAGCTCTGGAAAAAAAAGAGACCACTGCACATTTTTTGATGTCATCCTATGGTTGCTAAGTGACATTCAAATGAGTTGATGGTCATATTAAAATTTGCAGTGGTCTTTTAATTTTAAGGATGACATCAGAAAACAACAACACGACAACACGTTACATTTATATAGCGCTTTTCTTAACACTCAAAGCGCTTCACATGGAAAGGGGGACCTCACTAACCACCACCAATGTGTAGCACCCAATTGGGTGATGCACGGCAGCCATTATGCGCCAGAACGCTCACCACACACCAGCTTGAGGTGGAGAGTGAGGGAGGGAATGAGCCAGTGCAGTGCAGTGGTCTCTTAATTTTTTCCAGAGTTGTATTTCAGTTTTCCTGTTCTTATTTGAGTGAATATATCAACAACTCTACAAGGAATACAATGAATTTTCATGACACTTCAGCCATACATTCTGAAAAAGTGTGATAGGACACAGTTGGCATTATTAGCCTACCACGCTTTGTTGTATTTTGCATTTTTGCAGTGGCTAAATAAAGGACTCAGATAAGAGTGTGAGAGAGAGAGAGAGAGAGGGGAGATGGAGAGGCATTGCAATACAGATAAATGCATTGAGGTTGGGAGAAGTATGGGTCCTCTAGATGTTACTTGTTTATTGGGGCAACTTCTCTTCACCTGCGAAAATGATAACACTGTTTAAGAATAGGAGTCCACTCCAATCATGCCACTCCACACACACACACACTCGTGCACGTACTCACACAAAGTATCACATTTTATGGAATTGTTGTGCCCTAACAACACACACACACACACACACACACACACACAAAGTATCACATTTTATGGAATTGTTGTGCCCCAACAACACAAACACACACACACAAACCACACAGACACACACACACACACACACACACACACTAGGCAACCACCAAGTAACGGCAGCTGAAAAGCAACTATCTTTTTATTAGACGCTAAACACATAACACATTACCTAGATGTGATCCTATGTCAACAAGCTGTACAAATAAGAGCCAACGATGAGGGCAAGAACTGTGCAGCACATCATGATCATCATCTGCTTCTAAAGTGTGCAAGATTATAGGCAGCATGGGAAGAGAAGAACAGGGTGCCCAAACAAAAGATGGAGAGGGACAGAAAGAAACCAATTGAAAAGAGGGTGGGAAAAAAGAAAAGAAAAACACTGTGAAGTCTGAGCATTGTTAGAAGAATATTCAGATGTTCAAAGATGAATACCGGTAGTTAAATTAGCTGAATGGTTATAATGGGCCTGTTTAAATTAGTTTTTACAATGCATTGTGGGGATCCGATCACAAGTGGTCAGCCGAAACACATCACGGTTTACACATGTATTCAAGGTGCACAGATAGAGACTTTGCAGACCACTCGTATTCAGATTCCGTTACTGCCCATGTCATTCATTAGAACTCCCATTGTCCACATCAGAACACATTAGCATTTACATTACAAAAGATAGGTGGTCAAATGCGTCTCAGCCCACCACAGCAGGTGGTTTTAGTAATCAGATGGTACCTTGGTAAGGATTTAAAGTTGTATTTAGAACAGACCACCCAACACATTTAAAAACAAATGTAAACAGGGCCAATGAGTAGGCTATACAAGTACAGAATGTCAGTTGAGCACATTGTTACATTCCATTTCCTCTGGGTTACTATCAGTTGTTGATCAGCAGTATAGAATCTGTTGGTCCTGCTCTATTAGAGTGGCGTGTCTGCTTATCAATTAAGCTGTGTTAGGTTTAGTGCAATACTTGACTGGATGTAGTACTGGATATGTCACCTTTAAGACTTACAATGACAGTAAAGAAACAGAACACTTGGACTGAGAGAGTAATATGTATTCATTGCATCCATGACAACATTATCAAAAAATGGCAGTTCTTCCAGACTTACCCTGCGGGCTGCCTGCCGAAACGCTGCTGCTTTCTTGGTATCTGCCACTGCCCTTTCTACAAAGCCTGCGGACTGGTCCACGTTGCTTTCAATTCTATCAATCATGGTACCCTAGTTGGATTAGAGTGGGAGTAAAACAACATTTATATAGTCTCAGTGTGAACCTGGTTTGTGTGTGTGCATTTACCTGGATGTTAATCTCACTATATAGGTGTATTTATTCTTCTGCTCTGTATAATTTCTTCTTTACAGTTGAACCCAACACTGCTCTTGATGTCCGAAACATCAAGATGATTTTCTATATTTCGTGACCGAAGATTACGTTTCTTAAGTGTTTCCTGCACAGAATCGTGTGTGATCCACATCAGTGGTACCTGGTTCTCGACAAGCATTGCAATGTCCACAAACATGTCATGTAGCTCCTTGATACTGCTCTCCAGACGCATGATGTCTTTATGTCGCGCTTCAATCTCACCCAGCTGTTCCTTTGAGATGTTTGAAGCCATGATCTGCCACAGGAACAAGCAATTAGTGTTTGAAGTAAGTTTTTTTTTTACTCTGTCAAGATATGCACCAACAAACAGGTATAAAGACACAACGCACACATATATGGACACAAACAAAATCACCCCAGCTGTGAACACAGCCGCATTCCCTCCCTCCAGCATCTCTTCTAACTCCTCATCTGTGGTCGTTTTGCCCGCTGTAAAGAGAGGTCAGATTCAGTCACACACAATCACAGACACTGAACACAATACATTAGTTCGATCACTGCCAGTTGCCAGAGTTGAAGTAAACATTTCTTCAATGCACACAAAAGGCTTATATCCCTTAGTTTCCTTCACAAATTTGTTAAATCTGTGTTAATGAGCACTTCACTTTTGCCAAGGTAATATCCACCCAACAACTCTAACATATCAAAAGCAGCAGATAAAAAAAACATGGTTGTTGCACAGATGTGCCTTGGACTGATCAAATTAAAAGGGAACTCTAATTTGCAGTTTTATCACAGAACACAGTGTCACTGATGTCACACGTTTGTGGGAGCATGCAACTGCATGAATGTCCAGCTATTGTGGACTGAATGAAGATTTTGGGCCCTATCATGACATTCTAAAGTGCATCGTCACTCGTCAAAAGTCTATTCAAATTTAGTAGGATGTCCAGTTCACATTGGGAGGGGTTTCGTTCTCAAAAGTGGAGCGCATGGCGTAACAAGGTGTTCCTGGGTCTTTTAATCAGTCATATGGGTGTGTTTGGGGCGTAACATCATTTTAAACCAATGAGAATGACACCTGTCATTCCCTTTAAAGGCGCAACGCGCGATATGTCAAATAAATGCATCGGTATTTTGGCATTCAACGGCGCATTTGAAGGAGGTTGCTTGCGAGACCGTATGGAATAGTCATTCTTAAACCATGTTTTACTAAAACCTAGCATATCCTTCACGCATTTGCACTCGTCTATTATTTGAACTCATTGACAAAGTTCACCAAGGAGTCAGTCAACGACAAGACAGTTATATGCAGTTACTTTCACTATTGACTGACAATGGGTTACCATCGAAAACATAGGCTGGAAAAAGCAACACTTACCCTAATGTTGCTCAAATGACTGAATAAAACAACATTTATCCTGCAGAGGAGTTGCTTATATTTCGTGACAGTGCGTCTTCAGCTGTGCTCCATACGTGTCTCGCCTCTCCCCTAATCACTTTTAACCGTCATTACCAATTTGCAAATGATGGTGAATAACTACTCATCATGAGATGTACAGTATTTCGTAATATCTTTATTCTAATTATGTTTACCATTGTAATCGTGCAATTTGTAATGCTTTGCATTGACGTGCACTGGTGTGCGTTCATGAATGATAGAAGGATGGTGCGTGCACCTGCCAATATGGCTGTTGACATGCGCTCTTAAAATAGCATATGAACAACTCTCCATTGACTTCTGACCAGGTTTAGGTGGTGTATGATAGCGATTTTTAGACAACGCGCCAGGTCCCTCCCTAGGTTGTTAATTGCCACACCCCTGGGCGCAATGCTTAAAAAATAAATGTGCAAAATAACGAATTCAACTTTGCGCCGGTGAATAACGAACTTTACGCCAATCGCTGGTGACCCAAAATACAGCCCTAAAGGTGAAATGCTCACCAATACGGATCTCATCAAATTTGTGAACAAGATTTCAGTGAAGTTATAGATTGTTTGCTTCAACTCATCAAAAATGGGAGTGAAAAGTAATGTGTCTATATTTCTATGTCTATATTTTTGTCGTGTATAGATGAAAACCCAGTTGTATAGCAGGACTAAGGCCTTATGGGTCATAGCAGGTATACCGTTTTACATACCCTGGCAGAATTTGTGAAATGTGTACCATTCTTTTAAAACAACACCAAAGAGTTTTTTGTACCTTAAAATAATGTTTCCAAAATCGTTTCAGTGGTTCATCAACTCGTAACAGGGTGAACGGCACTTTCTGCATTTGCTTCGCGGCCCTCTATCGGCTATAACCGCACTATGTAAGTTTGCCGGATCGGGTAGCGGATCTGTAGTTCGATGGAACGAGACATGAGAAACTACAAATTTGACTTGCATCTGATGTCGCAATACATCGTACTTTCATAAAATCATGCAACATATTCTACCTTGTCTGTGGACATTGTTATTTGTAAAGCTGGTGCCGGATAAACAAATAGTGCGTGCGACAGAGGAAAAGTTATTTGGTGTTGCTTTAAGAAAACACGAGTTCTCAGGCAAAACACATCACTTCATTCAAAAGAAACCGTAAGGCATCACAGAATAGTGCAATCATTAAACACAATAAATATAATGAGATGATCCCCATTCAAAACTTTCACATACCCTTAGTTCACAATACTTTAGCATCAATGACAGCTTGTAGTCTTTTGTGATAGTTGTGGATGAATACCTTTATTTTCTTAGATGGTAAAGATGTCCATTCTTCTTGACAAAAAGCCACCAGGGTCTGTAATTTCTTGGGTTGGCATGAACTGCATATTTGAGATTTCCTTGAAGTGGCTCAATAATATTGAGCTCAGGAGACTGTGATGGCCAGAATCATATATTTTTCCTGATATAGTTCAGCTACCTTTTCTTGCAAATCTCTTGTTACCTCTCTTGGTTTTCCCATGGCTCAGGGGCCAGCAAAGTTAGTGCAGCGAAATGGGCGGAGGTCTCACAAGAACTATGAATCTCATGGACTATTTATACAAAGGCATTAATTACAATCAAAGATATTACATGTGAAATTGTACACTTAATAGCCAATTAAACTTGTTCATGTCAACTTATGTGTGTATTATCAGGCCAAACATTTAAGGGTATGTAAATGTTTTTGGGTGATTTCCATAATTTATATAAAAAGGGCACACAAAATGATGTGGTTTTCTGCATGATCAGTCAACAAAACTAGTCAACATTTCGCAAAATTCTGCCAGGGTATGTAAACAAACCGAGCATAACTGTACCTGTTACTCATCAGAAACAAAAACACTTACTGATCTCAAGCTGCCTGGCAATACGTCCTTTGCTCTTATCTCTGAAGTCCATCTGTGTCTCATTATACCTCGTCATCACTTCGACAAATTTTTTGGCCAGTATGGCATGCTGAAAAACACGAGCAAGTCACAATGATACAGTCTATCCCCGTTCACCATCCAGATGTGGTAATATGTAGTCTTACCTGAGACTTTTTGATCCTCATGTCAGCTGAGACTCTGTCCTCTGCGTTTGTGTCCAGACTCTTCTCAATACCTGTTCGTAAACAAGTAAACAAGGAACCTCAACCAGAATTACAGATAAAATTACAGATGACAGATATACAATGAGTAAGAGTACAGAGTAAGTAGAGAGTAAGTAATGGGACAATAAATCATAACAACATGGAATTAAGACTGTCTGCAAATAAGAACAGCATTCACACTGTTGCTGATACAAGGCGTTGGTAAGCAAAAGACTGGCGTGTCCAAAAAAAGACCTAGTGAAATACTAACAATAGGCTACAGTGTAAATTACAACTTGAAAAACAAACTGACTCTTCAGCTTGTTGCGGGCATTGTTGGCCAGCTTCTTGATGTCATTGGTACGAGCTTCGATGTCATCTTGTGTCTCTGTACAAGTTGAAAGGAAAAACACGAGAGGGGAAAAAAGGTCAATGATCGCCCTGAAGAAGTGGAAGAGAGATGATGAAATGTAATCATGGACAGGAAGTGGAATGAAAATGGGCTTAAAAGCTGACTGACAGAAAACAACACAGAGTTATGATAAATGCATTTAAAACAGAAAGTAGAGACAGGAGGAGCATATGAGAAACAGAAGAAAGTGTGTGTGTGTGTGTATGTGTGTGTGTGTGCGCATGCCCGAAGCCGGAAGCAGGCCAGTAGTGCTAGCACGCGAAAGTCGCACATGGAAATTGTTTGGTAGTGTTTTTTTTTTTTTTTCGCTAACATCTAAACCCAAATAACATTCTAACATCTAGTTGCATGCACACCCGTTGTAACTGCCATCATTAATGTAGATGATGAGAGCATTGTTTGGGCTACTGGGTTTACAATGCTAGTATCTAAGATTGTTTGTGTTCAATGAAATCTATTGTAAAACGTGAACACAAATAAAGGCATTAAAATGTGTGTGTGTGTGTGTGTGTGTGTGTGTGTGTGTGTGTGTGTGTGAGTGAGTGAGTGAGAGAGAGAGACATGATGATGAGATGATGTTTACTCTGGTCAGATGTGGGAGCGGAGAGGATGATTGAGTTCAGCTTCTTTATTTCTGTCACATTCTCATCTATCTTATCAATACTGGTGCGGATATCCTCAGCCTGAGGGTGAGACATGAGCACAGAAGTTAAATGGAGGTTGTGACAGTGAAACACATTAACCATATGAAAATGAAAATATTTTTCGTCAAATTCACCAGGCACTCAATATTAAATGATTACTTTGTGTCTGAAATCTACCAGCCACTTCAATATTTTACCAGCATTTGGCTGGTGGCTGTTGCTAATTTCCATGTATGCTTCTGTAACAACCCTGTTCCATGTATCATTTCAAATGGTGAGTAGGCCTAAGTATGAGACAGCTCTGTCATTTAATTCATTAGCACATATGGTTTTGGATTTCTTTTGTCATTGTAACTCTACAGTGCTCTAGTGCATGCATCAAATCTACACTCCATTTGTTTTTATGCTCTACTCAACGATACCTGGGCAAAAAACTCATCCATAAACGACTCTTTCTCAACAGGAACCTCCACATCCTCTGTCACTTCAGATTTCTGTGAAGAGAGAAAAAAAGTGGGGAGGTAAATCAATGACATTTGTGGAAAGCCTCTTTTTATCTACATGAATTGCTGAGAAAAATAACAATTATACACCTGAACATTCTCCACCTGTTTAAATACCATGCATGATGGACTAAATAAAACATGCTGAGTTAACATACATGTTCTGTAAGGTATTATATTTCTTATATGTGGCTCATGTGGTAGGATATGTAGCATAACCCATTCAAGATGCAGATAACAGATATATTTGGTATCAAAGGCTCTGGTCATGGCAACAGCATTAGGTTACCCTGTCTTTGAGAAGAAATACGAGTAGCCTCAATGAGAACATATAGGCAACAAATAAATAACCATATGCAGCTGGTAAAACAAACAGATGAACAATCCTTTCATCTTAGCGTAATCAGGCCTGTCTCATACCCTTCCCCCTCATCCGGAATCCCCCACTTGACCCCTCCCTCGACCCATCTCCACATATCGGATAGCGATTTGACCCTCTCTAGTCCAACCGTCCAACTTGCGTTGGTGTGGAAAGTGGAAGTTCACCAACGGCACGCAGAATGGCGTGACATGCAGCTTACTTTGAAATAACCTGAAGACGTGCGTGTCATGCTAGGTCCTGAGGAGTGAGGCCATTCATCCCTTGGATGAAGCCTTGACAAACATCCAGTCATTTTAGGGCTATCACACACATAATGGTACAGGCGAAAGTGACGCAAAAGGCCCCGTTGTCACCATACCCAGTCTCAGCAGCTAGCCCGACAGCCTGTCCACTTAAACGTAAGGTCATTAAACGCAGGTTATGGAGAAAGGGTCATGCCTTACCGCTTTTAACTGTTCCAATCGATCCTTCATTTTGACAGCCTTGTGGGCACTTGTTTTGGAAGAATTTGTTGTGACTGGCTATCCGAGATAACGCAATCACGTAGCCTATGAACCTAATTAATTCACTCTATTTAATCTTTCCAGGGAGCATAGGTCCGATAATCCAATGCCTACAGCCCAATTTTAATATAGGATGATTAGTATAACCAATCGATTGCTTCTTCCCCCAAAGTTCCGATGGAAACTCCGCTTTACACAGCACAAGTCCTGCAATATGGCTGTACACAGAACCGTAGTTTACTAAGCCTATCCTCTCAAGGGGGATTAAGTCAACAGTTGTGTGCTGAACTAATCTGGGCCTTCGTCTTTCATTCTCCCGTCCCATGAGCTTCACTGTCACATCGCACTTGACATTCTTCACGCATGCTCTTTGCATCGCAACAGGTCCGCATGTTCAGGTGGATGCGCGCATGGTGCCCCGCAGACTCTTCTGTAGCCTACATCTGTAGTCTAGTCGTGATTTCATGAACCCAGAAATGTTGAGAACCCTAAAGTTTTATTGCAGAAATGTCATCTATAGGCCTATGGGTGGAATTCAACTTGGTTGCCTAAAGTTGCACTTTGGGCAATTTGCATAATTAGCATAAATAGGCAATTAAGGCGAGGCAGTACAGGTGAATAGGGTAAAATATTTAAATAATAGATATCACCATGAAACTTTCTGAGTTGATTACTTATGTTAAGATGAGAAAAAAATGTATTGCATGTTTTTTATATTTGAATGTTTACATATGCAAATGAGGCCCTATCTCATTAAAAATGCTCTATTTTGCATACACACAAAAGCAGATAGTGTGATAAAGCCAGGCTCAAAATTGTTTTTCCAAGGTAAACACGTATACTTGGGGGGATGAGTTGGTGAAAACCTTTAAGAAACTTGGTAAGGAGGCAGTGTTGACCTATGGACAGACAGATTAAGAAATTAAGTGTGCCATGCAAAACTAGAAAAGCACTCCATGAGTGCAGACCTCCGCCAAGCGAAAACATAACCGCCTCCTGGATCCAGACGGTGATCCGGATCACTCCCAAACTTTTTGAGTTATCTTACGAACAAACAGATGAACAGACACACAGACAAACAAACAAACAAACAGACAAACAAACCCGATGAAAACATAACCTCCTTGGCGGAGGTAATATATAACAGCATGCACACACACAAACCCACAAGAACTATATACAATATGCAAAATAACTATATCCAGCATGCACATGTATACAAATGCACAATAACTATATACAAGAACTATATACAACATGCAAAATAGCTATATACAGCATGCACATACACACAAACCCACAAGAACTATATACAATATGCAAAATAACTATATCCAGCATGCACACGTACACAAATGCACAATAACTATATACAAGAACTATATAGAACATGCAACGCGCGCGCACACGCACACACTGTAAACTATATAACTATATACAGTATGCACACACGCACACACACACACACATATTTAACAACAACCACACAATCCCACTTAATAGCCTTCACCATCTTCATCATTTCTTTCCTCATTCCCTTCAGTCTCATCATCTTCTTCATCTTTATCTGAATGTATTGCAAATGGGTTGCAGCAGCGGACCTCACCCCCTTCACACTTGCAATAGTCAGTGCAACTGAGACTTGCAGCATGGCAGCTGCAGTTTCCTTTGCTGCAGGCTTTCAATGTGCTGCAGCTGGTGACATCAAGGAAAGAAATTATGAAGATGGTGAAGGCTATTGAGTGGGATTGTGTGGTTGTTGTTAAATATGTGTGTGTGTGTGTGTGCATACTGTATATAGTTATATAGTTTACAGTGTGTGTGTGTGTGTGCGCGCACGTTGCATGTTGTATATAGTTCTTGTATATAGTTATTGTGCATTTGTGCACGTGGGCATGCTGGATATAGTTATTTTGCATATTGTATATAGTTCTTGTGGGTTTGTGTGTATGTGCATGCTGTATATAGCTATTTTGCATGTTGTATATAGTTCTTGTATATAGTTATTGTGCATTTGTATACATGTGCATGCTGGATATAGTTATTTTGCATATTGTATATAGTTCTTGTGGGTTTGTGTGTGTGCATGCTGTTATATATTACCTCCGCCAAGGAGGTTATGTTTTCATCGGGTTTGTTTGTCTGTTTGTTTGTTTGTTTGTCTTTGTGTCTGTTCATCTGTTTGTTCGCAAGATAACTCAAAAAGTTTGGGAGTGATCCGGATCACCGTCTGGATCCAGGAGGCGGTTATGTTTTCGCTTGGCGGAGGTCTACACTCTCGGAGTGCTTTTCTAGTTTTGCATGGCACACTTCATTTCTTAATCTGTCTGTCCATAGGTCAACACTGCCTCCTTACCAAGTTTCTTAAAGGTTTTTACCAACTCACCCCCCCAAGTATACGTGTTTACCTTGGAAAAACAATTTTTAGTCTTTATCACACTATCTACTTTTGTGTGTATGCAAATTAGAGCATTTTTAATGAGATAGGGCCTCATTTGCATATGTAAACAATCAAATATAAAAAACATGCAATACATTTTTTTCTCATCTTAACAGAAGTAATCAACGCAGAAAGTTTCATGGTGATATCTATTATTTAAATGTTTTACCCTACTGCCTCGCCTTAATTGCCTATTTATGCTAATTATACAAAATTGCCCAAAGTGCAACTTTAGGCAACCAAGTTGAATTCCACCCACTAGGCCTATAGATGACATTTCTGCAATAAAACTTTAGGGTACTCAACATTTCTGGGTTTACTATTGGGCCTATGGGGATCACGACTACTAATAGATCAGAAGTGAAGTCTTTTGCGCCTGGTCACTAGCACCTCATCCATTTTGGCAAATACTTGTGAGGACTTCGAAAACATTCCAGCAAATAGTCTGTCCACAAGACCACACAATAGAAATGTTAAACCTAAGGCCTAGTCCACACGTACGAAACCGATCTTTCTTTCCTCCGTCTTCTCTGAAACCGCATCAAGAATATTTGCGTCCAAACGGATCCATCTCAACACAACTCAACACGTTACTTCATACCCCAGGCCTATAGGTGGCACTGTTTCTTTACAGAAATTGACCAAAATTTGCGCTTTACAGTCAGAATAGGCTACGACCAAATGGCTAGTGCAAGGAAACCAGAATTGTTTGTGTGGACTGATGGTGAACTGTCAACTGTAGTCAACTGTAAAACTAATAAACTTTATTTTACGGTTTGTGAAGGGTGCAGTCCCGTCCTTTCTTTGGCTAATGCAGGTAGGCCTACTAATCACCTTTACTTTCTTTGGTTGTAGGATAGTCCGTGATTCACATTAGTTTTGGCTATCACCGCAATTAGGCTACTAAACGCAAGGCTTACCCAAGTTCTAGGCTATTCTGTCGCCACATTTATACTATTGCTATAACATCTTGGTTAGTAACAGTCAATAGCCTACTTTTGCCTGCATCAAATCGCGCATTCGCATTCAGTGTGCTACCATCGGGGTGCAATAGAATATTAGGAGCTGTTTTATTGTCAAAGAGAGGCTTAAGAAAGGATTACACGCAGGGGTGCCAATAATTGTGGGCGACGGGTTTTTGTTAAAAACATTTATTTCTTTAAGATTTCCTTTTTCTCACAATAAATTTGCTTTTTTTCAAGGTTGGATTTCTCCTCATTGTGAGATTACAATAAATCACCAAAAGATTATTTTGTATACCTTCTTTTAGTCAACTTTACCAAAGGTGCCAGGAGATCTAGAGGGTACTGTATTGACCATCATTCTTTTGTTTATGTAAAAGCACATTGTAAATACCCCCGTCAATGAAATACGCAAAATAAATAAAATAATCTTGCCTTACATTCACTGACAGCATTGATTTATTAACACTACATTTCTTATACAAAATGTTTTATTACTACACATCAGTTATTATGTCAGCAAAATCCAACAAAATACATAATTCTTAATTTGTGAATATTGCTTTGTGATGCTAGCCATTCTGCCTTTACACTCCATGTGGCATGATAAGCATTAAAAGCACATTTTTAAAGAAAATACAAAAATACTTTGTAAACTGTGTTGGTAATAGCTTAAGACAAATATTCAGTTGGTGATGGCATGTTTGACAGTGGTCATAAGGGTTCACAGGCTATAAGTCATCATCCTCATCCGGGAGGGCAGTTTCTGCTGCAACCTGTGGACGGAACAGATACGTAAGAAAACTGACATACCAAAGCAGTATGAGTAACTGCAGTGAATCATTACTGTATTTGTTGTGGATCCGTGAGTAAACATAAGGTCATGTGAATGAAGGCTATAGATATGCATCCATACATATGGCTTTTGTTTACAATTATTCATTATTTCGCCCAACTCCGATATAATAAAGACAAGCAGGACAACAGCAAGGCAAATCTAACAGATGATTTCATTGGCTTACGTGTAAAAGTTTGTGGGTTTACAGCAGAGGTTATCAACCTTTTTTGAGCTGCAACTCCCAGAATAATCAGTTGGTGTTCAGAAGCCACCAGCCCACAGTCTACCTGCATCCTCTCTGAACGTATTTGCCCACAGGCAAGATATTAAATTCCATTTGAGCCATTCTGCTGCGCTTTAGACTTAGATTGGAGTTGGAATAACGTTATTTTTTCTTGAGAAGCCATCTCCATAGGTGGTGGATAAAGCTTGTATTTTACCAACCATCAATGAATATGTAAGACAATGTTATGTTCATAACAGCAATTCCACAGCTAGTGGAACTATTATCACAACATAAAACCCACCAAGGCTGCTATTACTATTGCCAATTCACTTGCTAAGGCCAGACTGCCTAGTGTGAAAAACAGTTTTTTTTGTATTTGTGTGTGATGGAAATGGAAATGGAACACCCCCCACACACACACACACACACACACACACACACACACACACACACACACACACACACACACACACACACACACACACACACACACACACACACACACACACACACACACACACACACACACACACACACACACACACACACACACACACACACACACACACACACACACACACCTCGTGGTGAGTCCTGAGTTCCAACCCCCTAGATTGAGAACCTCTGGTTTACAGGACCTTTTTTAAAAGCACCGCTCTTGGAAGTTGCAAGGCTGGTTTTCTCGGTAGGGACTCGCTACGTCTATGCTGTATAACTATGCTAGGTGAAGATT
The DNA here is from genome assembly GCF_046254945.1 of Alosa pseudoharengus. Classification (NCBI taxonomy): domain Eukaryota; kingdom Metazoa; phylum Chordata; class Actinopteri; order Clupeiformes; family Clupeidae; genus Alosa; species Alosa pseudoharengus. The sequence continues at coordinate 15,569,356 of NW_027468663.1, read as the reverse complement.
CACCTATTATACGTTTGTTTACCATCAAATTAGCTTCGTAAAGGTGAAAATCTTGCATAGTGTGCCTTTAATGCAAGTGATGACATGCTTGTGCATGGGGTCTTGGAATATGTTACCCTGGGAATCCAGAGTTCCCAGGGAAGCATGCTCAGCGAGAGACTCTGGCAATGAGTAATAGACCTCTGAAGTTCGCCTACAAAAAAGAACCAAAACGGCAATCTTTGCCCACATAAGGAGCTCCGGTTGTTAATTGAAGCTAACTATCTATGGCAAGTTGCATTGCAAGTTAGCTCTGGGGTAGCAAAAATCTAAGTGTGCCGCCTTCACATACCGGAGATCATAGTATCCACCCGAAGGCAGAGGACAAAAGTGTGTTCAGGAAAACTACTTTTTTTATCCCCGCGAGAGTTTAACAGGTGTGATAATTCAAAATCCCCATGTTTTTTTCCCATAGGAAAAATCGTCAGATGCCGGATGTCAAAGATGGAAGCTTTTTTGTAGGCGAACTTCAGAGCACGTTACTTTTGCCCCTTGCATCGCGGGGAACCAATCACATCTGTGTATCCGATATATGCAGGCCAGAGGCAAGCTAAACAGATGACAGTTGTAGTGTTATCCAATTGCGTTGAAGTCCGGAATCAGACAGTTAAAATTGGTTGTTTAGTGTTATCCAATTGCGTGCAGTGAGATTTTTAAATGCATGCTTAGTTCCGCCCCTTGAGTTGGGCCATTACATTATTCGTAGCCAGACCCTTAATCTTTCAGGATTTGGGTCTGGAATCTCCAGGCTAGGAGTATGTGGGCAGTGGATGCAAATCTACAGCATTCCTTAAGATGACTAAAGACAACCAAAGACACTAGAAAGAGTAGAAGGATTCTCAGAGAAGACAATACACAAAGACCTTCTCCTCCTCTACAAACACTTTTGCTTATTGCAAAGTAATTTAGTTTTTGCATGCAGGTGTGTGTATGTATGTGGTATGGTGTATGCCTGTACTCCCTTGTCAAGGAGGATTCCAAAAGAAGCACAATTTGGTGATTTGGTGACTTCTGTGTCAATGTACTCACTTTGAGTTCTTGCTCATACTGTGAGGCCAGATTGGGGTCCATGGCGATGTCTGGGGGTGCGAGAGCAGGCATTTCTGCAAATTCCAAGTTGGCTTCACCGGTGAGCTTCTTTGCCAACCAAAGGAAAGGCTTCTCAAAATTGTAATTACTTTTGGCAGAGATGTCATAGTACTGAAAAGAAAACAGCAGCACAGAAGAGATTCAACATTATACACGAAGGAGGTAGCCAGTATATCAAATTCCTACTTACAAAATCACTTAAAAGTCTGTCAACATCACACAAAACAAATGATTTACATTACATTTGAACCATTTACATAAGTTTGACATGTTAAATTTAAATTCTTCAAAAGTCTTTCTATGGTTGGACATGCAGAGAGCTGAGCACATATTTGCAATAAGACTCTGGAGAGTGAGGCAGACTGATTACCTGCAGGTTTTTCTTGCGGTGGAAAACGATGGCTTTGGCCTTCACCTTCCTGTCTTTGATGTCTACCTTGTTGCCACAAAGCACGATGGGTACATTCTCACAAACACGCACCAGATCCCTATGCCAGTTAGGTACGTTCTTGTACGTTACCCGGGATGTTACGTCGAACATGATGATGGCACACTGAGCTATAGAAGAAGCCAAGGAAACAAAGCAAAGTTATCACTACCTGAGAAGACTATGCATAGACTGTTAAATCAGTGTCTTGTATACTTAATTCCAAATTTGCATGGAAAAAAAGTTTCAAAAGGCACTGTGAGCTTGGTATTTAAAGCAATGAAAACCTGAACTTATCAAAAAAATGTAGAAGCGGTCATATACAATTAAGTATTTTAAAATCTTAAACAACCCAGCCCACACCTGAATTCTGGCACAGTGCCTGAGAACTTCAAGCTCCGAGAGCTGTCCAAGCTAAAAATAAAACCATAGCCTTACCTTGGATGTAGTAACCATCTCTTAGTCCCCCAAACTTCTCCTGGCCAGCTGTGTCCCACACATTGTATAAAATAGGTCCCCGGTTTGTGTGGAAGAGAAGGGGATGCACCTCCACTCCGAGAGTTGCTGGGAGGGTGAGACAGATAGAGGCTTGGTGAACAGCTCACAGATAAGACCAGTGTTTCCCATACATTGACTTATTTGTGGCGGCCCACCACAATATCAACATTGACCACCACACAGTGATGTTCCAGGTTGTACTGATTTGTGCTTAAAGCTGGTTAGCATCATAACCACGCTGCGCTAATTTGTTAAAAACTGTTGCATTCAAGTTAATTCTGCAAACCTACCACTACAAATAGAATTCAATTCTGTGGGAAACACTGAAGACTCTCCCACCAAATACTTGTGGACAGCATATTTTAAAAACAGCTAACGGATGCAACATCAGTTACAACTCACCAACATATTTCTTTTCAAATTCTCCTGTTAAATGTCTCTTGACAAAAGTGGTCTTTCCTGTTCCTCCATCTCCCACCAAGACAAGCTGTGTGCACGGCAGAGACTCAGGATCAGTACTTTTTTAATATTATATTATATATAAATTATACATATATACAAATTTTGTTTTGCATGCAATGATGACCGGACACACACTTTTGTTGGGAACCAGGAATATAAGGCCGCCTAGCAACAATGAAGCTGTAAAATATATTAGTATAACACTAGTAACATTATTTAATATAGGATAAGAAACTACACTGTAAGTTAGGTCTTAAAGGGATCCCCAAACTCCACAGGAACATAACTTACTAGGCCTAGTCTACAGCCTTAAGACTGTTTGATTAACCATAGTATACTTCCTTAATGTGGGACAATTTAATCATGTATTCCACAATGTGTTTGTATTTGTATTGATGACCCCTTGAACTACTTACGACATTGAGGCAGTCAGAAGCACCTCTGACATTAGGTTAGGTATGCATGCATGCATGTAAGTATGTATGTATTTTTTTTTTTACATTTTGTTTTAAACAACCATTTACTGAAAGACATACCTTAAAAGTGGCTGCAGGTTGCGTCATATTGGATGTTGGTCTGTTTCACTGAGGAGACAAAGGGGTTTACAGAATTATATAAATTACTGAATGCAACATTTGTGTTAAAAGAAACAATTTAATGCACAACCAACAAACTAACTAAAACACATGACTAAGCATTCACTGAAACATAAAAATATCCTTATTGAGTGCGAATTGTAACATTTCAAAAGTTACTTAAGTTGAAGATTATTTGAAGTTGGCCTAATGAGACTGCACCAAGTTACATGTAAACCATTGACTGTAGAATGGATATATTATGTCTATGGTGTGTAAACAGAGTAGACGGAAGATGAAACCGAAACGGAAGTAGGTTTCACGAATGGTAGATCTGATATCTTTGTTGTGAGACTAGTTTCCATTTTTGGCGGGAGGGGCTAATGTAGCTACATCACTAGCCCACACATGGAACCACATTGTGAGATCTCATCAATGAAAATGGCCAGAGTAACGGACTTTAACGTTACCTTCTAACACGCGACGTTAAAGTGTACCGATGGATAAAGGGAGCAGAATAGCCACCAAGTGCTACATTTCCTCAAAGCAGCAGCCAACATATCCGCTAAACAAGCTAACATTAACGTAACGTTATTAACTTCATGTTAGCTCTTTTTCCACGTTGATGCCGCTTGCGTTAGCTAATGGTAACGATACATCAATACTTCACTTTAACATTACAGTCCAAACGAACGAAATTTAAAGATACTCAATGCGATTAACAATACATTTAGTTATGTTAAACTCAAAATCCATCACCGAATAGTGTTTCTTTCTGCCTTGTTACACACAGCGGCATACAAAAAATGAAATATCGCGCCATACATGCGAGGCCCACCATTGGATAACTCTACATCAACAAAGATCGGCTAGTTTACGTGTCGTTAAAAAATAGAAATGGCTACACTACAAAGCCCTCGTAAACGCATTTAACTTACCTTGCCAGGGATCCAGGCAACTGCAAGGAATGAGCTGTTTAGGGCTACTTCTAGGGCTATGGAACTGTGACGTTTTTCGTCTACATCACGTGGTGATCCCCAAGACTTCCTGTGCAAAGGCTGGTGGATGGGTGGATCCGATTCGCTTAATCGCCATCATTAAACCTTTACATTTTAAGACTAGTGTTTAACTCTACTGTGAGTGATTTATATTGATACATTTAGATGAATGATTTTATTAAGTAAATGAAGCTTGTAAAATATATCGTGGTTATACATGAGTTCTTTAATTTGTTTTGTCACCAGCATATCATTGATTTGGCAATGTGGTGTGGATCATTTTAATTGTATAAACACTTAAGAAAAGCTCTACATCAAACTCAGATATACAATGCATATCAGCAAAGTAAAGGGGACCTTTAATTTTGAAACAGAACAAGCCCCTTAACAAGACTGTTATTCAAAAAAGAATGAGCTTATGGAGCTGAAGAAAACAGAGACTTATTTAAAACTTTGGACAGAACATTAATTTAATCACCATTTCCTAGAGTTCACAAGTATTTCATCTCTGTACAATTGTCATGACAAACTCATACATTTTTAACTGTTTTCTTAGGAAGGCAATCAAACGTAATGCTAACTAGAGAACATAGCTCTGATACCTTCTTACAGTTGTAGGTTAAATAGTGATTGGGAAAAGGTTGAGGGATGTTGGCTGCCTTGGTGTGAAGAACAAGTTGCTGTGTTAAGAGCACACCTTGGAGTAAATGTAACATCTACCCAATGTCAACCAAAAGGCATAAAAGTCGACCATATATGTTCTTGACGGAGGAAAGAAAGACACGTGAATTCAGAGGAAATTTAGCCATCACCGAAACAGACTGTTTTTTCACCTGCATGTTTACATGGGGTGAGGTTATGGTGTGGGTGACCGGCACAGTTGGTTTACCTCTGTACGATGACCATGAGAAGTGTTTGCGTAAGAGTTTGTACTGTACATCAGTCAGTCAGTTAGAAAGTGTGGCAGAACCAAGTCACAGGGAAAGTCTGAGTCCATTATAGAGTATGTGTGTACATGTATGAATCTACATAGGTTGGAGTCACTGTCAGTCAATGTCCCTTTGTAGTCAGTCAGTGTGTGACAAATCAATCAGTGTGTGTGTGTGTGTGTCTATGCATGTGTCTGTACACGCTTGTCTGTTTATCGGTAGAGGTAGTCAGCCTGAATGTTGGCTGCAATTTCAGCCTCCCATTTGTCTCCGTTGTTGAGCAGTTTCTCTTTGTTGTACAGCAGCTCTTCATGAGTTTCTGTGGAGAACTCAAAGTTGGGTCCCTGAGAAAGGAAGGGATAAGCAAAGGCAAAAACAGAAATATTAGGCATGGTGGGAATGAAGAGATGAATACATTACCACATTCATTAGAGATGAATACATTACCACACGCAAGTCCTTTACAATGTCTGATACCACAAACAGAATTAAGCCATAAGTCGAATCAGTGCGAAGTCTCACCTCCACAATGGCGTCCACAGGGCAAGCCTCCTGACAGAAGCCACAGTAGATGCATTTGGTCATGTCAATGTCATAGCGTGTTGTCCTCCTGCTGCCGTCAGCACGGGGCTCCGCCTCAATCGAGATTGCCTGAGAGAGGAAGACTCAAGTGTCAGTGAGAAGCTAACCATTCCTTATGTTTCAACTCAACTCAGAGTCCCGGTAGCATTTAGACTAGCATAATGAGTAGGGTTAATTATTATGTAAAGATTGTTTAAAGTGAATCGAGATTAAACATGGCTATTAGTAGTACCTTAGTAGAAATTATGTCACAATAGTAAAATGTCCTTTCCCGGAAATTCCTTAATTGCAAATAAACAGTAATTTCCTTCCAATGCATGAAGATCAAAATAAGAATTAGGCAGATCTGAGTAAACCTACTCATTGGGTACAAAGTTTTGACAGTAAAAACAGGGATTGAGGCCAAATTCAAGAAAGGCCTTCTGCATTATTGTAAAACATGATCACCAATAACAAGAACAAACAATAAAATAGAATACAGGTGGTCAGACGTTGAGATGCAGTTTACCTGTGCCGGACAGATGGCTTCACACAGTTTGCAGGCAATGCAGCGCTCCTCTCCTGAGGGGTACCTGCGCAACGCATGCTCACCACGGAAGCGGGGAGACAAAGGGCCCTTCTCAAAAGGGTAGTTTATCGTAGCTGGCTCCCTGAACAAATAACTCATGGTCATACCCAAACCTACAGAGAGAAAGGAAACAGGATTATGTATAATTATGTATATTCCAATATACATTAATAAATATACAAAATATATATTGCAATATATGTATACCCTTAAAAGGGTAGATCAGAACTTTGGACATTTCTAAGTTAGCCAGTGTGATATTTATCAGTGGAAACAGTTTTCTTTTTTTTCCTTATACTTTTTTGATCCCGTGAGGGAAATTTGGTCTCTGCATTTATCCCAATCCGTGAATTAGTGAAACACACTCAGCACACAGTGAGGTGAAGCACACACTAATCCCGGCGCAGTGAGCTGCCTGCTACAATAGCGGCGCTCGGGGAGCAGTGAGGGGTTAGGTGCCTTGCTCAAGGGCACTTCAGCCGTTCCTACTGGTCGGGGTTCGAACCGGCAACCCTCCGGTTACAAGTCCGAAGCGCTAACCAGTAGGCTACGGTTGCCCCAACACGTTTCATCCAGTCCTTCTAGTTGCAGAGGTCACTGTTGCTAGGCTAGCAGAAGTCAATGGTACATGGTTACCCACTCCATGGTATACCCGAGGCAAATAAATCATAACGTCAGACTATTGATGTAAATGTTTGTGTTGATAGAATAATGTTAGACATAAAACTATCCTTGCATCTCAATGATCGTATTACATTTTGAGGGACTAATTTCTCAGCAGCGGTGGAATTTTACTTTGCTCCGGTTAGTAGTACTGCGCTGAAAAGTAAACAGACAAGCGCACTGCAGTCAGGACACCTGCTGCAGCACTGTAGTAGTAGCTTAGGACATTGAAGTATTGGATAGGAACCTAAGGACTAGGCAACATGGTGATTCAGTGTGCATTTACAAATTGTAAAAATAAACACTACAGAGTGGCACCACAAAGTTTCCACCAATTTCCATTGCGAGATCCAGAAAGGAACCAACTGTGGCTTCTTGCTGCTGGCTTAAACATCAAGACACCAGCAGAGGCTCTACTCAAGTGGCGAATGTGTAGTGATCATTTTAGACCAGACTGCTTTGAAAAAAAAAATGCAATATAAACAGTGTTGGGCAAGTTACTTCAAAAGCATAATGCATTATGTATTACTTGTTACGGTCATCTCAAAGTAATTTGTTACATTACAATATTACTGTCTTTGAATTGTAAGGCATTACACTATGTTTACATTACTTTCACCAAAATAACAGGAAATATGGATTTGGTGTTCTCAATAGATCTTCATGTGTTCAATGCAGCTCATTACATGGCAGGAGGTGATGTGGTATGACATAATGACTGAGCTAGGCTTAAGGCTAACAAAAGAACAATATAATGGTTGCAGTTATGGCTCATGGGACAATGTAGGCCCCAAAGGCCAAAGGTCACTCACAACTTAATATAGTAAAATATAGCCATAGTGAAATTGTATGTTCTTTAAATGGTTCTCATCATTGCTGGTTGCCTATCATTCCACTTACAGTGGTGTAAACTTAATGCAAATAGTTTGAGAATAATGGCTACGATCTTTGTCTGTAAAAGCAACATTTTAGTTATTCTTACTGTTTGAAATGAGAAGTATAGCCTAACCATGTTAGATCTGTTGCATGAATGGCAGAGATAACTCAAATTCCCTTTCTACAGTCATTTAAACAAGGCAATCAAATTCCAGGACCAGCATAGATGACTTTTTTTAATTCTTGGATAATCTTCTCTGGTGCCAATTGAGCATTTCTCAATTAAAAAGCAAAGTAACTTCAGTTACTGAGAATTGTACCGAGTAAAATATTACTGAAATTGTATTAGTAATGCCTTACATTACTGCATTACAGCAAAAAGCAATGCATTACTGTAATTACATTACTTTTTTTAATGCATTACTCCCAACACTGAATATAAATGACCACAAGTCACTGACAACGAATGCGCTTCCATCCGTCTTTCCAGATGCACCAACAGCTACTGATGAACAGGTAATAACTTATTTAGGATTAGTTAGGATAGTTTTATGTCTTACATTATTCTATCAACACAAACATTTACATCAATAGTCTGACGTTATGATTTATTTGCCTCGGGTGTACTATGGAGTGGGTAAGACTGTTTTAGTGGCAGGCTAACCATGTACCGTTGACTTCCGCTAGCCTAGCAACAGTGAACTCTGTAACTAGAAGGACTGGATGAAACGTGTTAAAAACGTCTCCACTGATACATATCAGACTGGACTGGCTAACTTGGAAATTAGGTCCTACTGTATGTCCAAAATTCTGAACTACCCCTTTAACACCTTTCAATGAAAGGAAGCTCCAAATGAGATATCAGAAATCAATCTCCACTTATCAACAGAACAAGAAAACTTGATAACCATGAAGGAATATAATTCTGACATACAAATACAGTACTGGCATGGTTACATGAAACGTCAGTGGAAAGGTCTAACCTCGGAAGAGCTCAGTCCACAGGAGAGTCTGCGCTGCACGATCTGTAATTGACTTCATGTCATCGGCGACCTCCTGAGCATTGACATACTCTGACAGAGAAAAATACAAACTGAATGGAATGATATTGTTGAAACAGTAGAGTGATAAAAATCAAAGCTTGTATTAGCTGCTGCTGAGTTACCAGTTATTTATCTCCAAGAGAGATCATTGCCTCTAGATTATAGTATTTCTGGATATACAGATGAGGTGTGCCAAAACTAGTAACAGATGCAACAGGTTCCTGCTTGCGAAGCAGAAAGCACTCTTTGCAGGTCTGAAAGATTTTTTTTAAATATTATACTTACTGAATCCCTGCCTTTGAGCTGAGAGGCTAATGGGACGTATTATACTGTGGCTGAGGGCGAAAGTGCCTGAGGAAAGAATATGTTTAGAAATTTACAACAAAATGTTTTGATGAACAGCGGTGCCATGCAAGTTTAAAAGAGTCCAAATGTGCAAAACAACGTTTACATATAGGCTACTATTATTTGATTTTTTAAGCACACAAAACTATGCTCAAGCTACCTGGCCTGGACACTGAATACAGGACACGTAACGTTGCCGACATCACGCCTGGAATTCGCTGTGGAAAAGACACAACCTTATGTCAGTGAGGATATGAGAGCTAAACAGAAAAACTTCATCAAGTCTAATCACATGACGGCGGTCATACAAGCCATGGTGTGGTAGCCTAATATTAATATAGCCAATGGTGACGACAGAAGACATCGGCTTGACCTACATAGCACTTCCACAAAACCGAATTAAACAAAAGGGGCTGAGTATTCATTCAAAATGACATATTCTTCATTACACATTACAAAATTAAAAAAAGCTCCATCACAATTTATTTTGTCTGATTACATGTTAAGTTGGCTGTAAACACCCAAGGTCCGTGGGTCTATAATCACAGGCTTGTTGACACTTGGTCTTAGTTACCAAATAGTTCCACAATAGTTGACCATGCAACACACAACACTGCTGTTAAAGACTCCATTACATAATCATAGGATAAACACAACATTGCCAACTGACTTTGATTAATGTAAGTGGTGTAGTGGTCGTTGTCACTAGCTAGAATTAATTATCTGTATACCGTGTAAGGTTATGGCAACGTTATATGCCTTAGCTATACTAACCAAAGTTAGGTTTCCTAAGGACACGAGTTGTATCGTACGTTAACGTACAATTGTTTGACCCTCGTCTGATAAATGCATCACACAGGCTAGCAAAAGATTGTCATCCAATATCACAAATGTTTCGATACATTTTGGAGCAGAATCCGAATGTCACGGAGAGTCTATTGTAAACTTGCATTTGTAGCCGGGTGACGTTAGCCAACTATGCCAAGCTAACCGTAGATTCTCAAGGACTTTCAATGACTGGCGTACAACCAATTATTTACCAAATAAAATATCACAAGCTCTAGAGATGTTGTAAGAACAATAAAGAACGTCATTCATACTGCACCTTACATGTGGTGATTCCAGATATTTAAAATGATTTGAACTCACCGAGCTGTCGCTATTTGGCCTTCTTAACCAGAACAGCAGCAGACGATAGAGGAAATGCACGATATGAGCATAGGATGTGACGGCAAACTGCCTACTTCAAATATGTCCGGTTACTCTATTGCGGTAACAACTTTCAGGTCCGAGGTACGACTTGACTTGACCAGAGAATGTCCATAAGGGCTCTGACTTGACTCAGGTCATGACAAAGACACCTATCATAAATTGTAATAAGAAGGGTTTGGAAACTATACTCCGATTACAGGATTTTTTTGTTACAAAAGAAATGGTGGCCTTGCTAGGCATATTCTTCCTGTTTTCTCTTTTTTCTTGTATTCTTTTTTTCATAGACATTTCTTTTGATCAGTAAGCTGCAGCGTTCATATTCATATTGTCCTGAAAGGCATGACATTAAGCACAAACTTCATCAGGATACTATGGTTGAGATCGCAGAAATCAGACCAAAAGGCTATAACTTTAAAATAACCTAATCATGCGACATTCAATTACAAAATATGACATTTTTTTTAATTTAATTTTTCATATAATTTTCTCCTCTTGACTGTGAACACTCTAGCTTAGGTCACCTTTGTTCTTGGCAACTCCAATATGCTTACAGTGGGCCTTACAATTTAAAAATCATTGAGCCAGCATCATTTTAATTAGAGGATGTATCCTGGTGATGTAGCAGTTCATGTGTGTGTCATTTCTCCCTAAGCAGGATTCTAAAGATTTCAGAATACCGTCTCAATCCTCTCTGATTCTACTTCATCATTCACTTCATTAATCATTAGTAAGTAGCCTAAAAGTTATTTCATATTTCTGTGCATAGTCAATAATATTACTGTTGGTAGGCCTACATTTCCGGATTATAATTCAAACAGGCTAGGCTAATGAATAACAGCTCATATTTTACTGTATAGTAAGTGATTGATCTGATTTCTTTCACATGTAAAGCTCAAATTAATAGTGTAAGATAAGGGAATAATATAAACTGATGGCCAATTCGTTCTTTATACTGTGATGCTATGAATTCTCATGTGCAACACATTTTCAACAGTGAATACAACAAACACTACTACTGCACTACTGGAGGAGCCCAGGCCATGGTCCAGGACAGAGAAATCCCTGCTGGTGGCTGTGCTCAGTGTTGAGATGGTGCTAGGTATTCTTGGAAACAGTTTGGTTCTCATTGTCAAAATTGTGGTAAGGGCAAGAATTAATATATCCATTCATTACACTTTGCTGTCTTCAGTGTTGGGAGTAATGCATTAAAAAAGTAATGTAATTACAGTAATGCATTGCTTTTTGCTGTAATGCAGTAATGTAAGGCATTACCAATACAATTTCAGTAATATTTTACTCGGTACAATTCTCAGTAACTGAAGTTACTTTGCTTTTTAATCCAAAATTGAGAAATGCTCAATTGGCACCAGAGAAGATTATCCAAGAATTAAAAAAAGTCATCTATGCTGGTCCTGGAATTTGATTGCCTTGTTTAAATGACTGTAGAAAGGGAATTTGAGTTATCTCTGCCATTCATGCAACAGATCTAACATGGTTAGGCTATACTTCTCATTTCAAGCAGTGAGAATAACTAAAATGTTGCTTTTACAGACAAAGATCGTAGCCATTATTCTCAAACTATTTGCATTAAGTTTATACCACTGTAAGTGGAATGATAGGCAACCAGCAATGATGAGAACCATTTAAAGAACATACAATTTCACTATGGCTATATTTTACTATATTAAGTTGTGAGTGACCTTTGGCCTTTGGGGCCTACATTGTCCCATGAGCCATAACTGCAACCATTATATTGTTCTTTTGTTAGCCTTAAGCCTAGCTCAGTCATTATGTCATACCACATCACCTCCTGCCATGTAATGAGCTGCATTGAACACATGAAGATCTATTGAGAACACCAAATCCATATTTCCTGTTATTTTGGTGAAAGTAATGTAAACATAGTGTAATGCCTTACAATTCAAAGACAGTAATATTGTAATGTAACAAATTACTTTGAGATGACAGTAACAAGTAATAAATAATGCATTACGCTTTTGAAGTAACTTGCCCAACACTGGCTGTCTTTACGGGAGTGCCACTAATACCCTCTTTTATCTGATGTGAATTTTCTCTTTCAGTGTAAATATAATTTCCAGTGCATCTACTGGCTTCCCCTGGTCAGTCTCACTGTCTCTGACCTCAGCTGCTCTGTTTTGATCATCTCTAGCTCGTTGCTGGCCACTCTCACGGGGGGCCAGAGGTCTCCATGGTGTGAGGTGGTCAGTTTGTTCAAGTTCACCTTCATGACTTCATCCATTGGAAGTATCGGTGAAAACTTACAGCTTATTTTTAGCATGTCTGAAGTCATGAGTTTCTTTGAACACATGAAATTTTGCCTTAAGACTGCAGCTGGTTAGCTTTAACATTAAAACCTTTACTTGCTTTTTTCGTAGTGGATGCTTTATCAGGTTCTCATGACTTATCCTTTGTGTCTCAGCCATCCTCTGTGTCCAAAGGTTCATGGGCATACGCTCAACAGGAAGTTGTTGGTCTGTCGTCATGGTACTAGCATGTTTCACCTCTTGGCTGTTTGGTGTGGTGTTCGGGATTGTGCCAGTAATATATGGCTGGATCAAGTGAGTAAGGGAGGGACAGAAAATCTGCAGCATTTTTCACTTATTAATAAAAGGCTTTAAAATGAACACCTCTTCCTGATCTGTACCATGCTCTTAAAACCACCAGTGGAATGGTGTAATAACAGTTGCCTTAAATTCTTAATTGAGTGAAATGTTTTCTAATTTATTGCTAATTAATCAAATCATTTAATTCAATAGTGTTGAAATATTGAGCTAAATGGCAGTATTGTCTCACAGGTATGATTCTGCTGAGATGCTGTGTGCAGTCTTTTGGGAGAGCGTTTACTCTGACATGCTTGTCTACATCCTCTGTGCATTCTCTGTCTGCGTCTTCCTCCCCTTTCTGCTGATGCTGATATGCTCTCTCCTGTCTGCAGCTGGTTATGGGAAAAAAGGCAACAAGTATGTGGTACTTATTTATTATCAGGCTATATATATATTTTTATCACATTGATGACCTTCACCTCTCTTTCTCACTCTTGCTCGATAGCCGGGATGATCTCTCTTCTGTGGCACCTCTACTGGTTGTTTTTTACCTGCTATGCTACACTCCATTTGCTGTCTCCGAGGTAAGACCAGTACAAATGTGATGTCAATATGCTGTCTTAATATAAGTCTTAATGAACAGTACATGTTCAGCAGACGTTAAATAGTCAATTTAAATATGGGCACTTTGTTATTCATTTGCTAAGCCCACTGACTCAAAGGAGTTTAGTCACCGTCAAAATGACATGCGGATGTGATGATCTATGACGGTTGTCTGCACAGCAGAATATAAGCCCCATTTACAAAGATGCACTGACTTTGTCAGAAAGTCTAGTTTGAAGCTTGAATTATCAGTATAATGACACCAATTCACCTCTCAGTTGATACTGCTTGGAAGATTGGACATGTCCCCCTCACCTGAATGGCTGCGGACGGTATCATCTGTGCTGGCTTACATGGATTGTGGTTTGAATCCCATTCTTTACTGTACAAATCAAGACTTTCGGCAGGCGCTACTTGCTCTTCTGTGGACTAGTCGGAAGTTGAGCCTGTCTGAGCCTGAGCTGACAAGAATTACCAAACTAGACATGTGATTGTTACAAACACACTGCTGTAGGCTATGTAGGCCTGCAATTAGATTGTGTCAAAAATTCAACAAGGAGAGATAATAACAACTTTGTCTGAAAATATTCTTTTAATGGCTTGTGCAAAATAAATGAACTGACAAACTGCTGCTTTGACAAAGTGTTTTTCCGCCATAGGCTATCTACAATGTCAGCATGATGTAAGCCATTTATCTAGGCTATGCCCTTTTCTGTCCTTTTTGATTGAGGCAGGTAAGAAAACAGAAGCTAAAATGGAATTGAAGAATGTCACATATTTTTGACCAAAAGTGTCCGGTAAGATTTTGAAACAACCAGTGCTGTGCCAGACTAAGATCGCAAAGTTTCAGCACGACGAACCCGCTGCATGACAGTACTGCAAGCACTAGGTAGCGCAATGAAGTTGCGTTTCCGTGACTTCTTTGAATCCTGACGCCTGTAAATACAGCAACAGAGACATGACACGCCAAAGCAGCCTCAAATCCTAGGTCGTGAAATAGGGCTAGTGTGTAGCTAAGGATGGAAATGGACTCGGCGAGCAGCACATATCGTGGACTCCAACCGTGCTGTGTAAAATGAGCCCAGATCGGAACCCACGCGAAAATGGGTAGTGTAAACCACTGGTCCAGAACAGCCGGGGTCCGTGACAAAGACGAAAGACGAATCCATTGTACAGGTCCATACAAAATGGCCATTAGGGCAAACACGTCTTTGAAATAGCATTCCTTGCTGTCGCGAGGTTGTATGTGTTTAAGGAGCCAAAAAGTGCCCATGATTATGTACCCCAAGTTGACCAGGCAGTTAAACGGCATAGCCAGAAAAGCAGGGAGCCATTCAACTCTTTTCTCTGCGTAGTGATCATAGCTCAGATCCACCAGAACGTTGTCAAATAATGCACTGTTCGCTAAAACCATGCACAGGCCAAATGGAATCAAGACGTGGCAAACTGCTGCGTGCACCATTATAATCACATCTGATATTGGCCTATATGTGATTCAAGAGGCTGAAATTGCTTCATAAAGTTCCTTTGAATGTGAGAGGCAAACGAGGACAAAGTTCACTTCCGGAAACAAAGTCATATGACATAGGGCTACAGCGTCGCTTTCAATTGGACTGATGATTTTTTTTTAATGGAATGCAATCGCGCGCGCGCACACACACAAACATACACACACACACAGCATCCTGCTTGACTTGCGGGCAATGTGACGCCTTATTAGCCTATACACAGCAAAAATCTGCTCACATTCATTTCGATGTTAAATAAAATTGACTAAAACATATCTTAAGCATGTATGGAACAGGGAAGCTAAACAAATGTAACAACCCTGATGCATTGCTGAGATACTTTGAGTGCCTCAAACACACACGCTTATAAAAAGAACAGGTTATTGCAGTTTTGACAATCCCTACTCCTAGTGAAACAGGTGGCAGAGTGAAACTGCCTGGGGCAGAGGGGAGGTGTTTGGGCAGCCAATGGTAAGATGATATAGCTGAGGTTCAGAATGCTGAGAAGAAATAAGCCATCAGAAGTGCACGGATACAAGCAGTGAGACAGAACCTCAATGGACACCCATAAATCAGAGGTAGGTTTGCTGAGATACTGAAATGTAATTTAGGCCTACTGAAAGACTGGATATAAATGAATGTTTGAATGTAAGTTATTGAATGTATTGAGCAGTAAAACATTGGCATAACCAGAACTATTGAGAGATAAGTAACATTTTAATAATTTTTGTAATTCTTTTGCTTTAACTTTAGGTTGATAACATAGAGGATTCAGCCACAGCGTCAAAAGGCTCTTTACTCCAGTCGATGCTTCAGAGACTGAGGAAAGATAAACCTTCCCGAAGTCTTGGTCTGAGATCCCCAGGGGGTTGCCTGGCAGAGGAAAGTACTGGGGGTGATAACGATCTGCAGGAATCAAGCAGGAAGTTCAACACTCATTTATCAGCTAAAAAACAGGGGAATGTCAAATATTCACCAAATGCAATTCCCAAATGGGAACGCAGACAGTTGTTTCTCCATCCCTATGCGCTGGGCATGTTGGGAAGCTCCAAGCAGGAGAGTGAAAATGAAGACCACCAACTAGGTGAGAGAGAAGAGCAGCTGCATGGTTGGAAGAGCAAGCCAAGCTTTCAAACATCACTTACTGTGTCAGAGACACAAGAAAGGAAGTCTTCCTTCGAAATTCCGATCATGTCAGATAATGAGGATTCATCACATAATCAAGACACTCAACTTTCTAACATTTCACCACAAATAAAGAAAAGTTCTGGAACTGTAGAGTCAGTCTTAGGAAATGCCCATTCACAGGACGTAATGACGGAGTACAATGCAATCTCCAGAGAGAACACAGACAGTGAAGCATATGAGGACGTGCTTCCTCTATCCAGCATGGTGGAGTCTCTCACTCAGAACACTGACAAGACACTGCCTGACCCACCTTCTGTGCATACTCACAACACACTTATCTCACATCCATCATGCTACAGGGTAAGGAAAGTAAAACTGTCTATAGATACTCCAACCAAGACAAAAAGTAGTTTGATAACATCAACACAAACATGTACAAGGAGTGGTGACCAACTACCAAATACTCTCATAAATGAGGATCAGAGTTTGGATCTAAGAATGGACTGTGAAGACATGCACAATAGCTACAGTACCGATACTGCCCAGGACCCCTCATTAAAAAGGGATGCAACTGGATCAACAGGGTCAAACACCTCCCTGGGGAAGGTGTCAGACAAGGGAAGGAACACTGCTGATAGGAAGACAAATATTACTGAGAAACTGAAGGAAAAGTGGAGAGAGAAAGGTGAAAGGAAGCAAGGGAGTGGAAGTGGCCAAGACAAGGAGGTGAGTGGCAGCAAATGCATTTATTTAGTATAATTACATGAACATTTCACATTGTTATACTGTTATAATGGGTCTACATTAATCAGTTTATGTAGTAAATGTAAACATGTAAAATATAAACAACCTCTGTATGTTGAACTAGTCTCTCTATTTGGAACCGGATCCTCTGCCTGTGGAAGAGGCCATGGTCAGTCCTACCAGCTTTTATGAGGAACAAGGACTCAGTGAGAATAAAACATGTTTACAAAGGTGAGAAAAACATGTTAGAACACTAATGTCAACTGCCTAATATACACTACAGGCCACCAGATGTAGGCCTACGTTGAAACTATGTTTAAAACTAGATGTACCGCATAGCGGTACAAAATATGACCGCCGCTCAGTCCTGTACATCCGTTCCGCGAAAATAAATCATACTTCCATTTGTCTCCATATTTTACTCCATCCCCCACTCTTGAAACTTTTGTGTATGCTTGTTTGGCATGCCTGAGTGTGTGTGGGCGGCTGCACAGAAAGTAGCCTACTGGTGCTGAAAAGGTGAATAGATTGTAGAATAGCCAAAGAAGATGTAGCATTGTTATAAAACCTTTAAAATCTCTAAACAATCACAAGTAGGGCAGTTCATCACAGTTCATCCATTGCAACTGGATTGATGAAAGGTCACTTACACCTGTAGGCTACATTGTATTTGGGAAAAGCAAAAGGAATCAGCATAATGTTATTTATTTATTTATTTATTTATTTATAAACAAAAACATCTCTGTCAGTTCCATGCCGTTTTCAACAGCTATCAAAAACAAAGGTCATTTTTGGATGGATGGATTTTTTGTGAATGTTTCTTCTTCTACATAAGATTTTAGTCATCTTTAGTTCATGTAATACTTTATTGTCAATGCACAAATTAAGTAACAGTAGTCTGAAACGTTATTGTTAATGCACAAATTAAGTAACAGTAGTCTGAAACGAAATGCTGTTTTACATCTAACCAGTGGTGCAAATAACAGACATGTCCAAATGGGCCTTGATGAAATGCGTCGCTAGACTGTTCATACACATTTTAACGGGCCAAAGTTGAAGAGCTGTTGTCCGTTATTGTTCGTGCAAATATAGGCTGATTCACATGATCAATGGCTGCGGTCAGGCTTCTGATACAATACTGAATGAATGAATGGCTATAACCCTATTACCTCAACCTGTTCTTGCACTGAAATAGTTTTTTATTTTACCTTGTCTACATTACACTTTACTCCCCTATTTGTCTATATTATTTATGCTGGTCTCTAGACCTTACTCTTGCACTGTTGCACTGTTGGACTACTTTTTGCACCTTCACCATGACACTCACTCTCTTGAGCACCTTGCCAGGCACACATAACTAAGGACTATGGCTGGACTACTGTTTGCACCTTCACCATGACACTCACTCCCTTTAGCACATCACCAGTCCTGGCCCTGTCACTACAAGCGTCTTATGCTTGATCACCCATTGGACTTTCTTAATTTAACTTATATAGTGTATTTAGTTTTTAGTTTTGTTAGTTTTCTTATCTGTCTTATCTTCTATGGTCTTTATTGTACAGTGGAGTTTAGTTATATGTTTATACTTACACTTATGTTTACCACTTCTGCTGTAAGTGCATGTTGTGTGTTATGTCTGTATGCTACCGAGACCCTTGAATTTCCCCTTGAGGATCAATAAAGTATCTATCTATCTATCTATCTATCTGATTCATGTTCCCTTGCACTGAGGTCCATGGCTAGTCTGGCTTTCACCAGACCAAGCTCAATCTTTTAAGAAATCAAAAAATAACAATAGCGGGCAGATCAGGCTGGGTTCACCCAGCCTAGTCCATAGGCACCCGATATTGTTTAATTTTCCGATTGAGATATCCACGCTCTGGCTATTCTAAATGCAAAAATGCATCAGGGAGTTATGACAAAACTGTAACTAACAAACTAACCTAAGCTACAGGTAGGCTTATAGGCCTATTTACAACATAAATTGTCAATAGGCTATGCTGGCGACACAAATAAAATCTCCTTTGGAAACCAATGGCTTACGCCACAGTATCAAGCGGACTTAAACTGCCATACCGTGGCGAAAAGTTGTAATAAAATTCACGCAGCTCCATGAGTCAAGGAAAGCGCGAATGAAGTAGCCACTTCTAAATGGGACCCACTACACAGTAGCTTAAGGTGTGTTGCTAAAGCAGCCATAATGAAATGAAGGTGTAATTGTTTGGATACTTCACACACACGTGCTTTTTAATTTCACAGACTACAACTACCAAACTGGAATCAAAGCACATCGATTCCCCTCTCACACCCTGCACGCACTTAAAACAAAATAAACAGGCGTCTCAGTCTCACGCATGTATAGGCAAAACTGTATCAGACCGGTGTAACGTTGGTAAATCTTCCATTGCACAGAATGATTTTTGTAGCACGTGCAACAAATGACAGTCGAAAGATACAATTACAGTGCTGCTATCAATTTGCTTGGTATAACCGCATTTATAGTTTTCTACAAATGCAATCAATCAAATTGGCCTCCATCACTCAACCAACGCTAACGGTAACATAGGTCCTTATTGATATTATAAGATTAACGTACCTGCAGTAAAAACCAAGCATGTCCGATAAACATCCTCAGATTTATTTCGGCTTCAAGAAGAAATGGGAATTATGTATCGGCCGTTCTAATACCGATAGTATGTGGGTGCCTGTGTGTGTGTGCATGTGTATATGTGTGCACCGCCATCTACAGGCCAATGAGTGTACAGTCACTAAATGTACACAAAACCTAATTTTTTTTAGACCCCCCCATGGATGAAATTCTACGAAACTTGGCATACCCCCAGAGAATGCCAGGTCAATCATACACATAAAATTTGGTGCAGTTCTGAACATCTTAACTGAAGATAGGGGCGATTAAAGCAGAATAATATTGCATTTTCATTTTTTACTGGGGGGGTGCAAATCACAAATGAGTGATTATGGGCCAGATTGATATGGGCCCTTGAGACCAACATACCATAAAATATTCTTCATCCTCAGTGCCACGGTTCAGGTAGTTATTTAGGAAAAACTGCTTTTTTTGCGGTTCTGGGGGCCCAGCACGGGGGGGAGTGGTAAAAGTCTAGTGGGGCTACATACCCACCAAATTTCATGTGCCCCGGTGGTTCGGTGTCCCGGGTATCATTGACCAAAAATTCAGGAAGTAGATGACGGGGAAAAATATGTCATATATGACTGTGCTTCGCTAGTCATAATAATAGTAGTATAAAATAGATAATTGTTGACATTAAAGCGTAACTCTCGCCAAAATGCAACTTAGGGTCTTTTTGTGAATGTACCCAAGTCAAACTTTCATTTAAAAGCATTATGTTGGAAACGGTACTTTTAAGCTTGATCGCATTGTAGTTTTCGGGTCAAATGCCTTTTTGAATGGGAGTCATAAGGGCACTAATATTTTGATGCATGATCGCATCAAAATCCCTGTTTTTAAAACACTAAGAAGGCTTGACACAACATGAAACTTTGATCGAAGTATCACCAGTGTTTCTACACATGAACTTGAGCATTGAGAACATTGTTTGTGTATACATAGTTTACTAAAAAGAAAGGTTTTGGATCAATAGTAGTGCCCCTACGACTCCCATTCAAAAGGCCATTTGACCCGAAAACGACAATACAGACAAGCTTAGAAGCTTCCGACGTAATTATACTTTTAAACGAAAGTTTGACTCGGGTACATTCACAAAAAGACCCTAGATTGCATTTTGGCGAGAGTTACACTTTAAGTGCTGTTGAGACACGTGAAACATGCAGATCAGACAGAAGTGGCTAAATCACCAAATGCTGTATCCCTCAAGGGCTCCCTCCCACTAACATAGGGCCTACATGCGTGTATTGTTGCCGTTCCATCTTAAAGGAGAACTCGATGTGATTTTTCACATAAATCTCCGTTTCTCCAGGTCACCGAGTACTGTCAGTATGAAATAAAAAACGGTCAGTTTTACCTATAGCCATGCAGCTATAGCGCTACACTCTGGGGGCATGTTCATGAGCCTCCATGTTCATGCCCCCAGAGTGTAGTGTTATAGCTCCCTGGCTCCTTCAGCTGTTGGCTTTAGCAACTCGCAACTCGCAAAACCGATTGTTTTGGGGCTTTCGTACTGACAGTACTCGGTGCCCAATTCACTGCCCAATTCTAACATATACCTATGCATAGATAGGCTAATGTGGGACACTAAACAATATTTGTACCATCATCCTTTTTTTGTACCTACATCCTTTTTCACTAAAGATTCTTAGTAGTAGAGCGGCTACAAGGCCAATTTGGCAAGAATCGTGCAAATTATGATACAAGCATCAAACTTGGTAGGTATGTGCTTATGGCCAATACAATCAAATCTACCTGATTGGCCACTTCAAATGTTCCAAGATGGCCGCCAAAAAAGACCCCAGAAATTGATTTATTGAATAGAATTGACCTAGCAAATTATGATACAAGCACAAAACTCAACATGTATGTGCTCAAGAGCAATACAATGAAATCTACCTGATTGGCCACTTGAAATGGTGGCCATTTTCCAAGATGGCTGCCAAAAAAGACCCTAGAAATTGATTTATTGCACAGAATTGTCAAAGCAAATTATGATGGACGCATGAAATTTGGCATGGATGTGATCAAGACCAATACAATCAAATCCACTTGATTTGCTACTTGAAATGCTGGCCATTTTCCAAGATGGCGTCCAAAAAGACCCAAGAAATTAGCAAATTTCAAATGTGCAAATTGCAAATGTGGTGTAAATAATTGTTCACTCTCCTTAAATATGTTTCCATAGATGATGAAGTGATACAGATATTAAAAATGTTCCACAATGACAAATAAGCCACTTATGACACACAAATAGCATGGTGATAACATGCTAATAATGCCCGTTCTTAATGTCAATGGAGGGCGTTGCGTGATGCCACCCCCCCAAACAAATAAAATGGTTATGACATGCTAATAATACAATGACACTAATAACGGCAATTCATGGTTTTCTCGATGTTGCCTATAAACAAAAGATGCGTGCACACCAGAAACAACCTCAGCTACCAAGTAGCCAAGGTCGTTGAAGAAGCTTTGTCATGAATTCGCTTTTTTCGCTCTGGACGTGACATTGACATGTTTGATTAGCTAATCACATAACGGCTCTGGCTTGTCAGCCTGGGACATTTTAAGATAAGAGCATTCCAATTGTTTTTTGCCGAACCGCTCATTACCATCATATTAGCTGACTTTTAATTGCTAAATCGCTTAATCGCTCTGGTCGCCCAGATTGGTTCGCTCCCGGCGAATTCACGGTCGCTTTATTCGCTGACTATTCGCTTATTAACAACAAATAAGCCCCTTATAACACACTGATAACATGGTGATAACATGCTAATAATGACAATTCTTGATGTCAATGGAGGGTGGTGCGTGATGCGATACCATTGTGGTAATAATATGCTAATAACGGTAATTTATGATTTTCTCGATATGGGCGTTTAAAAACCCTAATAATGTGCTAATGGTACTAACGGTAATAATATGGTAATAATGTGCCGCTCACTATAATTTGTGCTCTCTGCGACTGTCCCCACAATTACCCTAGAGTTAGAGAACAAGGCGACCAGAGTGAATCAATCAGCAGTTGTCCAATGTCCGAATAACCTCAGTGGCTGGTTTAATTCAGATAGTTTTGGTCTAAATATTGTAAGGATAGAGAGTGATATACAGTACATATACTCAAATGTAAAATGGCATATACAGTGTAATTTGTAGTAGGAGAGTAGGCTACAAAGTAGGGCAGTAAGAACAGACAGGAATATTATATATGAGGCATACTAGCATATAAGTGTTCTGTGTAACCACTCTGACTACAATCGCCAGGCCAGATATTGGGAATCCTGCTGAATGGGGTTGGATGAAAGGAGATGATACATGGCAGGTTTGTTGGACAACTTTGCATCCAATTGCAGCCAGCTGTCAGGAACTCACTAAGTGTTCATGCAAAAAAGGTTGCACCCATAGATGCAAGTGCTTCCGTTTGGGGCTTTTGTGAACAGCACTATGTGGTTGCACATGTGAATAGTAGATGTAGAGCACTGTTACAGTGACTCAATTAATCCCAAAGGGTGAAATGTTGATGGTGTTTTCTTAAAAACACAATTGAAAAATTGCTCACATTTGCTGTGAAATGGACTATTATTTTTCCATGATGAGATACTTACAGCCATATTGTTCTTCTTGGCATCCAAGTTCTTTGCCGTTAGTTACCAAAAAAAAAAACATGCTCTGTTATCGCCTGCTCTGGTTGTACAGTCGTATTTTAGATAGGCAAGTTGGTGCACGAATGTCAGTCCTGATGCTGTTGCATACGCTCTCTTCTATTGTCCCTCAGTGAGATTTCTAAGATTAATTTAGCCCTTCCAGGGTTTGTAGTCTTTGTACATAGTTCATTTGTGAAACACTGAATCTCAGTTATGTGCCTTTTTGCTTGATTTTTGCTTGATTGAATTTCCAATGACTTCATCATAGAAGGAAACAGAAATGTAGTGAATGTTAACATTGATTTGGGCCACATCTGCTAAATTAATTGCAATTAATGAAGTTCTAGTGTCTTATTTGGTGGCCATCTTTAAAAATGGCTGCCATATTACATTTTAAAGTTGCAAATGAGGTGGATTTGATTATATTGCTCTTTAGCACAAACACACAAAATTACATACTTGTATCATCATTTTCTTGCTCACTTCTGGGCTAAATTCAGTCTTTTGGCGGCCACATTGTAAAATGGCTTCCATTTCAAATGGCGAGTCAGGTAGATTTGATTGTATTGTTTTTTTAGCACATTCATGCCAAAATTCATGCTTGTATAATAACTTGATAGCTTGATCAATTCTGTGCAACAAATCCATTTCTATGGTATTTTTTGGCGGCCATCTTGGAAAATGGCCGTCATTTAAACTGGAAAATCAATTAGAATGTATTGTGTTTGGCACATACCTGCCAAATTTCATAGCTGTATCATAATTTCCTTTGTCAATTCTGTACAACAAATCAATTTTTAGAGTTTTTCATGGTGGCCATTTTGGAAAATGGCCGCCATTAAAAATGGCAAATCAGGCAGATTTTATTGTATTGGTCTTGAGCACATACATGCCTAATTTCATGCTTGTATCATAATATCTTTGGTCAATTCTGAGCAATAAATCAATTTCTGGGGTCTTTTTTGGCCGCCATCTTGGAAAATAGCCGCCATTTCAAGTGGCCAATCAGGTAGATTTGATTGTATTGGTCTTGAGCACATACCTGCCGAATTCCACGCTTGTATCATAATTTGCACGATTTTTCCTGTAGCTGCTCTACTATAGTCTGTTGGTCTATACTGATAAGGCATTCCATGTAAGTGAAACTCAACATCTCTTCTTAATTTTGGCAGGAGCTTTACGCTTTGTGGTTTTAAGCTGGATCTAGGTTCCATGAACTTGATGGACGAAATGTTTACAGGAGATGAGTGGTCAAAATACCTACCAGTCCAAGAGTGCCCATCCCAGGAAGTGGACATTGACCAATCACAGACTAGCAGTGTTCATACTTGTGATGACAATGAAATGTCGGTGACTGACAACCTAGATCATCATGGCTTAAGGTCAAAGAGTGATTCTGGAAGTACCCATTCTTGTGAGAATATTGACAAAAAGGGAATTATAATAGAAGGAGACCAACATGATCCAGGAGTGGAATCCAATATATATATTTATGCCATACCAACAGAGAAAACGGACAAACCACCAGAAAATAAGACCAATCCCAGCAGTAATCAAGAGGAATCAGAAGACAATTATGACTATGTGGAATACATGTTTCCCATGCCCCCATACTGGAAGAACTCTAAACCTCTCCCTTCCCTGGACTTCTCTGTCATAAGGGTAAGGAACAAAAAAATCTTACCTCAAATTTTGTAGTTTTACAACATATCTACACTAACAAAAGAAGGGATAATTAAAAGTATGGTAATAAACAATACATAATAAGCATGAGAACATTTTCTGTGTTTAAAACAACACGCAAATTGAAAGACACTGTTCAATGGTAGGGCTCGGTTGAGCAATATGACCTTTACATCACTTGCATGAACACTGTTTGTAATGTTGCCCCCTGCATTATAGTCACAAGAACTACTGGACAATAGTATGCTTAAGACTCGAATCAGCTTGGGAAAAAAGAGAAAACATCGGCCACCGGGCAAAAAAAAGAAAGGTGAGATATGTGAGGGAGAACATCCATGTCACAGTAGTAACTAAACACTCATATGCTATTCTCACTCACTGTCCTCGCTCTCTCTCTTTCTTGGCAGAGAAACCGAGTTCTACGTTCTACAACATCCCTTCCTCTGTGCTCCAACCACCCCAGAAGCTCTTGCCTTCTTCCCACTCCCCCTCCCCTCAACCCACCGTCTTCCCCAGCTCAGTGTTCTACACCCACTCATTAACTGACAGCCAAGAGAGCACGTCATCGCAAACACTGGGATCTGTGGCTGAGAAGGTAATCATTCAGTCATTTCTGTACTTTTGGCTCAGACACACCTGTTCGTTATTGTCACTATAGATCTGTGTTGCCCCTCTCTTTCAGACAAAGCCCAAATGGAAGGGCTTCTTTCCTAAGACAAAGGGAAAGTCAAAGCATTGATCTTCCTCTGTCTTCCTTCACAAAAGTGGAATGATCTGGGGAAACATGACTGTCCATCCAATAGGAAAAATGGAAGAGTGTATAAAGTGTACAAAAATGTACTGGTGGATAAAGGCTAGGAATACAGTGATACACACACACACACACACACATAGAAAACAAGAGGTATAAAACAAAGCATTTTCACTAGGGCTGTCAAAATAACTGATTCATTTCGATTTATTAATTTGAGAAAAAATAACTGATTGAAATAAATAACACAGATTAATCGATTCTGTATGACCTTTGACCCCGATCCGTTGTAGTCAGTAACAATTAGACTGTAAAAAGAAGGAGAGAGAAGAAAATGTGCTGCCTAGATCATTGATTGGAATATTTACTTTTCAAAAACGGCCTGATGGTGTTGATAAAAAAAAAAGTGTTGATTAAAATAAAGTCCTCTAGCCTAGAAATCTAGACGCACCCTAGCAGCAGAAAATTACATTTGCTTCCAGGGCTAGTCTAGCAACTCTCCGTTGGCTTGTGCGCTCGAAAAATTAAACTTCTATCAGGCCAATCAAATCGTGTATAGAGTCGTTAGGCGGGCTTAACATAATGATTGATGGCAGAGTTGCAACGGTTTGGCTTGAATTCCCTGCTACTTGAAAACAAAGAAGATGGATGTTGCTGTTGGCAAACGGTGTGACACGAGTTAAGCTTTTTTTAAGTTGGCAAAAGTTTGAACTAGCCAACTAGCTCCGCTGGTGGGAAAACGCATGGGACTCATAGCGCTGTCCTATTGCGTGCAGAGGGAATTTGAAAGACAACCGATTATCCCGCCCCTCGGACTGAGCACTGCGAACGGTGAGTGCCCAGACCCTACATTTTAATGTGGGTCTGGCTCGTCAGGCTAAAAGTCCTCTGCAATGTATGTGATAAAAAAAACTTCTTCCCGAAGCACTTGAATTTATTTCCTCAGCATATTAGGTCATATCATAGATTATTATGACCATTATTAAAATAATAATAAAAGAGTTTTTGAACTTTAATGTCACTAATGCTGATTATTCAATGATTCATTTGAATTTAAATATTTAAAATACTTTCACAGCAAAAATCATATATGCGATTAATTTAGATTAATTAATCACAGAGTATGTAATTAATTAGATACATTTTTTTAATCGATTGACAGCCCTAATTTTCACATATTTGAATTACAAAATGTGTTTTGTTCAAATGTACTGTATATGTCAGTAAAACATTAAACTAAAAGCAGGAAGCCTTTGCTTTTCACATGACCAAAATGGTTCAAAGATAAATTTGTATATGTTGCATGGCTTCATACAAATAACAAACACATCTTTTGAATGTATCTGTCCAGTAACACGCCTTACACGCAAATTAAAGGTGGGATCAGCTATTTTAATCCACAATACTTTTGCAGTTCTCAACCACAGCAATCAACATACACTTTGTATAATAACGTAGTGTACACTAAAAAAAAATGATGTAGTAATCTAATGTAAAAAAAACTGAACAAGGAAGCATCCAATAACCAGGACAAGAGCCTGCCTGTCAGCACTGACTGCTAGCCAGAGCAGTCAAAGTTTGTGGGGAGAAACTTGAGAGAGAAGAGAATGGATGCATTATGTTTCAAAATATTAACATTTACTAATGTCTATACAGTTTATTGATTGGACTTGAGTGGTAATCATAGTTACAGTCAAGCATGCCAGCAATAACTTTTAATAGGCATTGCTAATTAACCAGTGAGAATGTAGAGTGCATGCTATTTTGTTAAATGCTACCGTCCAAAAGATCGGACAATGGCTGTTCTATGTAATCTTATGATACATGATATACCTTTAATGACACTATCAATGGTCTCAAACAAAAATGTAAAATATTTTTGTGGGCATTCACAAACCAATAATTTTAAATTTCTTTATTGCTATAGTAGACAAGTAAATGGGCAAACAAACAAACAAATATTTTTCACACTCTATGCTAATTTGAGACTGAAATACTACATACATTTTTTTGTTAAGCAAACCGCCCCAAGGAAAAATCCCCAGAGTCATTTGAGTCCTTTTCATCCAGCCTGATGGTCAACTGACTTTGCTCTCTGGTCCGATACATGCCATCTATGGAGGCAGACCTCTCAACTTCAGCCTCTGTAATCTATGGTCGGGATAGGGTGCAGATAATGGTCAGCATGGGCATGAAAATAAATGATATGGAGAAAATAAGTGATACACATAATGTAAATGCCCACTTGATAATATTTAATATTGTGTTAAGCCTAGCACAATTACAAGTTCCTAACAACATTGCACAAAGACATACCTCTTCAAATTTTTTGGCCTTGTATTGGTCAGCTCCCTTCAGGAAGTTTAGGAGAATTATGTCACAGAGTACAGTTCCCTGGTAAATTAAAGGTAATAAAATAAAGCACATTTTACTTTACAGTTTTTTCTGATCGCTTAAGCACATTTTTTGTAACTATGGCTTTTTTTGCAAAACTCTACACACAAATGGCAAAACCTCTCACCCAATCAGCAAAACATTGTAGTTCTCTTGCAAAAGCTAACACACCTTGCTTAACTCTTCACACCTTCGTAAAAATGGTGTTTTCGTATCTAACAGTAAACACAAGCCATCACAATAGTAAGCACACAATGTGCCAACAACACACTGATGGTATGAATAAAAAACACATCTGGCTTTTGCTTTCTCTGCACACGGTAGACTATGTCAGTTTGAGGTCATGCTTTTGTAATAGTTCTGTAAACATACAGGGATCCAAACTTCAAGTATTAGTGTTTACGTATTTACACACATCAAAACAAACACAAGTGTGTTTTTCCAGTCAAAACACAAAATAGCATTTCACTGAGACAAAACAAATCAGTCTACATCGGGTCGTCTCTCTCAAAATTCTGTCTACATCACATGCAATGTCCTAGTCCAAGGCACCGGGAAAAATATATTCTGGAATGACGTATCCAGGCCTGACATGACAATATCCCCACATGTAGACTGTTTTTTTGTCTGTAAAAGGGCTATTTCTTTCTCTTCTCACTCTTCCTGCTCACTCCATTGTACCCATTGTACATTACCTGTGGCTTATTTATAGTGCTTAGGCTGATTGCAAAGTGAACTAATTATCTAAAACAGTTTTCACATGAGAAAGTGTGCCAGAGAGTTGGCAAAATAGTGTAAATAATAGCCATTGTGCCTACAGTTGTGCAAAGTGTGTGTTACAAAATTGCAAACTGAGTGCAAAGCAGTGTTTGTGCTTTTAGTTTTGCGAACTCAGTGAGTGGTTTTGCCATTTGTGTGTAGAGTTTTGCAAAAAAAGCCATAGTTACAAAAAATGTGTTTAAGCATTCAGAAAAAACTGTAATTTGACTGGACACATCTGCACATTTCACTTTAATTTGATTGGACAGGTCTGATTGTAATGCATGATCATGTTGTTATGTTGGTAAGAAAGAGGAAGATAGTACATACCACACCCACAGACGTGAAGGCTGCAACCATGTTAATAAGAGTAGGGATCATGTCGAACTTCCCTGCCTTCAAAAACCATTATACAAAATCTGTTAACACAGATTTATGAATAGTATAAAACATGCATGCACACAGATCCACACAAACACAAGCACACATAAGTAGCCTACACACATACAGTACACACACACATGCACGGTGCCTTCAATATGACTCACATTTCCATTAACTATCACATCAAATCGAATGGCATAAGCTTTATATAAAGTGCGGTGCTCTGTTCCATTCTCCGTCTTGTAGTACTTGGCAAACCTGAAGAATACAGAAAAAAACTAACTTGAAGGATGAGGTTTTGCTGATTGACCAAAGAAGCATTTAGTGCATTAACCTTGTGTAATGAAATACTGATTCATTTGTTTGATATAGTACTTACAGGGAACAAGCTTTTAGATTTAGTATTGCTTGGTGAGCTATTATTTTAACAGCCTGTTTAAATGAATGAACTTGTCATTAGTTGTTGAAAGTGTTTTAATGGACATTCAGTTTCAGAAACATCTTTAAGTTTTACTGCAGTGCAAACATTTATTTCACCTTATCTGTCACACTATATCTAAGTCTAAGAGCTATTCCAAATTTCAGCTTGAGTCTCATTTGTATATGCACAAATCCATGATATTGTAAAGAAATGCCTAAACCCATATCAGTTGATTACTCAGTGGCACCAACACTCCCAAGAAGATCGACTCTGCGTACTTAACTCCTAAAACCTGTCAACTAACCCTAATAACGATAGCCTTAGCCTAATCATATGTCACAGCAACCCCTATCCTAATCTAACCCTGACACCTGGTCAAAGTAGTTGAGATCATCATTCAAAGATCATCAAAATGTCAACAGATGGTGAACAGCAATTTGCAAACATAGTTATCGTTAGATATACAGTAGATATAGTGTAACCAAAGCAACCAGTTCCAAACATTCATGACATACTGTGAGATCTCTGTGTGAATGATTTTAATTTCTATCTGAAGAAGTGAAGGTGTGTTTGAAAAAGACCTAGCAGCACCTGAAATTGTATCCGGGAGACACATTATTCTGTTGTGACACGGCATCTAGACGGGTGAAGGAGTATGTAGGGTTGCATTCATCTTCAGACTTGTCCAAGTCACAGACCCAGCCGATCTTTATTCCAATCACCCCTCCCTTAGACAGAGAGAGAGAGAGAGAGAGAGATAGGGAAAGAGAAAGAGAGTAAATGATAGATGGGAAAGGCACGGAGGTTAAAGACATATGTGGTGGAATGAAATGACATATAATGGAAGCGGAAAGAACAGTATGAGAGATGAGAATAGAAGTGACTCTAACTTTGTCGGCCAGAATGGAGAGGTTCTGTTGGGCAAATCGAAGCACATCACCCACTTTGAATATGGGACAGTATCTCTGGTGAACTGGATCAAAATTACACGATTTAATGTACTTGTCGGTAATGTTGAGCAAGATATTACCCCTGAGGAATGAGCAATAGAGAAAGAATGGTAAAGATAGAAAGAAAACATGCTTATGTCAAGACAATGGCATTTATGTTAATGATGGAAAACATGGTGATGTCTGAATTGTGATTTTGTGTGGTATTAATGTTATATTAAGATAACATAATCTAGCTGGTATTGTTTTTAATATGATGACTTACTTTGTGCTTTCTCGTAAGATCATTTTGACTTAATTGAATAAAAGTTTGACTTATTATTGTCATATCAAAACAAATTTGCTTAACGCACTGGCAGCCAAATTTGCTTGTTTTAACTATTTTACTAACGATTTACCTTAATATAAGATTAATAACACTTGGTTAGGGGTCATTCCACGTCAATTCAACCAGGGCCCACACACTTAGGTCTCAAAAAAATCTGAAAAAATTACCAGGTGTACCTATGTTACCCAGGAGACACACTGTAAAATTAATTTTATGTAAGATCAATACTTTCCAAGATACAGACAGTTTTACGGGGGAGGGGGGTGTCGATTTTGTTCGGCCTCTTTTCTGAAAATGAGAACCAAAATTATTTTTCAGACTTGTGAGGTCTGCTATTCAGACCCTGAAGTGATTTATTTTCTGTTCATTGCTTTTTGTCAGAATGTTTCTACTTATCTCAGTAAGGAAAATAAATCAAGAGCCTATGTTGAGTACAAATATGTCTTCTGAAGGCCTAAACAGAGCCCAGCCAAAAACTCCAATAAAATTTTGATCAACTTTGAGGGACAGCTATGACCATGCAGGATCATCCAGACCAAAAGTGACGGTTTAGTGGTTTAGATGGTTTAGTTCTTGCGCTGTGGCCTTGTGAACTTTGACAAAAAAAAGAGGCCGAACAAAATCGACACCCCCCTCCCCCTGTAAAACTGGCTGTATCTTGGAAAGTATTGATCTTACATTAAATAAATTTTACAGTGTGTCTCCTGGGTAACATAGGTACACCTGGTACTTTTTTCAGATTTTTTTGAGACCTAAGTGCGTGGGCCCTGGTTGAATTAATGTGGAATGACCCTTAGATAAGCAGTTTGTGCAGTTTATGGGAGGCACTAACTTGGTAAAGTTGAAAAGGGGAAAGCGAATGCTGTTCTTGATGAAGATTGTAAAATTTTCCACCTCCATCATGGGTGTCCTGTGATAGAGACATACACAATGTTATTCCCTGGCCCAAAGTGGTGCTCACATAGTGTAGGAATGCATGCATACAGTATATATATTCCGCACCTGTTGAAATATATACATGCATGAGTTCCGGCTATAACTTTTGAACTACATGACTTACAAATACAAACTTGATATCTTTTTCAGCTTAATTGATCATGGGGAATACATTGGAATGTTAATATTTATGACCCGGTGCATCTGGACCACTTATTCCTCCAATTCTAATATGGCCGCTGTCCAAAAAAGCAGTTTCGGCTGTAGTATGGGACCTTACACCCCATTGTTTGTGCAAATTAATCTACAAGCAACAAATTTGCCACGGATTCAGCTGAGGGAATAATGAAATGATTTAGCCAGGCCGCCCAAGCCAGTGGTCCCTGAGACCAACATGGCAGCCAAATCCAAAATGGTTGTCGCCTGAAAGATATTCGGCTATAGCTTTGGAGCCAGATGCGATACAAATACAAACTTGATGTCTATTTTACCTTTTTTGATGATGGGAAACCCATAGGAATACTTACATGATTATGATTGGGTTTATCAGGACCCCCCAAATTCCCTAAATTCAATATGGCTGCTGTCCGAAAAAGGGTTTTGGCTTCAAATTTTGAACCAAATGCGCTACAAATGAGGATGTTGTGTCTATTTTTAGTTTATTGACCACAGAAAGTCCATTGGCATATTTTATATGTATGCTTGTGTAAGTCTGGAACCTGTATTCTTTTCAAGACTTTGGTTGAAAATCTTTTTTTACCACAACTTTGAAGGTTATTCTCAATGTGGATTAATTTCCTTATAAAAATGCTTTCAATGTACCACAGGTGAATACATTTTGAAATGTAATCATATAAGAAAGAATAAGAAACAATTATTATTGCAAGGCAATATTTATAATATGTCAAATTGTTAAAAAGAATAATATAGTCAATTTGTCCAAAACTCTTCAAAGGTTTGCTTAGCATATAAAAAAAAACAGCAATAACATAAAAACAACAACAGTGAATTATCATGGTCTCTCTCATGTATTTTTGCCTGAAGAAGACCCAGCAGGTTCGAAACGTTGCCTGTTGTGCATTAAATATATGGGAGTCAAAAGCAGTGTTGCGGACATTATATTTTTTCAAAGTAAGTTTTAATTTGTCCTGCACCTGCCAGAAGGTGGGATGTGCACACAATAACTGTTTGCTCTCTCATGAATTCTCATTCTCATGGTCTCTCTCACAATTGTAGTCATAAGAACAAAACACTTATGGAAAAAAGTTCACCTGATTAGGAAGGAAGTTGGTAGGAAAGGAAGTAGTTGGCTAAACACTGTTGTTGATCATCTTCTGAGACCACAGGTGACCACTACATGGACCCATTACAATTTGCATACCGTCCAGAGGTGGGTGTGGAGGATGCCTTAATCTACCTGCTTCATAGAACACACTCTCACCTGGACAGGGGCTGGTAGTATTGTGAGGATCATGTTCTTTGATTTTTCAAATGCTTTTAACACCATACAGCCTATGCTGCCACGTGACAAGCTTTGAAGGATGCAAGTAGACACCTCCACAACTTCATGGATTACTGATTACCTGACTGACAGAGCACAGGTTGTGAGAATGAAAGGGTGTGTGTCAGTCAGTCGCATAGGAGCACAACAAGGGACTGTGTTGACTCCTTTTCTTTTCACACTGTACACCTCAGACTTCCAGTACAACTCTGAGTCATGTCACCTGCAGAAGTTCTCAGACAGTTCACAGACTGCAGTTGTGGGGTGTGTCAGTGATGGTGAGGAGACGGAGTACAGGCAACTGGTGGACCACTTTGTGACATGGTGCAGAAACAGCCACCTTGTCTTGAATGTGGCTAAGACAAGGGAAATGGTGGTGGACTTTCGTAGGGCCAGGCCTGAGCTAAATACCATTTCAATACTGGGTGAGGAAGTTGTTGAGAACTACAAATATGTGCGTGTTCTTATAGACAATAAACTGGATTGGAGGTACAACACTGAGGCTGTATACATAAGTATATATACTCTTTTGATCCCGTGAGGGAAATTTGACTCTGTATTTAACCCAATCCGTGAATTAGTGAAACACACTCAGCACAAAGTGAACACACAGTGAGGTGAAGCACACATTTATCCCGACGCAGTGAGCTGCCTGCTACAGTGGCACTCGGGGAGCAGTGAGGGGTTAGGTGCCTTGCTCAAGGGCAATTCAGTTGTTCCTACTGGTCGGTGTTTGAACCGGCAACCCTCCGATTATAAGTCCGAAGCGCTATCCAGTAGGGCCACGGCTGCCCCAAAGAAGGGTCAGAGCAGACTCTTATTTTTTGAGAAAGCTTAGGTCATTTAATGTGTGGTCATGGTAAAAAAATAGTTTTCATCTGTAGCTTATTCGGTTCAAAAGTTGTAGTCAAAACCCTTTTTCGGACAGTCACCAGATTGCATTTGGGGACTTTGAGGGTCCACATATACCCAATCATAAATATATATATATATTGTGTTTCATATAGCCAGAAAAGGTGAAATATTTATTAATTTTACATTTGTATCTCATCTGGGTCAAAATATGCAGCCTACAGTAATCCCTTTTCAGGTGGTGGCCATATTGGATTTGGCAGCCATCTTGGTCCCAGGGGCCACTGACTCCGGCATCCTCGCTAAATCATTTCAGTATGCCCTCAGCTGCATCCATGCCAAATTTTGTGCTTGTAGATAAATTGGCGAAAACAATGGGGTGTAAGGCCATATTGGAATTGGAGGATTAAGGGGTCCAGATATACTGGGTCATAAATATAAACATTTATATGTGTTTCCCATGATCAATTAAGCTGAAAAAGACATCAAGTTTGTACTTGCAGCTCATGTGGTTCAAAAGTTATAGTCGGAACCCTTTTCGGGCAGCGGCCATATTGGATTTGGCTGCCATCTTGGCCCCAAGGGTCGCTGGCTGCGGCGCCCTAGCTCAATCATTTCAGTATGACCTGAGCTACATCTGTGCCAAATTTGGTGCTTGTAGATTAATTGGCGCAAACAATGGGGTATAACTACAGTCAAAACTGCTTTTTTGGACAGGGGCCATATTGGAATTGGAGGATTAAGCTGTCCAGATATACTGGGTCATAAATATAAACATTCCTATGTGTTTCCCATGATCAATTAAGTTGAAAAAGACATCAAGTTTGTATTTGTAGCTCATGTGGTTAAAAGCTAGTCGGAACCCTTTTCGGGCAGCGGCCATATTGGATTGGCTGCCATCTTGGCCCCGAGGGTCTCTGGCTCCGGCGCCCTAGCTAAATCATTTCAGTATAACTTGAGCTACATCTGTGCCAAATTTGGCGCTTTTAGAAGAAATTGCGCGAAACGACCTATTTATGTGCTTAAGGCCCCCCACTATCCAGCTTCCCATCTTAATCTTACTTTGTACATTTATGACATGCATAGCATCAACTGCTGAAATGAATAGGGGTGGTGCCTCATCATTCTCTCCAGTTCAATGCACTCAATAACATTGAAACAATAAAACAGAAAATCCAATAACAACATTGGATAGCACAGTATAATATCACTGGGTAGTTCACAGTTATCTTCTTTCTACTGTGGTCATTATATCTGTGTACAACCAGAATCAGGAATTGCTTTGAAAGACATTCAATTGAATGAATGAAGGTATTCAAACTATTCAGGGAGATGAGTTGATTACACAGATGGTCATGGTCAGTCAGAATAATGGATGGACTAAAGATAAATGAACAAATAATGTGTTGACCAGGTAGGAGTGGGACATATGAACATATAAAGATTAGTAAGGAGACAGACACAGACAGAAGCTCAGATGAGCAGACTCACATTTTGACCTCATCATTCTCAGCAGGACACCAGCCTTTGATCTCACAGGATTTGTTCTTTCCATTGAAGGGCACACACTTGCCGGTCAACACACCTGGCAGAACAAAAAGATAATCTGATTTTCATTTCTTCCTTTCTTTACTTTATACGTCTCTTTCTATTCAAACAGTCATGAGTAACCTTATCACCTTTTATCCCAAAACACAAACACTAAACATTGTGATTATCCTGTACTGAGCATAAGTTGTTGGATTTATTCAAGCAGGAGTTATCCAAATTGACGTGTTACATGAAACTCCCACAAAGAGCTCAGGGAAGAGTGAATATGACAATCCATGGCAGAAAGAGAGAGAGAGTGAGAGTGTGTGCAAGATACAAGTGCAAGTGCAAGATATGATCAGAGGGAAGAGTGGGTTACTGAACTCTTGAAGAAGAGAGAACCCTTGTTTAACCCTCAGTAGAGGTTGGAACTGATGTTACATTTTTCGTCAGAGAGAGAAAACAGTAAAAGCTGAAAAAGGGTTGAAATTGTCTCACCATTACTGGGCGACCTTACATTTTGGCACATTTCATCATTGCTGCAGATATATTTTCGTTCTTTGGGGGACATAAACTGTGGGGACAGAGTTGGGAGGACATCAAAGATGAAACATCCATATGAGCAACATTGCAAAGGATGCTGAAATAAACTGAAATGTTAGTGATTCAGTTACTGTCTGTAAACACTAAATCTACAGTAAAATCAGATTCACAGCTATCACAGTACTCCTATAGTTTTTACAATGATCTCACTAATTATGTCACAATGCAACTGATGGTGTGTCAATATTTGAAATATATATAAAAATGTTTTATCATGAAAAAAAGATAAAGATATTTAATTTCCCATTTATTCATGCAAAGCATGTTGATATGTGGGTCATTGACAATGTGTTTTTATAATAATCTTTAAAAATGGACAGAATACATTTTTTGAAGTTGGAAGAGTGTAATTTTTTCCCTCAAATACAGTTTTAGACTATATTTGCAATTTCATCACCCAAAAAATGTCAGGTGGCGCAACCAAAAGTTTCTAAAAAAAAGGCCCAAAAAAGCCTTTTTTGGCAAGTATGAGAGTGTCTACAGTGCTTAACAGATTATTATTTTGTAGTTGACCTTGGTATTAAAAGTAACTTATGAATATGTTATTGTAGAGAGGTATTTTGGTTTTCCAACATCCAACTTTACATTTAAAATATTAATAAATACTTTACAAATTCAAAAATATATTGTTTAATAGAATACACATTTTCAACAATTTCTTCCCTTTAATCTATTATTTCTTGGTTTAAATTGGTATTTTACCTGCACCACCTGACGATACAGTTGCGCCAGCTGACTTTTGCTAATTTCAAATTATGCAGGCATCTTCTTGGACATCTATATAACCTTTTCACTTTTCTAAAGGATATGAAAGACATTAATCAGAAGCACAAAACCCGTTGCCATTGACAGCGGTGATTACTTTGCCGGTGGTTATATAGATTTAACAGACCTCCGATCGTTGGGAAGGCCCATTCATGTGAATGAAACTTTCTGCAGCACTCTGAAGAGCCGTGTAATAAATTAAAATAACTTTTTCTTAGTTTTATATTGGTTGTAACACCTGACCATGTAAACTGTATGATATGCACATTTCCAGACAAATGTTTTTTTTACATTTTCCAAACAGTTTAAGAGCTATTAAACTAGTAAACATTGTTTATTTGAAAGGTCTATTTTAAAAATTATAACCCCATATGTATTTATAATTTCTTTACCTTTTAAATTCTATATTATACTTTTCACATTAATTAATTTGCTCGGACGGTTGTGCCACCTGACATTTTGGGGGTTTGAGATGACAAAACATAAAATATATATAATTTTTATGATAAATAAAAACAATAACAAATTATACAGGTTTTGTAGAATAAAATTATGCTTGTTATGAATAATTTAAAATGATTTTAAACTGAAGTAATGGACTCGGACACTGAAATCATGTCACATCATTGACCCATATATGTGTGTGTCGGTCTGCTGTTCCAGCTGTGTGTGTAAGCGCACCTGTGGGCACTGGCCCTGCACCTGGTTCTCTGTGGTTATGAGCTTGGTGATGAGACAGAATACAGAGGCCCCCTGGGAGGAGACAGAGCCAATCCATGTCATTTCATACCAGAATCAGTCAATCCATGTCATTTACATCAATCAGATCAAAACCAGTCAATCCATGTCATTTGCATTAATCAGATCAGTATCAGCCAATCCATGTCATCTACATAAATCAGACCAGAATCAGTCATTCCATGCCATTTACATCAATCAGGTCAGGCAACTCTTATTCATACACCTACGCATCCACACAGTTCCATCTGGTTTTCTGTCTGCATGCCCACACTACATTAAACATGGTACTTTTACCAGAAAGTGGTGGTGTCATGGTTACAATCAATACATATTTAGCCTCATTATGCGAGGATTATAGTCATGAAACACAAAGGACTTGAGGTATGAGAAGCAGAGTGTTTCAGAGCTGTATTACCTGAGTTGGGGTAACATAGTCTGCAACATCCATAATGTGGTTATTGTACATGCCAAAGCCCTTCACCTTGGTCATGACAGATGACTCAATGGCTGAGTCTCTTGTTTGGTAAGCCTTCTCATGCATAAACACCCAACTGAGAGGATAAATCAAATAGATTGGGTTTGAGAGAGACAAATAAGAGACAATAAGTAGAACGTTTATGGTGAAACACTAAACAAGAAATCCTTTCTATTATTAAGGACACGCCAATTTTCAACTTAAATAAATAATTGGAAATCAGTATACAATACATCCCAGACCAAATATTTGTATGATGCATTTCTCAAACACAAATAAAAGCACATGCTTCTGGTACTGACCCAATGAAGTAGGTGATGATGAGGAGCTGGACGACACGGTTGATGATGCCAATAGTCCAGCTCTTGACCACCACAGACTTGGTGGTCTCGTAGGTGAAGAAGTCTTTGACACAGCTCCCTATCATCCTGAGATCAGTGGGGAGAGGGTTGTCTGCCGTCCTCTTGTGAATGGTCTGTCCAAGTGTGTGTGTGAGAAAGAATATCTACAAAATACCCTCACAGTGCTTTTTGTCCAATCCCCTGACCGTCTCTGTAGATCACTTAAAACTCTCCAAACTAGTATATTTCCATTTTGAATTCCATGCCCAGGAAGAAGAACAAGATATCCCAACAAGTCATGAGAAGCATTTGTTATTGCCTGCACTCCCTTTCTGTTTCTCTCTCTCTTTGCTTATCTAACAATTTCTCCACCCTCTCCCATGTTCTCCTCC
This sequence comes from Alosa pseudoharengus, assembly GCF_046254945.1. NCBI lineage: Eukaryota > Metazoa > Chordata > Actinopteri > Clupeiformes > Clupeidae > Alosa > Alosa pseudoharengus. The sequence continues at coordinate 15,530,403 of NW_027468663.1, read as the reverse complement.
TCTTCCTTTCCCATCTAAATAGTACCCTCCCCTTTCTTAATGACCCTACCCAGTAAAACAGTGACACTTACCAACCTTATGCATGTCATCTAAAAAAACCAACAACATACATAATTGTAAATCAAATCTCCACTTGTGCCCATTACAGAATGAAATTTCACACAAATCTGATGCCACTCAACACCACCGCCTCCTTCAACCTCTCCTCTCCAAAATGCCTCCTCAAACTGTATGTTACATCTAAGTCGTTATTCCAGTTAACTAATGGACATGCTATGTAGAAGGGAAGCAATGACAAGCCGTAACTAATGACTCCCAGGGGCCACATGTGGACCTGTATACCCATTTAACAAGATCAATAACCTGGTGCCTGGTCCGCATAGAAAACATCAGAGTTCACAATGTGCCTGAATAAATACACTGCCTTCTCAACATTCTATGCATGCGACTGTGCTTTAACATACAAACATTCTCAGACACACCCACACACACAGACGCAGGGACACAGATGTGCTTGAGCACTTTACATCCGATTGGTACCCTGGAGGATTGGGCCTAATGGAGGAAGACTGAAAGCTGTAGTGGCATGATAAGGCACCAATCTCCTCACACTCAGTGCAGTGAAGTGCCTGCAGAGGGTGGGGGACTTCACACAGATGGCTATCGGGGCTATGATGATGATGATGTGCAAAGAACTTCTCAATCCTTATTAGATTCCACTTGAAACAAGAGCCTGCAAAGAAGAGGGAAGAGAGGACAAGAGGGTGAGTTAGTAAGAGAGAGAGAGAGAAGTGGGGGCGGCTGTGTGTGTGAGACAGTGAAAAAATTATCTTGATTCAAATAGATGATACAGTCAGTGTGTACACTGGAAGCCTCTGTCACATGGTTAATCAGCTCTTAGTGGAAAACAACATACAATACAAGTTCCTATATGGAATGAGGAGCGACAGCCATTACATAAAACGACAGGAAAGTAAATAAGATTAAAAAAAAACAGGAGAGTAAATAAGGTAAAAATGAAAATAAGGAAGTAAATAAGGTAGGACCTAAGAGAGGTCTCAACAGAATATCTATTGAATTATGAGAATGGGAATTACTAGAATGAGAAAAGGCTATGGGATGTTAAATTCAGCTAAATATGGACTCAAAAAAGGATGATGAAAATATATACTATTGTTGTTTTATGACAGAGTTGGGTGTGTGAGTAAGGGGCAGAGGTTAAAGAGAGGTCTCAACAGAATATCTATTGAAATGCATTAAATGCTGACACAATGGCGATGACACAAAAGAAAAGTGACAGTGAAAGGGTCAAGAATTAAAAAAGGCTATGGGATGTTAAATTCAGCTAAATATGGACTGAGATAAGGATGATGAAAATATGTATTATGTTGTTTAATGACAGAGTTGGGTGTGTGAGTAAGGGGCAGAGGTTATGTAGGAGGACTAGGAGACAGGAGAGGACATAACTGATTGTCTTGTCAGATGTGTATGGGCGTTCAAATGGTTTAATGCACCTTAAATAGGCATGTGTGTGTGAGCATGCAGTTTGTGTGTAAAGTAGTGGGTGTAGAATTACCAGCAGGCAGTCCAAGCTTCCATCAATCTCCATCTTTTTTCTCTCTGACCACTGTGAAGCCACACACTTCCACCAATCTTCCATCTCCATCTTTTCCCTCTGACCACTGTGAAGCCACACACTTCCTTGTGAGCATCCACTTAGTAACCACACAGATATAGGTATATGAATCAAATCAGATGGACACAGAAGAGTCCATTTCCATTTTTCTGGATTTTATGAGCTTTGTTTAACAATATGTGTTTGATCTCGATTGATGTAATGTGCTTTACAATAAATAGACATAACCAAACCACATTTATTGATGAATGAAAATCAACAGCTGTTTGTGCAGCAACGGACATGACTGTAATTTTGTTTTTATTTATTTTTAACGATAACAGTGTGTGGTAACAGCCTTTTAGAAAGTCCTAGGATTACAAGGTGTAGATTAGGAATTAATCCAAATTCCATGCAGCATGTCACACCACAGTCTTGTTAGGTAACAATGCGAGTGCCTATGCAAGGAATCAAATGTACGACCCTTTGAGATCTGTGCAAAAGTGTTAATTTGATAATTATAGCACCACCTATGGGTGCAGTACCCCATATTCTTGTATCTGAGTGAGTGAAATTTCCAACCTGAAAATTTCAAATTCCAAACGGAAATGTCCAAATTTCCAACCAGCAGGAGCTGTGGTGCTTGGACCATTAATGATTAAGAAATAACAAAGTAATTTAACTTAACTAAAATACTACCAGTCCTTTCTATTACATATTTGCTTGCAAACCTTTTATGAGTCTCTGAACTAGTCCATAAAAGACCTTTTCAAATTAGAGAGACAGAAAGACAGATCGATATATAATCAGAAAGAGAAAGAAAGAAAAAGAAAGACAATACACAAGCTACTTGTCATAAGATGGTAAAACATTCTTGAAAGTGCTTTTGCTGTGAAGTAATATACAACTCACAACCTAACTCTTCTTCTAGTGACAGGACCATGACTGAGATACCATGTGAAACTCAAAGAGTAACACACACTCTGCAGCAGAGTTTATGTCTGTACACACACACACACACACACACACACACATTCGGCTTCCTTTCCCACCGTCTGACACTCTGTTAGGAAAATCTTTCAGTCTGAGCCGGATTCCTCTGAGCTTGGTGGGGTGGGGGCCACCTCCTCCTCATCATCATCAGAGCCTCCCTGTGGAAGGAGGGGGGAAGGGGGATGGAGAGACAGAATAGGAGATGGAGAGAAAGGGAGAGAGATGGAGGGAGACAATAATGTGTTTGTGTGTGTGTGTGTGTGTGTGAGAGAGAGAGAGATAAAGAGAGAAAAATTGAATGGGAGAGTGAGAGGGAGGGAGAGAGAGGGGGGGCAGGGGTAGAGAAGGGCCACGTTAGCAAGCTTAATCACATAATGGAAACTATGAAATAATAATATAAAACTATGGGAGAAGTGCAAAGGGCCTCACAAGCAGTCCAAAATACCCATGACTGAATCTGAAAAGTGATGAAAATCAAACCAATTTTATAATGTATAGCTGCGGGCCTTTAGTATTTAATGGAGTAAATATTGAAAAGAGATTATCTATTGTTTCTTTTAGACACAGCTTTGCTAAAATGGCTAGACAAATGTGTTCGTAGCCCTAACAAAGGTGATAAATTATGTAAGGGATAATGCCTGGTTAGCCGGTCATAACTCGAAAATAATTCCTGTCACCACAAACAGGACCCTGCTGCCAAGCGGTAATCAAAGCCAAAAAATGAATTCATCAAATGTATCAAAGTAACTGTAGTGGCTGTAGTGTAGTGTAGTGTAGTGCAGTAGCTCAGGAACAGTAACCAGGAAGTCATGGGCTCAATTACTGGCTGCCACCATTGGGCCCCTGAGCAAGTGAGCACTCTTCCATCGGCCATACATATGCATAGCGGTCAAGGCTAACGGGCAGACAGCAGTCTAGTGACTAGAGCCTATTAGCCTTCTGACTCTTTCCTGTTGTTAGTCATCACTTATCCGAGTGAGCCCTCAGGGAGCCTTTGACTGGAAACTCATCTCATCTCATCTCATCTCATTTCATAAGGAGCCAAGAGGGTTTGTAGAACCCGATAATGTAATAACTCCCAATAATGTAATACAAATTCCCTTTATAACTCCAAAAAACATATAATAAAACCTAACAATGTAATAATTCCTGATAATGTAATTAAGTGCATTTCCCAATAATGTAAGAATGTCTTTACAGATAATTGGGGCAGCCGTGGCCTACTGGTTAGGGCTTTGGACTTGTACCCCGACCAGTAAGAACGGCTGAAGTGCCCTTGAGCAAGGCACCTAACCCCTCAATGCTCCCAGAACGCCGCTGTAGCAGGCAGCTCACTGCCTCGGGATTAGTGTGTGCTTCACCTCACTGTGTGTTCACTGTGTGCTGAGTGTGTTTCACTAATTTACCGATTGTGATAAATGCAGAGACCAAATTTCCCTCACGGGATCAAAAGAGTATACTTAATGTAACAAATTATTACATTAACGGGAGGTTATTACATTATCAGGTTAACCTTACCTTTTCCAGAAACTAATAATGTAATATCTCTCAATATTGTAATTACTTTGGCCAATGCTGTAGTATATGTTTTGATTTGAAAGTATATAGTGGCGGGGCGTACCTGTGTGTGTATGTGTGTGTGTGTGTGTGTGAGACGGGGCGTACCTGTGTGTGTGTGTGTGTGTGTATGGTGGGGCGTACCTGTGTGTGTGTGTGTGTGTGTGTGTGGGTGGCGGGGCGTACCTGTGTGTGTGTGTGTTGGGGGGAGGGGGTATTTTGTGGGAGATTATTACATTATCAGGTTCTACAGGGTTTTAGGGAGGTGTGCATGCAGCATGTCTTCAACTCTTTCTAATCCACATATAAATATGTGCGTGTATACATGGACAAAGATATGTTAGGCTCCAATGGTATTTTCTTTTTGTGAAATGTGATTCCAACAACCCCTTCTCCTGGGTAGCATAACTCTAATTGTATTGTAGAGTGCTACAATATATTTTGTCGACTGATCAGTGATGCATATCATAGTATTGTGTAGTTTAAGACAGCTGAGGATTAAGCATCTCAGCACTGATTTGTGTTACCTTGCGCTTGCGGCTCTTCTTGCCGTGGTCCGATTCTGACGAGCTGTCCTCGCTGGAGATAAACTCACGGCTCTTAAAGCTGTCATTGCCTGTGGCACGCTCTCTCTCTTTCTCCCGAACTCCTGACCTTCTCTTTGTCTTGTCATCACTCTTTCCTCCCTTCCTCTTCCTCTCTCTGTGTGAGGGAGAAAAAAAACAAAAAAACTTTGCTTGCGTGGCATCAATGTGTGAGATCTGTATCAAATGTGTGAATGCGAGAGAACTGGCACAAAAGTAAGCTTTCTGAAAATTGTCTATGGTTGTAGTAGGCTTACACCACACATAACTTTTTATGCTAATTCTTCAACTTCACTTCTTCCTATGTCAAATTTCTGTACATTACTGCAACATCATGTAGAGTGAATGTCAGACATATGCACACAGCTATGATATGGAATGCGTTTCTGGATAATCTGAGGCTCTGTGTTTTTATTTATTTATTAATGAATGACTAAACTCATTTACGAACGTCATTTTACCTTCATAACAGATCAGTTATGACAGAGTAAAACAATCTACACTAACCTTTGGGAAAGGTAGTCCGACTGGAGCAGATGCTAATCAACATTTTAGGAAATTAGGCCACATTGAATGCCACACTAAAATGTTACTGTGCTGCTTAAATGATGGTTGGATTATTAATATAGCCTATTATCAAATAGTACCAACTCATGGGACCCTAATGTAAAAGATGGGCAAAGTGCACTAAAGCTAATTTGATAACTTAACAAAATCAATTAACTACACATTTAATACTATGGGCAAGACTGTAACCACAAACATTGGTATTCTCCGCCTTGACAAGCACACGATTTTACTTGATGACAGACTTTGCCTACCAAATAAATGTTAAGGCCCACGGTCTTGTTATTCAAAAAAGATGAACCATGTGGCCAAGATTTTATTCCTCTTGTTAAAAATCTGGCTTGTGGCACTAGGGCTCATCCAGTTAGAGCCGGTAGGCTACGTAGAAGGCTCCCTACTTTCTGTAGGTGCTGGGGGATCCGCCACCACTCTCTCTGTACTCCCTCATGGCTCTTTCATAGTCCTTCTTGGCCTCCTCAGCTTTGCCCTCCCACTCCTGAAAGAGGGATGGGGGGGGGGGTGAAGGATGGGGTGACAAATGAAAGGAGAGACAGAAAAAAAGAAAGCAGACATTTATTACATTGAAAATAGTGTACAAAATCACAGAGGTTCACAGAAGGGAAGGGAGGTGAGAAGGGAAGCTTTCATGAATGACACCGACAAGAACGTCAGGAAACTGTGGGGTAGTAGACAGTTAGACAAGCCTAGTGCGGGACAGAGACAGTGAGAGCGGCCAGGTTACCTCTTTCTGATCGATCTTTGCCAATCTGCTTCCACATCTCGCCAGCCTTCTTGGAAATCTCCGTGATGGAGATGCCGGGGTTCTCCGCCTTGATGCGCTCTCGGCTGGCATTCAGCCACAGCATGTAGGCACTCATGGGCCTCTTTGGGGCACCCTTGTCTTTTGACCTTTTCTACGAGTGTGAATACACACACACACACACACACACACACACACACACACACACATGCACACAAGCACAAACGCACGCGTACGTCAGGGTTTCCGTTGTCCGGTAAAAGCCGGACATTGGCCGGAAAAAAAATGAAATGTCTGACAATATTTAAATCTCTCCGGTCAAATTGTCTAATTGAAATTGGCTAATAATCACAATCTGAATTTGAGAATAAACCTAAAATGTAGGCCTATACTAAAGCAAGAAGTTATTAAACAACACACATATATGCTGCATTTCAAATAGGAAGCGCACGCTTACAACGTCTGTTAAACAACGAACGAATGAGTGAGACGGTTCAAACATGTTTTCTTTTTATTATGATCTTTACCTTTTGAACTATTCTTTGACTATTTATGTAAAGCACATTGAATGACCTCTGTGTATGAAATGCGCTATATAAATAAACTTGACTTGACTTGACTTGACTAACGGCTGAAGCCTCAGATGTCCGGTCAGCTCCACCACCACCAGAGAAAAAGCCGTAGTGTCGGGCGTATCTGTCGAAATCAGTAATGTTGGAAGTGGAGGTGCGGGGAGTGCGGCCGCACCAAGACACTTGTCATCAGGGGCGTAGTCAGGATTATTTTATAGGGGGGGCCAGCTGGGTCCAGACTTTTTATTGGGGTGGCACTTATGATACTTACAATATGAAAACTACTCAAAAGTTTTGAAGATTAGGATACCCTGTTTTAATAACGGCAATAAATTGTGTAAAGCCAACACTGATACACAGGTCCATTCACAGACAACCTGAACAGTTTGTTGTCCACTCCAACACATTTTCCATAAATAGGCCAATGCTATAAAAAGTACATTATGATAATGCACCTTACTTAATCAGTCATATTCAAATGATGTTAACTCAAAGAACAATAATAAATACTACAAATATGGTATGCAGATATTTAATCTTATACTGATGGCAAAACTATATTTCTTTCTGTTATCCACTCCAAGTACTTGGCTGTAAGTAACATGGCTCTGAATTAAGACATTAACCCTTAGAACCCTAGACTGTTTTAAGGGCTTTTTCACTACCTTTAGTTAGAAGCATTTATCCTGGTCATTGTAAGTGCCATACACAAACAAGAACAATGAGCCATGAACAAAGTGAAGGGAAAAAGGTGTTTCTTTGTCGAATAAATTGGGATGCAATGTGAGTCTTGAATTGGATGCCATGTAGGAATTTGCTAGGATCTCAAAACCGGATTATGAACATGCTATGCCATAGAGAAACACATTATAGCGTTGGATTATGAACATGCTTTGCCACCACAACAACACACAAAAACGTGGGGTAAGTAAGTCGAGCTATATGAAGTTATTATTTTGATGTCACTTCGTCTGTTTTATAAGGATGTACTTGGTATCAAATGATAGCTCTGTGTCTCCTCTTTCATCTGACATGCGTGGCATATCTATCCGATCACGGGTTCGTGAGTAGGGCCTAATTCAAACGAGAGTAATGGCTGTGCAGCGTTGGTTTTTGTACATGATGTTATTTTGCAGTCACGTTGTCTGTTTTTATAGCCCAGAAGGATTGATATACTTGGTACCAATGGATAGCCCTGTGCCTCCTCTTTCTTCTGATATGCCATATCTATGCGATCACGGGTTCGCGAGTAGCCTAATTCAAACGAGAGTGTGGGTGCGCAGGTGAACTAAATATGATGCAATTTGATTTAATTTCATGATTTTTTGTATTTTCATACTTGATCGCACAGACAAGTGTTTAGTCTCGTTGGAAAGCCCCACTTCTGCTCTGTCACGCAGTTAAGGTTTCATCTCGTTGCAATTACCGGAGCAATGTAACAAAGAACTCAGGCAACGCAGCAGCCTGCCTCTTCCTGACCAGCTATGGCAAGAACCACACGCAGTCAGCAAATTATGTTTTTATAAAGTAGCCTAGGCTAGACACTATTAGCCTACTTTTATTGGAGCCATCGGGAGTTATGTGCCTAATATGCTTGCATTTCACCCGAATATTATCAAAATTACCGCGGGCATCCGCTTATTTTTGATCAGCCTCACACGTCAATGTCAGAGCCTAAGAACAGCCCAACGCAGCTCACTTTGCTATGATTCGTGTCACATTTTAACATTTTATTAACATTAATGTTCCAAGTCATCATCAACTCACCTGTTGTCACTGAGGTTAAGTAAGTAGTAGTCTACTGTCAAGTGTTTTTAACAGATGACTTGAATTGTCCCCTGCTGCTGCTGCACTAGGCCTACTCACGATTTGATTAGAACCGTAGGCTACACTTCCTTTCAAAGTACCGTTGAAAACGGCAGCAATCTTTTTTTTTTACTTTTCACTGAACGGAGCTGGGGGGGCCAGCAGGGTGGCCAAGCTTTGACCAGTGGTGGCCGTGGCCCCCCCTGGCCACCACGTAGCTCCGCCCCTGCTTGTCATTTTCCGTGTAGCTACCCATAGCTACACTGGACATGTAACTGTGTTCTGTTCCCAGAGCATGCTTTCTCTGTCTATGATCTGCAGGGTTATGGCCTCCTCGACGAGGAGATTGCTGGTCCACGGATAATTTGCTGCACAATCGAATATTGAACCGTGGACCGAAAGTAAAAGAAACTAAACATTTTCCAGAATAGGAAATATTTCTTAATTTAGTGTTATCAAATAAAGAGGCATAGCATTAGGGGGTAGTGGTATGAGCGCTCATTCAATGTGTGTGTGCATCTGCGCAAGTGAAACTGTAGATGACGTGGGTAGCAGCAACAAACAACGTAGCCTATTTAAAACAACGAACAAAGCGGATTCTTGCTGTCCATGAAAACAGCATAGAGACTGGCTAGATCTTTAAATCAACACTAGTTAAGCATGTTTAAGTTTGCTGGAACAGTTTGTTATGTTTTTATGGGCTAGGTTTGCCCAGGTTGCGGTTGGTTAGGTGATGTTTGCAGTAAGTGACATAAAATGTTTTAGCCTAAAAAACGCATGGCATCGCTTAGAGCACCTTTAAGAAGCGATAATATGATATTTGACCGGCATATCGTCAAAATGTCCGGAAAACGAAACCTCTGCCGGTCACTTTGACCGGCACCATTTTTTTCGAGCGGAGACTCTGACGTACGTATAAACACAGAGAGAGAGAGTCCCATACAAGCATACAAACTAATCATGAATGACAGAATGAATGAATGAACAGAAAAGCAAACTCAAAATAGGCCTAGAGGCTATTTCAAGGCTAATCATAATCTTAAAGGCTAAAGTTGAATCCAAGATTGGTTATGAGATTAGTATGGTTGGGTGACTGATCCTTACTCTTGTTTTTTCACATTTGCCACTTGTTTTACACTCTTTCATAGTTCTCTCTCTCTCTCTCTCTCTCTCTGTATCTCACCTCTTTCTTACGGGGTTTCCTCTCCTTCACCACTTTGGCTCTCTTGGCAGGCTTCTTCTTGTGCTCCGCTTCCTCCTCACTGTCCTTGTCACTGTCACTGACGGACGCCTTACTGTCATACCTGGAGTACCAGCACAACAAAACGCAATGTTATGTCAAGTGAACTATCTCCTCCATAGTCCCAGAGTGAATTGATGTGACTGAGTGGTTCCTTCGAGGGAGCGGCAGGATTATAGTCTGTCATGATTGGGACATACTGGAATTGAGTGAGAGAAATGGAAAAAAGGGGGAATATTGGTGGTGCTGCAGTGGGCGTGATTTAATAACCCAGCTACATCCTTAATGACCCTTTGCTATAAACACAATGAGTGGTGACAGGTGACAAGGTGACAGAACATGAATGTAATGGATGGGAAAGTAGCTGAGAGATGAAGGCAGAAGGTACTTACTCTTCTGCAATGTCATCCTCCTCCTCTCCTGGGTTAAAAGACTCATCTGGAGATGGGAGTAGAGTCATACAGAGAACACATATATTGCAATTTTCATCCAATTAGAGAAGCTGCTCTTTTTAACCCACCTACTGTATATAATTGGCCAGGCAGGCTGACACTCACCACTTTCGCCCTCGGAGTTGTCGCTGTCATTGGCTTCCTCGCGAATCTTGCCCTCCTCTTTCATGCGCTCCAGGTAGGCGTCGTGCTGGTCCTCATCTGAATCACTGTACATGTCATCTTTGCCCTTCATGCCCTGGGGCCAGAAAGAGAGACTTGAGCAGAAAAGGGACAGGAAAGAGACATCCCCGTAATGTCCACACGAGACAAATCAGGATGCAAAAACCACACCAGAGTGCGAACCACTCAAACCAGTCACTGAAATACATAGGCATATGGTACATTTGAATTCACATATAAACATTATCATTACCAGCTATCTATTTAAGTTGGCTTCGTTTTGGGGACTTCTTTTCCAACCACACTCTGTTCAATCCTTTTCCAACCACACTCTGGGGCAGATGTACGAAGGCAGGCAGTGCAAATACCGCTTTTATCAGTCTGCAGAAAGTGCACTCTGTGCCTTACCATATTCAATCAACTAAGATTTCAACTTCATCAGTTAAACAGCATTTGTACCCACAACTGAACAATATTTCTATCACAAGTGCAGTTGAATGAAATTAACCAACGACAACATTAAAAGGAGTGAAGAGTTTAGCGATCATGAAATAATACAATACATGATAATATGTCAACAAACAGAGAGATAATGCAGAACAGTCGTTCGGTTGTTTCTGAACGTCTCTCTTGCCGATGCATTTAACCACAGTCTGGATTACACCTGGTTTTAAACATTTTTTAAAAAATCTTTTTACAGCAAAACAGACGTGTGCTGTTTTCAAACATATGCCAGTGAACTTAATCAATTGCTAGTAACACTTTTCCTCTCATGAGTTTGCGCAAAACTCCCACTTTCCCCTCGACATCCCCTAAATGCATGTACATCAATAAGAAAATCGTTGCAAGGTTGCGAAAATCGTAGCTTGCCATTCTGCACTCCTGTGAACGGCATAATTCACTTTAATTTATGTGCAGTCTGTTCTTACATACGATGTTATGTTTTAAGGCACATGTAGTGAAGATATAAAGCGAATGAATCCCAGTTGGGAATGCTCAAAATTCACTCACACAGTACCTGACTGGACCAAAGCCAAAAGCTAACCACAAAGTACCAAAGCTGCACTAAAGACCACACTGGTTGTGGCTTAAGACAAGAAACTGGACACAAAGGCTGATGTCACTTCACAAAAACAATATCTCGTTTCCTGTGAGTCTGGGTTAGGATGGGCTGCCCTGAGAGTTCATGTCATTGGAGATATTACCAGGAACTATCATCACTGCTTAAACACATTGTGCCATGAGTTTATAAACAGGGTATATTTAAAGAAAAGGCTTAAAATATATAGGCTTTAAATATATATACTTTTTATTTTGGTACCAAAATCAGCAGAATACTCACAAGTAATAGAGATGCAGGCATTAACTTCTCATAGAAAATATATTACAGTGGAGAGATCAGAAAACACACTCTCACACATTAAAATCATAAACTTCAGCAAGTACCAGCATTAGAATCAAAAAACCCAGGCAGACACACATGAGAAGAGATTCCCCAAAGCAGTGTGTTAAGTGATTGTAAAAACAGTGATTATACAAACAGACAGTGCTTGGCTTTTATCCAGGAACAACCTTTTTGTTAATTGAAACAAAATCACACCCAGTAGATAGCAAGCTGACAGACCAGGATTTCAGCAGTCAACTCCACAGCACTCGATTCAGTCCAAGCTAATCAATCCCAGATATCCACAGGCGCTGTATATGGGCAGTGATGCTGACTATATATACAGCAACAGATGAACACACCCACAAGAACAACAAACAAACAAAAAACAGAGGCCGTCCCACACATACTCTTCACACCCAACGCAGAACCCGAGACACCACTTCAAACCACAAACCTCTATACCAACCTTTTTCTTCAGGACCACAACACAGAGAAACAAACAAACAGACAAAAAGTCACAAGGATGATTATCATACACACTTTTGATAATCTGTGGCGTTGTCTCTATGAGACAAGACCTGGGTACATTTGGGGGAATGTTTTGTGAAGAACTAACCTCTTTGAAGCCCCGGTTCTTGATGCTTAGCTTCTTTGCAGTGACAAAGTCAAACAACTTGCCATACTCCTCTCTGAAAGATGGAAACAATCAGGGAAACATTGGACATTTTATTTTGTGCTGCTTCACAGGCTACTACAGTTCTACAGTTCAGAAATGAATCGAGTGTTATCCATTGTTTAGTGCATGTATACTTAAGACACAACTATCTTTCGGATTGCTAGTTAATATATATTTGTACTAACTTCATCAGTAGAATGGTTCATTTAACAGGGAGACAGCCGGTATAGAAGATGCAACCCGGCAGTTTTCTGACAAGTACTATAGCAATAAAATATCCATTCCGCAGGGTTGGTAAGGGTTCCAGTGTGCTGCTGTTAGTCCTCTGTATTTGTACTGATCAATGAGACCTCCTGCGTGAAGAGACTAGCTGTTCTGAGTCTACCTTTCAATACTGCTGAACGTGTACTGGGAGCCCTGCTTGGTCTCGATCTCAAAGTCAAAGGAGCGCGTGGTGGTGGTGCCGCGGGCGAAGTTGACGCTGGAGATCTCTTCGAAGCGCAGGTGCACGGGCGGTTTGTGCACGTAGATGAAGCCGCGCTCCAGCGGGTAGAGCAGGCCAGAGCTGGCCTTGTAGGAGCAGGTGATGCACTGAGCCCCAGAGTGACTGGACACACAGCGAGACAGGGGGGAGACATAGGGGCAGAGAGAGGCCGTTAGGGGAAGAGCATCACAGGTAGAATGAGAACGAGGAAAAGGTCTATGTGATGAATTTTCTTCCAACATGGGAACTCCTCCACAAAAAACGAAATATCTAAATTCATATGATTAACAAAAATATTTAAATATACTAAGACATGATATATTGTTGGTTTGTGTATTAACATCTAACAATGCAAGACCCATATAAATAAACATACAAGAAATATCAAAAACATGACCAAAGATTGCGCAGTTTTTCAGAAATAATAGTTTCTCTTAAGGTGATACAAGGGGCAACTTTTTGAGCAATGTTGCTGTTCAACCACATAACCGGTCCCATTTGTGAGTGAATGATTATGATAATTTGTCTACTGATGATTAAATTTTTTTCAGAGAAAAAAGAATGTGCTAGAACAACAACACTCAGGAACATTGGCCAGCAACAATACTCCAAACGTTGCCGTAGTAGTCTTAGTAGTAGCAGGTTTTACACAGATAATTTAAAGTGCTGTGTTGCAGTCATATATGTCAATCAACTGCATTAAATCATAGTGCATTAAACCTTACTATGGTTTAAAACCTCAACGGGAAATGTATAAAACCTACAATCTCTAAAACATTTCAGCTGAGTAACGTCAGAAGCCATTAAAGCCTTAAGACTGACAGTATGCTATGAGAAGGAAGCCAAGAATGCTTTCTGTAAATTCCCCCATAAACCACATAATGAATATTTCTCATATCTTAACTCAATATACTTTATGTGTACAGTAGGTAAAATGAATGAAAGGAACCCTGAAAAATAACAATCAATATTATTTAAAAGCAAAAGTTAAAAGGTTAAGTGGATTTCCTCGCATAATGTTCCTTTAAAAAGATGAGTTCTGCATGTCGTAAAAGAGAATAATGCTGTTAGTCTCTCTGTAGGGGATCTTCTCCAAGTGGTCCAACATTTGTAACAACTAACAAAGTCAATAATGAAATAAAGTGGATTACTTTGATGCTAATATGCTACACGTTATGTTGCTATGCTATGTTGTTAGCTTTATAACTCGATACTGGACCTGTCTTTCTTATTCTATGTTAAAAATGTAAACCCATCTTGTGTCTGTGTGGGCGTGTATGTACAGTATGCCTGCAGTTTATTACCCCTTGAAGTTTCCTGGCACTGTGATTTTCCGGTTGACCAGGGCTTTCATAACTCTGCTCACCATCTCATACAAGGAGCCTGACATGCTCTTACTGAGCTTCCCCTCGAAGCGCTTCACCACCTCCTCCCTGTAGCAGACACAGCGAGACCACACAGTTGGAAACAGAAGTACAGGCAGAACGTGTTGCATTAAGTGAAGCCAGACAAGTGGTGAGGGTGTGAGGAAACACAGACATAGAGCTAAACCACAAACAAACTGAAGCCGAATCTCATCATCATCATCACCATCATCATCATCTGTCCCTGCTCCATTTGCATTGCTCTCAGACACTGTCTCCCAGATGCCCCGGGTCATTTTTCTCTTATATTCCGTCTCCATTTGACAACCACCCATTTCACTAATGGTGCGTAAATGGCATAAATGCCCATACCCATCCATACCCAACCACCCCCCCACCCCCCCTGTCTCATGGTGCCCTATTGATTCTCCCTCCTCTCCCCTCTGGGGGTTGTCTCTTGCCCCCTTGCCCCCCTCTCTCAGGCCTTACTCACTCGCTCATGTTGAGAGTGAGATGGATGTCTTCCTCCTTAGAGAATAGTAGGATGAGGAAGTGGTAGCGGGTTTGACCTTGCTTAATTGGAGGGTCCAAGCTGATCTGTAGAAGGAGTGGATCAGAAGAGGAAAAAAAGATAAAAACAAGAAGGGATGGGCTGAAAGGTTGAGCTTCTCCATCTCAATGTCCAATTCTAATATTTCATTATTTCAATCAAATGTACAACTTATATATCTCCACCATATACATCCTGAAATACAATGCACACATGTATTCACTAGCCAATCATAAAATACTGATATCATATACAATGCCCTTGATATACACCTGTAAAATCCACTATATATTTTAGAATAAACATTCAAAGGACATAAATATGACTTGTAAAATGTCAGACACAGTCACACAGTTTAAACTTGTTTAAATGTATAGTTAACTTACAGTATAGTGGGTGTAATATATTGAAATAGCTTCACTGCAATACAAAGGATGATCCATGATGCACTGCTGCTTTTTGACCTTTATTTTTGAGCCACAATAGTGTTCATGTTATTTGTACCGATCCAACAAAATGAACCTGCAAATTAATCTGCTCTTTTAAATGTTACAAATAAAGTGCATCCCCTGACTGCTCTTTGGGCTTATGGAACATTGTGTGATGTAAGCTACTGACACTCACCACGAAGAACATCTGCCTCTGATCTTTGTGTGGAAGCAAGAAGAGACGCAGCACGGTGGTGTAGGGGATCTTGTAATCAAACGTCTTGCCGTGTAAATGCAGAAAGGTGGGGTATATACGGATGTCATACCTGTGGGGAGAGGGCCCAGCAGTGTTGCCAGGCGACACCAGTGTAAACAACCCAGATATAAAGAACACAAACATACCATACAGCGGGTACTAGTACACTTGATTATGATTACAATAGTAACAACAATAGTAAAACTTTTAGGACTTTTAGGATGTTAGAATAACATGTGCACCTTCCTCTGGGAGTGAGGCACTGCAATTCCTTGAAGATACAGACAGCATCTCCAGTTGCCTGGATCACATCAGCCTTCGACAGAACATTCTGAGCAAACGCCTGAGGGGTAAGAAAATATGAACTGATATAATATACTATGTAATGCGGATAAAATTAAAAAAAATATGAACTGATATAGTATGCCATGTGGATGATCAAAAACCCCAGCTTAATTGAGGGATCATGTCACAGAGTAAAATTAAAGCTAATAAAATATATTATTACACAAATGATTTAAACATCCAGGCATATAAATGCCACCCATATATTTTACATAAGGTATATGACTCAACTAAAATATACTTCAACATTTTTTTTTTTATCTTTTGTATAATGGTGCCATCTGCTGGATGATAAAGGTCCTGTTTATGATAAGTTTACTCTTAACACACACACTTTCACACCTCCACAGGGTCCATGCCATCGTCGCCTGTGCTGGGTGGCACATAGAAGCGGACCTCCATGAGAGAGACCTCAGCATCGTCGTTCTGATGGAACTCCAAGGTGACCTCATTCTTACCCGTAGTGCATTGGGAGACACTGGCGAGGGGGATCTCAAACGCTGGGGTGTCGCTCATCTCAAACGACAAGAGAGGGCCTATAGGAACAAGTTGAAAACAATAAAACATGCCTGTAACATGTCCGTATGGCGGGTATGACGACTTTCTAGTTGTGCATGTCTATTCTGATGACACATATCTAAGTCTTCAAAATACTTTAATAATAATTGAATTTGGCAAAGAATTAAAAATCAACAGTTCAACAAACCCTCTAAATCCATCTGACTACTTTTCTCTTAAATGAGCATAGGCAACCTATAGGCTTTTGCCTACAAATCAAAATTTCAGACCAGGAAGAGATTGGTATTTAGCGAATTTTTAGTGGTTTTGAAATTTCAGACCAGGAACAGATTGGTATTTAGTGAATTTTTAGTGGTTTTAGCAGTTTTTAAGTGAAATTATTTGATTAACATGTGGAGAGCATTCACTCACCATCATTATCTCATTTTTGACGAAGGTGGCGTTTAGAGGCTTTCGCATCTGAACTCTTCACATACTTTTACTTTTAATATCAAATGTTTATCAGAAGACTGTAGGTTGAACATATGCACAGGACATGAGTGTGTATGGAAATTGTGAATCACGACACATGTGATAGATTCCAAATAGGTTGGCATGTAGTGCCAGTAGTTCAAAAGCATCCGCTCAACTCATTGTTCATAAATATATACAGATCTAACCTTAGTTATGGCAGAGGCTACCACTTGTTGAGTTTTCCCAAAAGCCCACTTTGTATATAAAACACTGACAGCTGTTACATTACATGAGAGAGGTAAGGTCACTAACCTCTATTAATGTATAATGAGCTCTCAGTTACTGTGTCAAAGGAGTTCCTGGAGTATTTCAATGGTATTAGAATTCAAAGTAATTGGCAATTTGAAAATCAACCAGTTTATGATACCTTACCACCGAATTTAGCTGTTCCCCAGTTCCAGCCTTTCACACACAAGTCTTTGTCTGTCAACTCAACTTTGTAGTTGACCTTGAAGTACTCTTGTATCTTCTCAAAATCCTGGTGGACAAGGACAACCAAAAAAATGGAGGACAGTGAGAGAGGGGGTGAATAAAAAACAAGCATATGGAAATGGATGTATGGGACTCTCACCCACCGAGTCTCTGAAGCCATCATACTTATAGACGTGGCCGGTGCTGGTGATCAGCTTGATGCCGTTGCCGAGACACACTCGTCTCCACTGTGCCTGAGTCAGCTCTGGCACAGCAATGCTGTCCACCTTCCCTGTTTTGCTGTTCTTATAAACAACCGTCTGTTTACTGAAGCGCAGGCGTCCATCATTCTGAGAACGCACAGTATTGAAATGGCTGTAATATTATTATGTTTATAACATTACTGTTTGTAACAGAGGTTGAAAATCATTTCAATGTTATTATTGTAAGCATGTTACAGCAACAACATTGTGTTTCATAAGAAATTTCCATGCTACATTTCGTGTCAGTTTTTTTTTGGTCAAATTTTATGCATTTGGTAAAGACTTCCAGAGAAGGGACATAAAAGTAAGAGCTAAAATAAATAGAAGACAACCAACATGCATTAAGCCTTCAAATTTGAATTACTATTTATTGACAATATAAACTAATTATTGCATCCCTGGTATGTCATGGTCAAAGTAGTTCCACTTACCCATGACCCCTTGACCTCCTGATAAATCTCATTAAATTCCATAGTGTCGGCCATACTTGACACTCACTAGGTGACGCTGAACTACATTGACACGAACAGAGGGTCATTTGAGAGATCCAGAGAGGGAGATATCACATTCATTCACGGTTGATAGTTTCATATAAGATCACTGAATCAAACACAAACCAAAACAAGATTTATAATAATTACAATAATACACATCAATTATAAAACATATTAAGGAACATATGTCACGTCAAATCCGCGGAGCAATGGGAACGACACCTAATATATTAACTATAAAAACACTGAGAACATCATGGCTTAATTACTTAACACTTAAACATGATTGACTGTAGTAGCCATAGCATAGCATACCAATTTCATTGCAAAGCCTACAACAACAAGGTTAAGTTTACAAAGTATACCAGGAACAATCGAACAAATATGCTCCAAATGGTATGTATTACCGATAAAAAACACAAAGTATAATCAGCACTGACTAGCATTTACACTCTGTTTTGTGCACCGAATATATTGATCAACATTACTGTTAATGTTGTCTAGTTGGTCAGGCTGCCAGGCCGATTCCCGTGTGCTGCTGCGTGCATAATAGATCTGCTGTTACCGTGCGTAAGTCATGACGCAACACGCAATGTAACGTAACTCCTCCTTTGTGTATGTTTCGCTTATGCCTAATCGGGAAGGGAAGTGTACTGTGTTGTGTGTATTTTTCGCCAGCAAACTATGCCTGTTTCAGGTAAGCATGTATACGTTGCTTGTGGACGTGTATAAATCACTATTTTGTTGTATGTTGTGTTTATTAAATATGTTTACCAAGGCCTGCTGCATACGCATCGGTCTTTCAGAATCTGCAGAACCCTCTCCCCAGTCTTCTTCTTCTCCACCACCTTGTAAATTCGTTTTGCAATGTTTTGTCCCCCCCCCCATTGCAATCCTGTAGAGGTGTTGCATTGATTATGCGAACTTGTTTATGAAAAACAAAAACTGAAATATAAAATTCTAATGAGTGGGTTTCCATCTTAATAAATTATTGAGAGAAGAGAACACAATGTTGCTTCCTGTAGGCCGGCTAGCCAACTGAGAAAGCAAGGGCCAAGGGGACAGTTACACGGGGATGTTTGAAACTCGTGTACATTCTCGTTTGCTTGAATTAGAGCAAAGTAAATAGAGATAAATAGTATTAAAAGGGAAAGTGACTTTAAGCAATGATAAAAAGTAGGCTACGAAAAGCTAACGTGTTATCTCCTCCGTCTCAGTAACGCACAGTCCTCGTTTTGAATGCGTCTGACCAAATTCTTCACACTAAATTAATTCATGATCAAGTAAAACATGGAGAAATAGCACATTCATTGCATTTTTAGCCACCAGTTATTTTTCCTTTACTGAAATAGTAAACACACCAAAACCACAAAATCGTCATTCATCTGCACAGATTATCAGTGTGTGTCATGTAGCTGTTATTAATGATGATAGCCTACTTTGTTAACATGTTAACCATTTATTTAATGTGTTTCAAAATGTGGTCTCAGCCATGCCAGCCAAACGTGGACTGATCACAGACACCTATAAAGTGGTGAAGAAAGTAAGGAAGGAGGACACGCAGAGAAAGAGGTCTCCACCACCACCAGAGCCAGGTCAGAGAGTTTGTGCGTGAGAAAGACTTGTGTGTGTGAGAGACAGTTTTTTTTCTCCGTTGTTACTCCATGGACTATCATTACGTCATTTTCTTTATGCTACAGAGTCTGAAAGTCCGCAGTTGTCAGAGAGAGAAAGAGATCTGCTGGAACTGAAGAACTTTGACTTGGACTGGCGCTTTGGACCATGCACTGGTAAGGTTCTGTTTTGCTCAAGCACTGTGTGTGTGTGTGTGTGTGTTAATGTGTGTTTTTATGTTAAAAAAGTTGTGCTGTGTCCCTGCTGTGTATGTGTATGTGTTTCTGTCCATAAAGGCATTAGCCGACTGCAGCGCTGGGAGCGGGCACTGCTGCATGGGTTAGACCCTCCTCAGGAGATCAGAGAACTGCTGCTGAACAGAGAGAACGACCCAGACTACTCACACTGGTACTGTTCAGCACTCCCATGCTCACACATACACATATCAATTTACACATACTTTTGTACATGTAACAGGGAAGCGTTCTGTTCACGTAGCGTCTGCTGCAACAATTTGCTTCTGAGGTAATCAATGGAACTGGCTACACCAGACATGATAGCGACGCATATATTTGAAAAAATTAGACCAGTCTTCCAAAACAATGTTTTACTCTCCAATCCGGTGTAGCCTGGGTGTAACAACTTACACCAGCTTACCAACACACACATGCATGGCATTGTAATAAGACTGAAATGACATTTTCGGCATTCTGTTCCATTAACAATTTGTCGAAATAATCTGGTTTATAATTGTTTCCATGATTTCCCCCCCAGCTTATGGCGTGACTACCCCCTGTGAAGAAAGGGGTGAGTGAGTGAAGAGGATAATGAGTGAAGAAGAAAATGATTGTTCCCATGTTCCCTTTTTACACTTTCTACACTACATTTTTAAAAATAAAAGTTTGACTTTAAGTAGAATTCTGTGCATCTGTGAATTTCTTCCTCTTCTCTCTGTTCTCCTCACTGAATGCCAGAACAGTATGTGTAGT
Source organism: Alosa pseudoharengus (assembly GCF_046254945.1). Taxonomy (NCBI): domain Eukaryota; kingdom Metazoa; phylum Chordata; class Actinopteri; order Clupeiformes; family Clupeidae; genus Alosa; species Alosa pseudoharengus. Next base: position 15,509,802 of record NW_027468663.1, on the reverse strand, counting down.
TCTGAGGTGAGTTGAAGTAAGTGCTTCCAGCAAGTTCTGATGTGCACCTCAGTGAACTCAAGACGCTGGATAAGAAGAGACAAGCTTCATGTGCTCGCTTCCATGTGCTATTGAAATGTATTGTTACAATGATACAATGCCGCCTACATTCTGATTATGTCATGAAAGATTTCTGTCTTTATCAAAGCTCGTGAACTTTTAGGTTGTGTCACTTCACTGCACTGTTTTATAAAGCTTAAATTCTAGGTCTACTAAAATAAAATAAAAAAAATCTTGTTGTCATAAACTAAATAAATAAAATTAGAATGATTAAATGAATCTTGTTGAAGAAACAACAAGTAGGCAATAATGAATAAGTAACTAGAAAAATGAGCTATAGTGAATGATATTATAAATGTCACTATACTATGACCTGCATTGGTAAGCCTAACTACACACTCTTAACAACTAGTGCACAAATATACTTCTGTATCACGGTACTCTGACTGGCTGCACAGATGTATTTATTTGAACAAAACAATTATCAATTATTATCAATCAACAATTATCCTTCTTTAGGTGTGCTTGTGTGCCTTATTAGTAGGCCTAGGCTACATCAAAACACACACTTTCAGGGTCTCTAGAGTAAGTTACATCATGGGATAATGCACACCCTTAAGTATCAGCGCATGAGCAATTTCAGCACACCCAGACGATCCAGCCAAGGCATAGGAGTGGGGCAACTGGTGGCTTTGACCTGAGCACAAGGCGACCCATAAGACACATTATTCAAGCAACAGATGGTATGTATGGTGCATCAGTGGTTCTCATAAACGTCCATCCAAAACACTCTTTGTTTATAGGCTTACTAACATGCCAATCATTGTGGATGCCATCGTCGCACGGCAAGGTCACTGGATAAGTGCATTGACAAGGTGTACGGTTAGGGCCCGCCCTCCTGCAGCAAGGCATTTGAAGGAGGGACTTAAGACAGCCAGGCACACTGATTAGTCTACTTAAGCTGTCAAGCTAATTCTCAAGTCTCTCATTGGTTTAACCGCACCCCAGTTGATTCCTCCAACAGAAGCTGTACTTCACTAATGACATTCTGTGGCCTAGTATTAAATAAAGCGACGGATACAAGGGAAGAAGGTTGCGTCGGATTAAAGAGCACGACATCGCCTCCGTAGTCAAATTCAGGGATAGGACAAGAGGCATTCACCAAGCCTTAATAACTTCTGAAATTATAGACAGAGATGCTACGGATTTAAATGACTATGGCATCCTTGTAGTTTTCTCGGATCATGCAGAAGTCCGTAGTAAATCGCTTATGTAGGCTGCGCTGTTAGTTGGCACATCGGAGAGGTTGCAGTTTTTGGAAAGATTATTTTAGATTTAGTGCGTCTCCTCTTCAAGATACAATTTCATTAGAATAGTTACTGGCGTAGAATCAGCGGGACAACTATTGCACTGGTAAGTACCGTTACACTGATTAATATTAAGCCTGGTTGCTACACTGAGATTATTATTGGCTGGACGTACAAGCACGGCTAGCCTTTAAGCTACAGCCTGCTGACACTGCCGTAGTAGCCTACCACCAGCGGTCTATTGCTCACTAAGATGTGATAAAAACATGGTGCATGCATAAAGTAGCCTACGCCATCATTCCCATACGTGTACGACCAGAGTTGTAGATCTATGGCTGAGGGTATGACTATTTCATTTGTGCTTTGGAGCTTGTCGATTTTTCGTTGACAACACATACAGCCTAGAGATACAGTCCAATGTGTTGCAGTGTAACCTATTGCAGTATATTCGGTGAAAACACTGCGCGCTCATTAACTCTTTCTGATACTGTTAAAATTGATGATAACAGGTGTCCATTAGAATATGACAAATGAACCACTGGGTTTGAGTAGGCTACCTTGTGGCCTAGGCAACTGGATATGTAACTGTAGGCTACAGTTTACGCACAGGTTTCCCTAGGCCTGCTGTAAGTTTGCGAAACCAGTGTCTTGACGCTGCGCATGTTTTCCAGCTTGCATTAATTGTGCCACCCCCCCCCCCCCCTCCGCATCCATCCAAGAGCCTGCACCCCCCCCCCACACACACACACACTAGTAACTGACCCAAATGACTCTCTGCTGGCCTTGTCAAAAGATGAAATCAGCGCTGCAAAATTATCGCGCTCTGGTCTATTTATTAACGCATGTATTATGGGGTTATAAATAGGCTATTTAAAGATGTTCCAGTAATGTAATTTATTGAAATGGTTTATGTTTGTGTGTGCAAAACTCACCCCAAAAGCACCACGCTTCATCATGTGCTTCATCATGTGAAAGATATGAAGCTTAGTGGAAATGGCAAAATCTGACTACATTTTGTAATGCTTATATGCCTAGGCTATATCTTTTGAAGGGATGGACAATGCCCATACAAAGACGGTGGAGGAGGTGTTGGGGTACTTCTCTGTGAACGAGTCGACTGGAGTAAGCTCCGAGCAGCTGAGGAAGGGTCGCGAGAGATGGGGACCAAATGGTAGGCTACCTTCTTTTCTTTATCAGTCTCTGATGAATAACACTGAACAATGCATGTCTACTGTGAGGGTGCAAGGTTGTGGCCTATATCTCAGGGATGAAATGAACCAGGCTAGCATGCTGTGGCTCTGGAGCAGGTCTGATGCCTGGCCTGTTCTACTCTGCATCAGGTGGATCAGCATCAGAGCTGTTTTAGAGTCAGGGTGGGTTAGTCTGGGGTGGTGTTATCATCTGCTGTCGTCTCTCATGTTCTCATTACTGTTTATTTGGCTAAAAAACAACTAACTCGCTGGCTTGTCTTGTCTTTTTGATTTTCCGTGGGATGAACGCTGCAGAGTTGCCAGCTGAAGAAGGTATAGTGTAACACAAAACCTAGTGAATATTCCGTACAGACACTTCTCCATATTTTCATACTGTAAATGCAATACGTTACATATTATGCACCTGAGGAATGTACTGGCACTGAAGGAGATGTCTGCTCTCTTTCTTTAGGCAAGTCCTTATGGGAGCTTGTTCTGGAGCAGTTTGAGGACCTGCTGGTGCGGATCCTCTTGCTGGCAGCTTGTATCTCTTTTGTAAGTGCAGAGTCACACAAAAATTGGGTGCTTTAGTGCTTAAATTCACAGTGCTCTCAGTCCAATGATTTGTTAGACACTTCACTGAAAGTCAAGATTTTACACAATGTTTAGAATTGACAAAATGTTTAGAATTGACAATGATAATTATGATAATTTCAGTTGAGTATGTGTTTGATTGGATTTTTTGGAACCTTTCCTGTTTCTCTTGCTCTCAGACCTTGGCCTGGTTTGAGGAGGGAGAGGGCACCATCACAGCCTTTGTGGAGCCTTTCGTCATTCTCCTCATCCTCATTGCAAATGCCATTGTTGGGGTGTGGCAGGTAGGATTTGACAACATGAATATGTGTGTGAGTGTGTGTGTGTGCGTGAGAGAGAGAGAGAGAGAGTCTGTGTGTATCCTTTAATGAGGAGTGACTGTGCACAATTTTCAGATTGTTAATCTTTTTTTTATCTTCAGTTGGTTTTCTCTCAGTGCATCTGTATAGAGTGGAGTTCACCTGCTGTGACAATCCATACAGAAATCTATGATAAATTATTAATTACCAGTCATTTGTATTCATGCAAATCATGAATGATACTGTGTTTGCTTTGCTCAATGTGTGATATTTGTTTTGTTGTGTTAAAGGAACGTAATGCAGAGAATGCCATTGAGGCACTGAAGGAATATGAACCCGAGATGGGAAAAGTGTATCGCCAGGACAGGAAGAGTGTCCAGAGGGTCCGGGCCAGAGACATCGTACCAGGGGACATCGTGGAGGTGGCAGGTACAACAACTTATGCTGAGCTACAGTCTCCCTACTGCACTCAGAAGACTTTAGGCTTCAAGCCACAAATGGACTTATAAAAGAATCCCCTTCTTTTTTAACAATCTCAGCTGGTCCCATTTGTCTGGAACATTGTAATCCTTGTCACCATGATGGCAGCGACCCAGATGTATTTTTAGGAAGGAAAGACAGGGAGAGAGAGCGACAAGACAGAAAAAACAATGTTCCCACTGGTTGGCTGGTATTGGTAAGGGAAGGATGAGGAAAACATCAATGCATGAACTGAGCTGTTCATGCATTGATGTCTTGATGAAGTTCAAATGCTCTTCTGCGCTTACGGCCCGAAATATGAAGCTCAGCTTGATTGTCATTCATGTAAAAGCATTTATTTGTTTTTGGGGGTTGTGTGTTTTGGGAGTGTCCTAAAATGGGGTTATGGGATGGCAGAGAGAGTTAGCCTCAGTATCTTGGCAGCCTCTCCTGGTTCTGTGCCAGAAACTCAGCAGCCACAATGGAAACAAGGTTAACATCTTCACTCTGCTGCCTGGTGTTTCTGTCATTTGTCTTTTGCCATGGACAGAGCATGTGAACATTGTTCCTATTTCAACTGCAGCTACATGCCTATAGCTATATAATCATGGCCCTGACTCTCATTATAGAATTTAGTATCAATTATAGGAGATCCAGTTATGTACTGCATTTTCAGCTGCATTACTGCATGTACTGCATTTTCGCATAGTAATGCTGTTGTGGTGCTTTCTAGAAGAATAGCTGAACGGATTACATGTTGGTTTCTTTAGAGAGCTCATGTGAAGAACACATATTGAAAAAAAGCTCAGTTCATCTTTTTCTCTGTTTTTCCTCTCCACCCTCCCTCCCCCCCATTTCTCCCAGTGGGAGACAAAGTCCCGGCCGACATCCGCCTGACCTCCATCCGCTCCACCACGCTGCGAGTGGACCAGTCCATTCTGACGGGGGAGTCGGTGTCGGTGCTGAAGCACACGGACCCGGTGCCTGATCCGCGTGCTGTCAACCAGGACAAGAAGAACATGCTGTTCTCGGTAGGTGTCAGGGAGGGCCAGTCTTCCAGCAAAAGAGGAGCTGAAATGGAGAGTGTACAAGAGAAATGGCGGCTGGCTCTGTTTATGTCTTAGACTTAGATGATCTCAACAGCACGTGGGCCTCAGGTTTCTGTGTATGGGACCGATGCCCAGGCACTGCGCTGGGCGTGACAGTTTATGTGTATGTCAGTTTTGTGTACATTCGGGTCAATGATGGGTGAGCTTGTGGAAGAGCTACTGTGTGTGTGTGTGTGTGTGTGTGTGTGTGTTTATGTCTGAATCTTTGTGTGTGTGTGTTTATGTCTGAATGTTTGTGTGTGTGTGTGTGTGTGTGTGTGTGTGTGTTTGTGTGTGTGTGTGTGTGTGTGTGTGTTTGTGTTTGTGTGTGTGTGTGTGTGTGTGTGTGTGTGTGTGCGTGCGTGCGTGTGTTTATGTGTGTTGTATTACATCTGGCCCCTTATCTCCATGGCTGTTGAATAAAACATCAGTGATATTGTGGGCCTTGTGGGCTCCCCTCTGAGGGGCAGAACAGATGCGTGAGTCATGCCAGACAGAGCCTTTGACAGATAATGGCCATCAAAGACTCCACCATGGACCCCGTACAGCAAATAAATAATGCACAAGACTGAATCGCTCTTCAGCCAGGGCGCAAATCTTTGTTTATCATCCAGGTGAAAGCATCACATGTTGCACGAGCAAAACATGGAGCCCAAATAATGTGTTTTAATACAGGCCATGCCATGGCTTGGTGTTGCATCATATAATTGTCTATGACCCTGCACATATTACATTCAGGGTTATTGGCTAATCAACAAATGAAAAGAGCAGTCCAGGACAGTAGTAATTGTCCACGCGCTGTTATTGACAGTGTTATTGACTGCACTTACTGTATGCAGTGCACCAACACTGATTGAACCATGCCATCATACAGTGGTGATAAAGAGAGAGAGGCATTTGAAATGAATCGGCACACATGATATTATTACATGATATTTTCCCTGGGCTGTTAACTATCTTTTATCAAATTTATTATGCCTGTAAAGTAGATGTGTAACAACCAGGTGTATTAGTGCAGTAATAACCAGGTATATTAGTACAGTAATATCAGGTGTATTAGTACATTAAAAACCAGTTGCATTGGTACAATAACAACCAAGTGTATTAGTGTTATAATAACCAGGTGTATTAGTACAGTAATAATCAGGTGCATTAGTACAGTAAAAACCAAGTGTATTAGTGTTATAATAACCAGGTGCCTTTAGTATAGTAATAACCAGGTGTATTAGTAATAACCAGGTGCCTTTAGTATAGTAATAATCAGGTGTATTAGTAATAACAAGGTGCCTTTAGTATAGTAATAACCAGGTGTATTAGTAATAACCAGGTACCTTTAGTACAGTAACAACCAAGTGTATTAGTGTTATAATAACCAGGTGCCTTTAGTATAGTAATAATCAGGTGTATTAGTGTTATAATAATCAGGTGCCTTTAGTACAGTAATAATCAGGTGTATTAGTACAATAATAACCAGGTGCCTTTAGTACAGTACTAATCAGGTGTATTAGTACAGTAATAACCAGGTGCCTTTAGTACAGTAATAATCAGGTGTATTACTGTAGTATTATAATAACCAGCTGTATTAGTACAGTAAGAACCAAATGTATTAGTGTTATAATAACCAGGTGTATTAGTACAGTAAGAACCAAGTGTATTAGTGTTATAATAACCAGGTGCCTTTAGTACAGTAATAATCAGATGTATTAGTACAGTAATAATCAGGTGTATTAGTATTATAATAACCAGGTGCATTAGTGTAGTAATAACCAGGTGTATTAGTAATAACCAGGTGTATTAGTGTAGTACCAGGTGTCTTGAGTATGGTAGTTATTGTAGTGTCAAACAGAGGTTTAGAGTCTGTGCTGATTTTCCTCTTCTGTATTATTCATCATCCAACACCTAAGGTACTACACCGGGGCTGCCACTGAATTGCTCCGTCCGTATAGCGTAAAAATAGTTTGGAACGTACACTCGGCTATGGCGTCTGTTGTAGCCGGTTCCATTCATTAGTGGAAGCTAATTGTTGCAGCAGATGCTACACGAACAGATCGCTTCAGTTACGCGCTTGAAAGGGGCAGCCGTGGCCTACTGGTTAGCGCTTCGGACTTGTAACCGGAGTGTTGCCGGCTCGAACCCCGACCAGTAGGCACGGCTGAAGTGCCCTTGAGCAAGGCACCTAACCCCTCACTGCTCCTCGAGCGCTGCTGTTGTTGCAGGCAGCTCACTGCGCCGGGATTAGTGTGTGCTTCACCTCACTGTGTGTTCACTGTGCTGAGTGTGTTTCACTAATTCACGGATTGGGATAAATGCAGAGACCAAATTTCCCTCACGGGATCAAAAGAGTAGCCTAGAAATCTAGACGCGCCCCTAGCGGCAGCAAATTACATTTGCTGCCAGGGCTAGTCTAGCAACTCTCCGTTGGCTTGTGAGCTCCAGAAATCGAAACTCAATCAGGCCAATGAAATCGTGTATAGAGTCGTTAGGTGGGCTTAACATAATGATTGATGGCAGAGTTGCAACGGTTTGGCTTGAATTCCCTGCTACTTGAAAACAAATAAGATGGATGTTGCTGTTGGCGAACAGTGTGACACGAGTTAAGCTTTTATTAAGTTGGCAAACGTTTGAACTAGCCAAGTAACTTCCCATGGTGGGAAACGCATGGGACTCATAGCGTATATATATATATATAGAGTATATATACTTATACTATATACTTATATACTTGATGTAGTTGCACAGTGAGGTCAGGAGGTTACATAAACTGAGAGGTGGAGAGGCAAAGGCCAGTATTGGCCCATGGTGAGTTTCCAGGGTCAGGTGAGTGCTGAGCTCCTCCGCTCCTCTGTCTGTCCTCCTCAGGGTACGAACATTGCCGCCGGCAGAGCCATGGGGGTGGTGGTGGCCACCGGGGTGCACACAGAGATCGGAAAGATCCGTGACGAGATGGCCGCTACAGACCCTGAGAGGACCCCGCTGCAGCAGAAGCTTGACCAATTTGGGGAACAGCTGTCCAAGGTGTGCCCTACCTTCCTCAGTTTGTCTCTATGGCTTGCTTGCTTGCTTTGTATCTTACTTCAAAAGATGATCATTGCTCTCCTTTTTTCAATACCGCCTTCAATATACCCCCCCCCACACACACACACACACACTTTGTAGGTGATCACACTGATCTGTGTGGCAGTGTGGGGCATCAACATTGGCCACTTCAGTGACCCTGTGCACGGCGGCAGTTGGCTGCGGGGTGCTGTTTACTACTTCAAGATTGCCGTGGCGCTTGCTGTAGCTGCCATCCCTGAAGGTACATGCTAATGGAAACAAGCGGCCTCCTCCCGGATTCGTTTGGCATTTGCACCTTATGACACTCATGTACTTTATTCTTTTGCTCTCCTCTCACTGCGTTTGTTCCATTTGTGCGTCGGTCTCCCTGTCTCCCCCTCCAGGTCTGCCCGCTGTGATCACCACCTGTTTGGCACTGGGCACCCGCCGCATGGCGCGGAAGAATGCCATTGTCCGTTCGCTGCCATCGGTGGAGACGCTGGGTTGCACCTCTGTGATTTGCTCCGACAAGACGGGCACCCTCACCACCAATCAGATGTCCGTCTGCAGGGTGAGCAAGAGAGCGGGAGGGTGAAGGAGAACGAGAAGGAGAACAAGAAGAAGGAGGTCATAGACAAGGAGAGAGATGAGAGAGAGATGAGAGAGAGAGAGAGACAGAGAGAAGGAGAGATGGGGGAAGGAGGGGGTAAGTAGAACCCAGGGGAGGATGCAAGGCAAGGCAAGACAGAAATGAGCAGAGACCCGACTACAGGTAAATATGAGAGAGGCAGGAGAGAGAAGCATTTGATTAAAAAAAATGGGAGAGTAGTAAACAATGAACACAAGAGTGTCAGACACTCATGGATTAGTGATTGAATGATTGAGAGAGTTGTAAGAATAATTGCTGTGTATGATAATGTTACACTCACAAAATGTGCTTACAAACCCCTTTACAGTACAAAGGCACGTCAAATATGAATGTGCATGAACCTTAAATAGTCATGTTAACCACTAACATTAAATAACATTAGTAAATCAAGCATAACAGGTCTTAGTTAGTCTGAGATTGTTTTTAACCTTGAATGACATGCAGCCTATTCTAACTTTAGATTGTCGGACTGTCACTGGTAGCATACTAACTCAATGTGTGTGTGTGTGTGTGTGTGTGTGTGTGTGTGTGTGTCTGTATGTATTTGTGTGTGTGTGTGTTTATGTGCGTGTGCGTGTGTGTTTGTGTGTGTGTGCGTGTGTGTGTCTTTGTACACATAGTTGTTTGTTGTGGATAGTGTATCTGGTGACAGATGCATCCTGAATGAGTTTACAGTGACTGGATCTACTTACGCTCCTGAGGGTGAAGTGTGAGTGTCTCTAACCAACATGCACATACACACTCTTCCACACACACACACACACACACACACACGCACACACACACACACACACAAACACTTGCCCATACAGATAGCTCACTAAACACATGCAGCTGATCATGCACTTTGACATTTGCTTCTGCTGTTCTATGTAATCTTTGGTCTGATTATTACAGAAAAACTGATAAAAACTAAAACAGCATGTATTTAAAAGGATATAACAATACCTCAATTCATATTAGTCCTTCATTATTCAATCACATATCTGTTTAATTGTTGCTTTTTCGCATACCTCAATTTCCCTAGTTCTCCTTTTAATTGTCTTCTACATTCATGTTTAACATCTGTATTAGGGCTGGGCGATATGGCTGAAAACTGTATCACGATATAAGTATTTAATATCAGTCGATATCGATAATTATTGATTTCCCCCAGAAGGGGGAAAAAGTTCAATTTAAACACTTTTATTTTAAACTTAACCTTCCTCTGATTTTAATCACCTCAGTTATCAATCAAAGCAAACAGGGAAAAGAAATAGCAACACAATCATGAAAAACACTCAAATAAATAAATGTGCACATAAGTCTGAATGAAAAGCAGCACTGGTTGAAGCCTGGAAATATTGTAAACAAAGTAGCTTAATTTGCTAGTTTAGTCTACTGGTTAGACTGTTCAGTTTCCCCACGTGTGTTTAAGTTTCAAATACTTTTTCTCCTTGGGACAGGCCCGTTTGAGTCTTGGAAAATAGTTTTCCATTGGGATTGAGATGATTAGAATTTAGCAGTCAATTTGAATGCAACAGTTTTGAACAAATTCGTGCAGCGTGCTAATGACGCTAACCGGATTTAATAGCAATTTAGCCAGTCGTCTTGCACGATTGTGAATGTTTGGATAACATGTGCATGCTGAGAAGGGATGCGCCTTTTGAGAGAGAGAGAGAGAGAGCGCACGGGGCAATGACTCGAGTCTATGTTGAGGTAGGCCTACTTCTATCGCCTACTCTGGTAGAGTTGCACATACTAGCTACAATGCAAGATATAGCCTATTTATTTATAGACAACGTAAGGCGGGAGGCGTGTGTTGCTTTTAATTATCGAATGTTCTATCGAACGTATATTTTATTGATATCGATTACATATCGCTATCGTTTTATCGCCCAGCCCTAATCTGTATACTGTAAGCTCTTCTTTATCACCCTCTCTGTCTGTCTGTCTCTCAGGTATAAGGATGGCGCAGTTGTGCGCTGTAGCCAGTATGAAGGCTTGGTGGAGTTGGCTACCATTTGTGCGCTATGTAATGATTCATCTCTTGACTACAATGAGGTGCGTGGGTCATATGTCTTTGGATATGTGTGTGTGGGTCATATGTCTGTGGATATGTGTGTGTGTGGGTCATATGTCTGTGGATATGTGTGTGTGTGGGTCATATGTCTGTGGATATTTGTGTGTGGGTCATATGTCTGTGGATATGTGTGTGTGGGTCATATGTCTGTGGATATGTCTGTGTATTTCTCAGTGCATACAGTATGGGTGCAGCATGTCTGTAAACTTATTCTGATGAGGTCGTAACACTTCCACCTATCCCCTCTCAGCTCTACCTAGTAAGCGGTTAGAGTATGTGTACTTTTTTATATTCCAGGCTTGTATTTCTTGACGGCCCATACATCCCATTAGAATCCAAATAGTCTGATGCACGTTTTTTTGTCTGTAGTCTGAATTACATGGAAGAAAATAAACAAATGTGTCTCTTCTCCCTGTGTCTCACCCTGGCTCTCTGTGTCTCAGTCGAAGGGCGTGTTTGAGAAGGTGGGGGAGGCCACTGAGACAGCCCTGTGCTGCCTGGTGGAGAAGATGAATGTGTTTGACACAGACCTGAGGGACCTCAACCCTGTGGAGAGAGCTAATGCCTGCTGCTCGGTGCGTCAGAGTGTGTGTGTGTGTGTCCTACTGATTGACAAGGCTTATTTTTTCTGTGCCTGAGTGGTGGTGGTGGTGGGGGGCAGTATGAGTAATAGTGTGTGTGTGTGTGTGTGTGTGTGTGTGTGTGTGTGTGTGTGCGCGTGTGTATTTGTATTTAACTGTCGGGAACTTGTATACTCATTTGTGACATCACAACTGACATTTGTGTATACTCATGTACCCCCACCCCCCCTGTGACCCGCAGGTGATTAAGCAGTTGATGAGGAAGGAGCTGACACTGGAGTTCTCCCGAGACAGGAAGTCCATGTCTGTCTTCTGCTCCCCCAACAAGCTCACAAGGTCTGCCTCCGGTGCCAAGATGTTTATAAAGGTTAGATTCTGCTTTCTCCTCTCCATGCCTTCCAGCAACTTCCTGTATCTCTCTCTCACACATGTACACACTTTCTCCCTCCCTCTTTCTCTCTCTCTCTCTCTCTATCTCTCTCTCTCTCTGTATCTCACTTCATTTGTATTTCACCCTCCATCTCTGTGTGCTGTGCAGTGTTTTATTTCTGACTGTGTTTTCATTAAAAATCTATGTGGTTCTGTTTTGATCTAATACAAAAAGGTACATTATAATATTTATATATTAAAAAAAGGTGCATTTTATTACCAATGTAAGCCAATGTGTTTTGCACAGATGTGTTTATATTTGGGCAGGGGATTAAGGGGAAGTAAATTAATTTAAATAAATAAATGAATAAACAAATGAATGAATGTGCTCATCTATACTCCATCAGTACAGACATTCAATCCCTTTTCTCCCTTTTCTCTGCCATGTTATTTACTCCCTGACCTGCGTCTCGGCCACTCTTGATGTCCAGGGTGCTCCGGAGAGCGTTCTGGAGCGCTGCAGATGGATCCGTCTGGGTGGCGGGGTGAGGCTGCCGATGTCGGCGGGCCTACGGGAGCAGCTGCTGGAGACGGTCAGGGGGTGGGGCTCGGGCCGTGACACGCTGCGCTGCCTGGCCATGGCCACGCGCGACTCCCCGCCCGACCCACGTACGCTCAACGTCGAGAACTCCGCCACCTTCGTAGACTATGAGGTGAGCCCACTCTGACGATGGTGGTGATTGGTCTTTTCACTCTGAGTGTTAGATTGATTGTTGGTGGTTATTTTATTTATTAGGGCATTAATTGTGTGTGTGTGTGTGTGTGTGTGTGTGTGTGTGTGTGTGTGTGTTTGTGTGTGTGTGTGTCTGTGTGTGTGTGTGCGTGTGTGTGTGTGTGTGTGTCTGTGTGTCTGTGTGTGTGTGTGTGTGTGTGGGGGGGTATATATGTGTGTGTGTCTGTGTGTGTCTGTGTGTGTGGGGGGTGTATATGTGTGTGTCTGCCTGTGTGTTTATTTGTACGGGGTTCTGCTCACCTTACAGTGTGACCTGACATTTATCGGGTGTGTGGGGATGTTGGACCCTCCGAGGAAAGAAGTGCTTAATGCCGTTCGAATGTGCAGACAAGCAGGCATACGAGTAATCATGATCACTGGTAAGTGTCTCCTACTCTAAGACCTGGGCTTCATTGGAAGTGCAACTGAAGCAGAGTCTAAGAAATAGAAGATGGTTCTATTTTTTTAACGTCCACAGTGCACACGCACCACTGTAATGCCTGATGTAGCCAGTTCCATTGATATATATAGTGAAAGCTATTTGTTGTGGCATATGCGCCTCGATCATTCAGCTTCAGTTGTGCATCCAGTGTAGCCTGGTAACACTTTAAGATAAATTACTTTACTTTTGTCCTGATGGAAGTTTCTCCTCTACATTTAACCTGTCTGGAGGTTAAATGTAGGTCTGGAGGTCTGGACACTTCTGCATCTAGTGCTAGGTTTAATTAATTTATCATATCATAGAGATATTGCTTATTACCAGTGTTGGGCAAGTTACTTCAAAATCGTAATGTACTATGCATTACTTATTACTGTCATTTCAAAGTAATTTGTTACATTATAATATTACTGTCTCTGAATTGTAAGGCATTACACTACTATTGCATTACTTTTAAGTTACTTTCACCAAAATATCTAGAAATATGGATTTGCCATTCTAAATGCAGTTTATTACGCTCAATGCAGCTTGCTCTTCCAATGGAGGGAGATGTGGTATAGCATAATGACTGAGCTAGGCTTAAGGCAACAGTAGAATGCAATAGGCACAGTGCTCATAATGCAATACAAGGAACAATCATAGTCAGAATTTTGTTAAAAACCGACAAAAGGTCAAAGTCTGGTAAATTGTGATAGAAATACTGTAACTTTAAGGCCTAGGCCTACTCATTAAAATCAATAGAGAGCCTACTATATTGTAAATCAAAGCCTAAAGGAACCATATGTAAGATTGTGGCCAAAACAGGTACTACAATCACTTTCAAATTACTGTAGAGCGGTGTATCCCCTTCCCCTCCCCTCCCCTCTGACTGGCAGAGTTGGCAACCGGATGACGAAACACTACTGACTTTGTGATTAGTAGATAGGTGGAGGGTGGCGCATTAGGGCCAAAACACAACATGACAACATCAACATCAGTTGAGGGCTGCAACTTCACTTTTTAAATGACAATATCCTGGCCAGACTACTGTTGTCAGTGATATAAGTATTTGAAATGAACATGATTTCTTAATGTCTAGTGACATATCAGGGCAATTTTATGATTAATTGAAATTCAATTTTTACATACGGTTCCTTTAATAAAGACATGTCAAGATGGTGGCCTGCTGGCCATTTCGGTGCCCTAAGTGAGTGGCTTTGAGTGAGTGACATTTAAATGATAACTCAAACACCTAAAGTAAAATAAAAGGCCTGAAAAGGTGCAGACATGAACGTGAAATATGGTAGCAACTACCAATATGTGCAGATGAGCACACACACATACACATACACACACACTGACACCCATCCACTCATGCACACATAGATTCAAACTCTGACTGACCAACATTCTCTGTGACGGCTTGAAACGGTAGAAATACTGTAACTTTAAGGCCTAGGCCTACTCATTAAAATCAATAGAGAGCCTACTATATTGTAAATCAAAGCCTAAAGGAACCATATGTAAGATTGTGGCCAAAACAGGTACTACAATCACTTTCAAATTACTGTAGAGCGGTGTATCCCCTTCCCCTCCCCTCCCCTCTGACTGGCAGAGTTGGCAACCGGATGACGAAACACTACTGACTTTGTGATTAGTAGATGGGTGGCGCATTAGGCCAAAACACAACATGACAACATCAACATCAGTTGAGGGCTGCAACTTCACTTTTTAAATGACAATATCCTGGCCAGACTACTGTTGTCAGTGATATAAGTATTTGAAATGAACATGATTTCTTAATGTCTAGTGACATATCAGGGCAATTTTATGATTAATTGAAATTCAATTTTTACATACGGTTCCTTTAATAAAGACATGTCAAGATGGTGGCCTGCTGGCCATTTCGGTGCCCTAAGTGAGTGGCTTTGAGTGAGTGACATTTAAATGATAACTCAAACACCTAAAGTAAAATAAAAGGCCTATTATTTACAGACCATTAATGTGTATTTTTAAACATTAATTTCTGAAGAAATGCTGTTTTACTTATAAATGGTGCACTGTCACTTTAAGAGCATTGATCTTTACGTTGTCATAATGCCCTTTTGCCAGCTCTTGTTTACAAGCCTTATTTGTTTGAGTTACATTGATAGCACAATATTAACAATAATATGCACAATGTTAAGTTGTTTTAAGCAACCTTCATTGCTTTGGAAATGGAAGTATGCAATGACATGTTGCTTCACATTTCGTTTTGCGAATACAAGTGAATTATGAGCCTGGTATCCACCTAGCTATCTGAATGGAATGCGTTTCAGTCGACTCAGCATATCATGTGCTTCGTGTAGCCTAAATGCTTGGAAAACGAATGATTGAAGACCCACCAATTCTAGTACTACGTGGTGATTGAGAGAACCCAAAAGGTATCAAACTTGCATGTAACATCGTGTTAGTGCATTTTGACATTGTAAACGTTATTGATGAAGAGTGAAACGCAGTTTGCAGTAAAGCTACTATTCATTGGTTACATTTGGGTGCCCCCTCTGTCCTTTGGTGCCCAACGCAAAGTGCGTGATGCGCGTGGTGGGAGCGGTGACACTGCCAGGCTACGCAATCTTTTTCTGCATTTCTATCCCTTTATTCTCTTCAATTTAAGTTCACAGCGCAAAGCTGACATGCACAACAGCATAGTTTGTGTTTTTATCAAGAATCAAAAAGATTAGCGTGGCACTACTTTAGATGTTTCATTAATTTACTTGTGCTATTTCGCGAGCTGAGAGATCTTTCGGTTTCGCACACAAAGTGCACTAACTATTATGTTCTTCATAGCCTTGTCTCTGACAAGCTGAAAATAATGAGCGTAGGCTTATGTCCATCCCGCAAATAGAGTCCGCCTGCGAGTCTGCTGCAGCCACAGTCATATTCAACCAGTATCAGGAGATAACGTTCTACTATTTTGCGCGGATTTTTTCTCCTCTGTTGTTCTCGCGTGGTGTTTGCGAATATGTATCAAAACAAAACAAGCGCTTAATTTTGGGTTAAACTTCATTTTAACGCGCGTTACTGAAGTTTGTACCGAGTAAATATTACCCAATTTTTTTTTTGTAATGCCTTACATTACCGCGTTACCGCAAACAGCAATATATTACAGTAATTACATTACTTTTGTAACGCATTACTCCCAACACTGCTTATTACACATAACTGATGACAACTGGATGTGAATATCTATTTTATTTTATTTTTAATTTCCCATCGCAACATTTGGGGGGCCGTATGAAACCTGCTGTCGGGCCGGATCTGCCCCCCGGGCCACATCTGACACCAGAACCAGACGAAAGTAGTTACAGTAAATCCAGAGGACCACATTACTGACCAACAAATTCACAAATCGCATGTACTGCCGCAGAATTATACAAGTCCTAGATCCATATGTTTGGCAGCTTGTTGAGGAATGTCTCTCAGTTCTATTTTATTTCTTTAGTATATTTTTAGGTCTTTATGCCTTTATTTGGATAGGACAGTGAAGCATGACCGGAAGCAAGTGGGAAAAAGAGATGGGGTGGGTCTGGGAAATGATCGCAGGTCGGACTCGAACCCGGGTCCCCATGGGCACTTGGACCCAAACTTGGCCAATTGCTTAGTCAGTTGCGCCACAGCACCCTCCTCTCTCAGTTCTATTTTGCCATGATTTGGGGCAGTGAATAGACAAATCCTTTTCAGGGCACTCTGAGTTCTCCTGCTATGCATTCTATATGTGGAGCAGGTTTTCATGATTGTAACTGGTGGTTACATGGTTGTGATTTATGAGCTAGCTAGCCACTCACTCACCAGTAAACAGTGTAATCCTGTACAGGTCAAGGAACCACCCAAACAATATTTACTCAGGTGCAGACATGAACGTGAAATATGGTAGCAACTACCAATATGTGCAGATGAGCACACACACATACACATACACACACACTGACACCCATCCACTCATGCACACATAGATTCAAACTCTGACTGACCAACATTCTCTGTGACGGTTTGACCTTCAGGGGACAACAAAGCCACTGCGATGTCCATCTGCCGGCGCGTGGGCATCATCACGGAGCAGGAGGAGGAGGAGGCCACAGGCGGGCCCTTCAGAGGGGGCCTGACAGGACGGGAGTTTGACGAGCTGCCCCCCCACCTCCAGAGGCAGGCCTGCCGCACTGCCCACTGCTTCGCCCGCGTGGAGCCCACCCACAAGAGCCGCATCGTGGAGTACCTGCAGAGCCTCAGTGACATCACAGCCATGGTGAGAGAGAGTGAGAAAGAGAGAGAGCGAGAGAGAGAGAGCAAGAGATATTACAAAAGGCGGATTGTGTGCTTGTCTGTGTCTGTAAGGTTGCTCTCTTCATGGAGAGGGAAGCTGCCTCAAATCAATGCAGTGTTAGTCCTAATGCAGTTCATACACATACTTTAGCCAGGCACAGCTGCACTCTAGCTCTTGCCTGTGCTGCAGTTGGGTCTGTCTCCATCAAGCCCCCAGTAGTAGCCACCAACCATGTAGAGTTACACACTGCCATTTCATACCCATAATATCATGACTATAGTTTCTGTGGCTTTCCTAATTTTAAACATCTATTGTCTGAAATGGAAGGTAGAGAAAATGTAGTACTCGCATTGCTCTTATTAGTGATTCACGTGGAGATCCATGTTCTACTTTCACACTAGAAAAAGTTACAGAAAGTTACAATAGACTTTATTGTCATGTCAGGCAGGAAAATTGTATTTGGTCTTACCAATGAAATAGACAGTACATACAATATACAAAGTATAGACACAAATCCATAAAACAGTGTTCATTGAGACAACATGTACCTAACTAAGCTATATATTATATTCTTGGCCAAAACAGGTCTAAAGGGGAGAAGGGTCTGAAGTGAGTTTGAGACAGCACCTAGACCTTGAATAGCTGTACGTATCAGTCAATACTGGGAAAGGGAGAATTGTTAGTTTTTTGAGTTGTGATTATTGAAGCTATTTTGGAAGTTTAAGTTGCAGTTAATTGAGAGTTGTTGCATTGGAGATATTTTTTCTTTTTTTTGTTTATTTCAGTTAATTTTTTTTTCTTTCTCCTGACTGGCATGTTTATCTGCGGCGAAAGTAAATAAAACGCTTACAACTGCCTTTGCCCAAACATCTGACGCACTGCCTCTAGTTTTTCCACCGCCGTGAGGTTAACCCGACTACACAGCATCATCATGTTTGTTTTGTCAATTCAGACTGGTGATGGCGTGAATGATGCACCCGCTCTGAAGAAAGCTGAAATTGGCATAGCTATGGGCTCTGGGACGGCGGTCGCCAAGTCGGCCTCCGAGATGATCCTGGCTGACGACAACTTCTCCACCATCGTGGCGGCTGTCGAGGAGGGCAGGGCCATCTACAACAACATGAAGCAGTTTATTCGCTACCTGATCTCCTCCAATATTGGTGAAGTGGTCTGGTAAGTGTGTTGTTATTGTGACTGACCTAAAGCCTGACTGCCTGTGTGTATTTGAGATGCCAGTGCTACACCGTACTGAGTTACTTTCAGTTGCCATGGCACTGGATGAGTGCTGTCGAGTGCCAGATAGTGCTTATGCAGACTGATTCTGGAGCCACCTGCTGTGCAGTGTAACACCTCATCACTAATTATCAAGTAGCACAAAGAAGTGCTGATGAATGCAGGGAAAATGCTTGTTGCCATCTTTTTCTTTGCTTGCCTACTCTGCTCACGTCATGCACTCTCTCTTTCTGTCTCTTTCACTCTGTCTCTCCTCCCTTCTCCCTCTCTCTGTCTGTTTCTCCATCTGCCAGTATTTTCCTGACAGCAGCCCTGGGGATGCCTGAGGCTCTGATTCCTGTACAGCTGCTGTGGGTGAACCTGGTGACGGATGGCTTTCCAGCCACCGCACTGGGCTTCAATCCCCCCGACCTGGACATCATGTCCCGGCCTCCACGCAACCCCAAAGAGCCTCTAATCTCTAGCTGGCTCTTCTGCAGATACCTCATCATTGGCTGTGAGTTCAAGTCATCTCTCTCTCTCTCTCTCTCTCTCTCTCACTCACACACACACACACACACTCACACACACACACACACATACACACACAGAAACACACTCACACACATTTCAGATACAGATGTCAGATACAGAGATAACATAATAACATAATTTTGCACGAACACAGGAAATAATAGCAAATGGTGATGTCTGTGAGTGAGATGATGATCATCATGTTTTCATCTCTCCCTCTGGTAGGTTACGTTGGAGCCGCCACAGTGGGGGCGGCTGCCTGGTGGTTTATGGCCGCTCAGGATGGACCCAAACTCTCCTTCTACCAGTTGGTAAGATACCAACATGTGCTGAGCCAGGGGGAGGGGGATTGCTATAGGAGTCATTCCGTGTCAAATCAGATAAAGTTGTTGCACACCGTCTCAGATTTTGTTCAGACCTTGTCTATATAATCAATGGGTCCTAAAACTGAGGCCTGTGAAATATTTCTGTGCAAATCTTCTGTCTTCATATCTTTCCCAGACCTTAAAATTCTTTCATTTTTACAGCTTGAAAAACACATGCCATGTTTAGGCATTAATATCTTGACAAATATTTTCCCTAGCCTCCTCAAATTTTCTAGAGTGGAAGACCAACTCATAATAAGCATGTGTAAACAATTTAAAGTCTGTACTAAATGTCTCCTGACTTTCGAAAGGTTTCAGAAAAATGTGCATTTAGTGATATTGAGGGTATTAAAAAACAGTTTTTTTTATTTGGTATCAGTCACTATTTCCTCTTCAAATACATCAGTTTATTAATGTTTTCCCACAATTTATGTCCACAACAAATGACCATGACTATATCTGGATTTGATCTGATTTGACATGGAATGACTCATAGAATAATATCTTGCATTCATTAGAGGCAGATGTCAGAGAAATGCTCTCTCTCTCATATTGAACATACTTTCTGTACTTTCTGCAGAATGTTGAGTCAAATGGTACATTTTTAAAGGAACCAAAAGAGAGAGATAAGAGATGACTATTCCCTACAAATCATGTGCGCTGTCATTTCTCTCTCTTGCGCAAACACAATGTGTATGTTCCTAATAGCCTGCGTAATTCTGCATAATCAGAAATAGCCTACTGTCATGCAATTTAAGGGTAGGCCAACTTGGAGTGAATTTACACACGGGAGATTCTTTCTCTACTCGTAGCTGAGCAGAGTTGGGTGTAATGTGTCAGTAATCACACTACAGTTCCTACAGTGTGTGAGCAAAGATTCCTATATTCTCACATTTAGCCTTTAGATGATACTTCTTTGCTTTTCTATTTACAATTAGGCTGTTTATACGAGCTAAAAATAAAAGACTCAGTATTCACCTGAATAAAAAGAAAATCGTCCCGCATGTAATTTCAAAAGTAGACAGACAAAGCCTATTTTAAGCTAAACAAAACATACCGTATTTGTTGCCCTATAAGTGCAGTTCATCATCTGCTTATCAAAGTAGACGCAGCAGGTCTCTTTCAAAATGCCCTGTTACAACTGTAGCTGCATGCTCCCGACTATGTTGAATATTTAGAAAGTAGCCTACATGACGGCATTTTTGAGCGAGCGTCCGATTTTTGGCTATTGCCCCCTTGGCCCCCGTGCTTTTGGCGTCTATGATTCCTTACACAAATTAAAGGGACACCAGGCAACGTTTTCGTGTTAATTAATCATCTTCGTAGCTCGGTATATGGTTAAATGACTTATTACAGGGTGAATGAAGACTCTCTCGCCCACCCCTACCGCCCTAGGAAGAATATCCCACTTGCAAGTTCGGTGTATCCTACCCGCCGACCTTCAGTCTCACAAGGTCTCAGACATCGCGAGAAGCAGGATCAGTTTACATCCTGCCTGGTATCCCTTTAACTTAATTTAATATTATGAATTGCTTTGATAAATGATAAATTGGGCTTACCTTGGGCTTACCTTAATTTTGAATGATGGCCATTAACAGCGTTTGGCAACTACCTCAGAAAGAGGTAGTTGCCAAACATATCGTTACTATCCATAATTTTATCATGTAACGTTATTCAGCTGTATAAACATAGCCTACCATGTTTGTTTTATTGATTCTCTATATCACTCATACAGTATACAGACAAGTATTAAATTACGACTAATTAGAACCCTCATTGTTGTACACACTAAATGGACCAAGTGCTTCGTAGGAACTGAGGTTCACATAGGTTTTGCTCTGTCAACTTCATTTTGAATTGGTTGCTGGTGGTTACTGCTGATCTGCGTTATACAGTAGCTCATTACCATAAAGTTGATCAGACTTCAACTGTCTTTTGACACTCTTGCTGCTCAAAACGCGCCACCGATGGTCTTGCCGCTGCTCATAGCAGAGAGACGCTGGCTCTTGTAGAAAATGAATGACTTCCATTCGCCAGGCGCCTCCGTCACTTTTGGTGTGTACATACTGTACAGTAAGTTTTCAGGTCTGTCCTCTCTCAGATGGAACAGCACTTCCAGCAAGTTTTTAGGTCTGTCCTCTCCTTGGCTTCGCTCTGTATTTTGTCTCAAATGTGCTGTGGATCCAGTGACGCTCACATATCTCTTTGTACTTGTTGATTTCACTCCAATGCTCTTCTCCTGCAGTCCCACTATCTGCAGTGCAGTGAAGGCAGTGCAGAGTTTGCAGGGGTGCAGTGCTCTGTCTTTGAGTCACCTTACCCTATGACTATGGCTCTCTCCGTACTTGTTACCATTGAGATGTGCAACGCACTGAACAGGTACCAATCCCTTCAGACCAACACTGTTTTCCATCTGTTTATACTGTATATACTGTATATTTCTCTTGTAGTGATTAGCATGCAACGCAGATGTGTTTTGTAAGCAAAACCTGACTACAGATATGAATGATCGATTGGATTGTTATTGGTGTAAGTGACATTTGTCTTTTGTTTGTCTTTGTTTTATTGCAGCCTGTCTGAAAATCAGTCTCTGCTGAAGATGCCCCCGTGGTCCAACCCCTGGCTGGTGGGCGCCATCTGCCTCTCAATGGCGCTTCACTTCCTTATCCTTTATGTCGACCCCCTGCCTGTAAGTGTGTGCATGTATGTGTTAGTGTGTGTGTGTGTGTGTGTATGTGTGTGTGTGTGTGTGTGTGTGCATTCCTGTGTTTGAGTATGTACGCTACATCAAAACATAAAGGGCTCTATTTTAGAGATCAGAAACGCCTGGTCAGAAACGCAAAGATTAAGGTGTGTCCAGTCCACATTCACTAATTAAACGGCGTGATTTTGTAATCAGAGGTCAGGCGCATTGGTCAAAAGGAGGGTTGTTCTTATGTTTCCTAATCAGTCATGGGTGTGTTTTGGACGTAACATGCTTTAAACCGATGAAGGTGACATCTGTTATTCCCTCAGCACAAAATCAATCAGTGCGTCGGTATTTTGACAGTCAGCACATTTGAAGGAATCTGCTTGCACGCAAAACCGTGGATGTGACACAGGGATTCCACTAAACCTTGCTTTTCTAAAACCTGTTTGTGACTAGCACAATATAGCCTACATGCATCTGCACTCGCCTATTATTTGAACTCATAGGCAAAGTGAAATTAACTTCACTGTGGTCTTATAGGCAACAACAAAACAGTTCTACACAGTTATTTACTTTCACTATTGACTGACTAGGGGTTACAATCGAAAACATAGCCTGAAAAAACACTTACCCCAAAAATGTTCGAATGACTGAATAAAAATCCTAAGGATATTTATCCTGCAGACAAGTTGTTTGGGACTTTTTGGATCATGCACCAGACCACACCTGTTTTGTTAATTGTGGAGCGCATAGCGAAACATTCATCACTGAATTGGGTGTAAGATAAGAACAAGCTTTGCGTCGCACTTTGCGCCGGGTGTCCTGCCCTAAGACTTTGTATGATTGAGTATGATTTGTAAACACATCTCTCTTGGCTCGCCCTTTTTCTTCCCTCTTCCTCTTGCCTGTCTCACTCTTCCCTCTTGATCCCAAACCTCTGCAGGTGATTTTCCAGATCAGGCCCCTCTCCTGGCCCCAGTGGGTTACTGTGCTGAAGATGTCTCTGCCAGTCATCATGATGGACGAGGCCCTCAAGTTCCTGGCGCGGAACTACATTGAGCCTGGCAACGAGCTGGAGCTGGAGGAGGAGGAGGAGCGTCCGCAGCGCCATGGCGATAGCGTCGGGGTGATGGGCAGGCTGGCGGAGTCTGTGAGACGAGCCCTGAAGGGTGTGTCCTGGACCTTCGTCCTCATCTCAGCTCCTCTGCTGCTGTGGATCTACAGCCTGGACTCCGACATCACCAACATTTTCTGGGAGTGAGGCAGATGGGGGACGGGCAGGAGTGGGATTAGGATTGGGGATGGGATTGGGGATGGAGAAAGGGGGAGGTGGAGATGTTGTGGATAGGAAGAAGGAAGAGTTGTGCTGGCAAGGACAGACAGACATGATCACAGGTGCGTGAGTTGGAGAGTAACAAAAGAGAGAAAAATGTTTGTGTGTGTGTGAGCGGAACTGACGACAGTGTGTTGGAGGGAACTATAATAAGATTTAGAAAGGATGTGGATAGTCGCAAGGCAGTGACAATCAGTCAGAAGGAGAGCCAATGTGAGCATGCCATACTCATCACACATTTGTTGTATGCCATCAAAGCAACATCAGAAGTTTGAAAATATTATGAGGGACTGATTATATTTATGTTACCAGATGAACGGCACAGATGTTCATCATGGCATTCACAGAAAAAAACAGTTGCTCAAACAATTGCTTAGTTATGAGAGGAAATACAAAGAAAGAGAGAGAGTAAGAGAGAAAGAGAGAGGTCAGAACATACAGTACTAGAGATTGAGGCAAGCTGAGAGTTGTTCCTCACTCTGAATACTTGGCACTCTCTCCTCTTCTCTGCTCTTCTCTTTGTTTTGCTTTAATTTGGATTTACTCAACAAGGATATGGAAGCCTAGCATAATATATATTTTCATTAGTCAATGATGTTTAATTTGATCCACGGCACTGATAAACATGTGATCGTGTAGTTGATTATTTTTACACAGCACTGATAAACATGGGTTACTGTAGTTCATTGTTTTCTTTCTCTGCACTGCCCAACATGTTAATGCAGTCCTCACTGGCCTTCAAGTGTCACCAGTGAAGCAGACCATGATGATGTTGGGAAATCCCAGTCACATCTGCCTGTATCTTTAAATGCAGCATGTAAACGTCTTTTGCATCATACTAGGCTACACATTACAGTGAGCTCCATCAACCCTCTTTCTCATGCCATGTATAGTACAGTTGTGGCCAAAAGTGTTGGCAGTGACACAGATTTTGTCTTCTGTCTTTGTCAGCAAACTTTGCTGCCTCAGTTTGTGTGATGGCAATTCACATTGTTTCTAGATTTCTTTGCAGAGTGATCAGATGCATATTACCATTAATTCATTTCAAATAGCTTCATTAGCATAAAGCGTTAAGTTTATCACAAAAAGAAAACAATTTTCACTGTACAGTGAATTACACAAGGTCCAAAATAAAGGGATTTCACTGAAATTCATCCAGTTTTGAAAGAAACGAGATTGTACACAGGCCTTGGAATTGAGAATCAACTGGAATTTACAACAATTATTAAGAGGAAGTAAAAGATATCAGCTGGACTCTTATGCAGTGTGGTACGCATCCTGTGTCAAAGGTAGCCTTCTGTGGCTCTACAGCTCCATCTAAGGCACCACTGGACTTTCGAATGTCTGATTTTCTTTCAATGATGCTCACACACACACACAGACACACACAGACACACACACACAAACACACACACATGCACGCACGCACGCGCGCACACACACACACACACATAAATACCTCTTCCTCTCACTCACACAAATGCACACAGTTACACACAGAAAGACATGAACATGTTTACTTTCTACTTTCAACTTGCACAACTTTCATTTATAATTATGATTATTATTATTATTATTGTTATGGTTATTCTTTTTGTTAATCATTTATACCTATGACATTGGTTTTGATGTTGTGACTTGACTGTCCTAGTTCTCCCATGTGCCTCTGTGCAGTAGGAGTCAGTGACATTTGTTTTTCTGTATCCTGTTTCCTGTGGGCTACAGCATGACAAAATCACTGCAATCGTCAGATAAACTAATTACTGAGCGGTAGGCTGATTGTATGAAAGACATAGGCAGAGGAGAAATATTGCCTGTGACATAACAGAGCAGCAGAGAGAGTGTTAAGAGGAAAGGGGTGACATGTCTTTTCTCTTTGGTCAGTGTCTGTGGTCATTCCTTACTCATTTGAGTGTGGATTGTACTCTTTTGAATCCAGTTAAGCAAAAAAAGGGAGACAGCATAATACATTCTTGTTCATTTTGAAACAGATTTTGAGATACCTTCTTTCTCTCTTTAAAACTGAAGGGAATTAATTTATAGTATTTTGTGACAAATAATGAAAACCATTAATTTCATTCTGTCCATCTGCAGAAAATGGGAAATGCTTTACGGAATGGAAACACCAATAAACAGTTCACTACTATTTTCAGCTCATTGTTTTTTAAAACATGTTTGGATGATTCTATCGGTCAAGTTGAACATGAACTTGTATATGATACATACTAATGAACATGAATACTAATTCAAGTATTATAAATGAAAGTTTGTCAAGCACAGGTGAAACTCAAATCAGTAGTATATTCAACTTCCTTGCTAACTAGTTCAAGTTCAAGTTCAATTTATTTCTTTGTCCCAAATGGGCAATTTGATTGCAGACAGGATCACATACCACACGACAAGACACAACACAATACAATACAGACAGATATGCACAAAATAATAATTTAGTTGTGATAAATAGGTCTGACAATGCCTAAAAAGTCAGTAAAACCAAGATAAAACTTCATTAAATAAGTTAGATATAAGATATTATATCTATAGATAACTACAGATAGTGATACTTATCATTAGCCTACTTACATTTGTTTGTCTTGGTAAAACTTGATGTCTTAAGCCCATAAATCATGTCCACATCCAAAGTGGATCACTGACAACTCTTACAGTTGTGGTCAAATTGGTTGGTAACCTTACAGCGCCCTCCTTGGTTTTGGAAAGTGACGTCTTACAAGAAATCACTTACAAGACATGATGTCCAAAACCAAGGATGGAGCTGTAAGGTTACTAACCAATTTGGTAACCTTATTTGGTGTATGGTGCTGGTCATATAATTAGAATATCATCAAAAAGTTGATTTATGTCAGTAATTCCATTCAAAAAGTGAAACTTGTATATTATATTTATTTATTACACGCAGACTGATATATTTCAAATGTTTATTTCTTTTAATTTTGATGATTATAACTGACAACTAATGAAAATCCCAAATTCAGTATCTCAGAAAATTTAAATATTACTTAAGACCAATACCAAAAAAGGATTTGTAGAAATGTTGGCCAACTGAAAAGTATAGACATGAAAAGTATGAGCATGTACAGCACTCAATACTTAGTTGGGGCTCCTTTTGCCTGAATTACTGCAGCAATGCGGCGTGGCATGGAGTTGATCAGTCTGTGGCACTGCTCAGGTGTTATGAGCATAGAGAGTAAAAGAAATGGACGAACAGACTCCGTCGTTTTCAATGGGAGGGCACTGAAGGTTTTTTTAGTTGGCTTGCCATAGTACTGTGCAGACTCACACTTAGTGACGTTAGCCATCGAACTGAATCTTGTAACTCCTAGATGGTTTACATAGAAATTCTTCTCACACTTCCTTCACCTTCAAAGTCATCAAAGTTAAACATTTATTTATGTATTATTATTAATATCATCCTAACAAGTGATATCAAGTCGTGTTAATGTTGAAACTACCAGACATGATCATCTTCAAACACAATCATGGTAGCCTAAAACAAAACAAAAAAGTTATAGCCTTTCTTGACAAATATTGGTACTTGTATCAAGAAGGATTGTGGTTTATACATCACACAAACTTAGTCAGGGCCAATACACTATCAAATAGACCACTGTAAATGTTAGTTTAAACACTCAAACTTTTCAGGTAGCCGACAGGCTAACCTTTAGCATTTCCGAAATTGTATGTCATTGCATACCGTAATGCAGCTCACATTAGCCTACATGCTGCAACACAGGTATGAAATATATGTTTTAGTGAGTGTCCAAAGGGGTGAAAGCCACTTTAAATCGGGTCACATTATTGACTGTTGTGTGTCCGAGAGTCAGCTTGTGGGTTTTGTAAGGGCCAGCATGAGGGACAAGACCTACAAAGTTGTGGTGAGTTAAGCAGGGAGGTTGGTAACATTAATGCTGCTAGGCTACTGTAGCCTTCATACTGTATGATTCATATCAATCATTAACCTAGGAATACTTCTTTGTGCATTTAATGAACATTTTGTGTAATAATTCACGGCAAATTAATAAACTGAATATGGTGGTCCAAGAGCACCATGCACCAGTCCATGCATCAGCCCAACTGAGCAGTGATGACAGCATAGGATGACAGTCAGGTAAGCACTGCACCATGTTGTTAGCGTTAACCGCTTTCACACACACACACGATATAAAATACACGATGATAAATATAAAATTAAATATTAAAACACTATTATTTACACGATTACTCCTGAAATAACTGCTATTAACTGCACGTAGTGATGTGCCCAATGAAGCGAAGCTTGTGTCGAGCAGAAAGGGGCGTGCCAGATGAAGCCCCGGTTCGAGGCTTGTGTCGTGTCCATAAAAATCATGTGACTGATGACAAACGAGGCCTCGGCAGAGAATAGGCGTGTTCGACTTGGACTTAGGAGCATTCAGTTCAACCCAGCATGCATCACATCAAGTCAGATCTGCACAGATCTGCCTCAAGATCTGCCTCAAGTCGAACACGCCTATTAGGCGTGTTCGACTTGAGGCAGATCTGTGCAGATCTGACTTGATGTGATGCATGCTGGGTTGAACACAATGCATACTGGGATGGACGCAATGCTTGCTGGTTAGAAATTCTGTCCGACTTCTGTCAGCCGGGAGGGACTTACCACCGTGACACCATGTCACATGACCTTAAAATATCGCGGGAGTCTTAGCCTGCAGACAGATCTTGCAGTTGCCTTCCACGAGCTGCACGAGCTAAAACATGCCCTCATGACGTCAGTTCAAAGACGGGAGTCTCATGCTGCTTCCTTATGTTGGAATATGCGAAAATAAACAAAAATCGAAGGGATACCTTCTTATACGTGATTTCTGCAACAATGGTAGGCTAGCCTACTGAAAACGTTTGGATATTCTGTTATTTTCTGCTGTTGGCTAAATAGATAGACACACATATTGGGGAAACACTTGATATTGAATTTATGTGCTACAATGCAGGCCTGTTAACTGTATGACAACAGTGGTTTATTTAAACTACATCATAAGAATTTATTTCGTCAGTCATCATGCTCATTTTAATGAGTAAGAATGAAAGTTCTGCTGTGTTTATTGCAAACAACATTCCGCGATATCTCCCACGATGTCTCCTGCGAGTCACGTCAGGCAGACTGTAGCCTGTCTGTCCGGGATGAGCTGCCCTCTGTTGTAGCTCCTCCCGGCTAGCCTCTGAATATCACGTTTACGTGACCAAGTCAGATCTGCCTCAAGTCGAACAAGCCTATTGTCTACAGGAGAACTGCCACTCTCGGCAAACTTCCGGTTTCTGAACTGATTGCAGTTCCTTCTGTGGTTCCACATGAGGGCGCTCGTCCACGAGTCCAGAATGAATGGAGGTCTATGGAGCTGTACCCCTCAAAATCCACTTTTCTCAGGATATAATTTTTTTTCATGTAATTAGAATATTGTATTCGAAAGGGGAGGCAAAGCAAATACACTTGGTCACTTAATTGTTCTAAAATGCCTTTCAAACATGTTGATGACGTCATTCATTGGCACAATGCTAGTGTGTTATGGGCAACAACAACCCAACCTGTAAGAAATCAAAAGGACATAAGTACTCGTTCATTCAACTTTTGACCTATAACCCATGTTGAAGTTATACAAACTACAATGAAATCTGAGATTTGTCAACGACAATCAGGTGAAAGAGACAAATTTAGCCGTCTAGCTCCATTGACTTCCATTCATTTTGCACTCATGGCGATCCCCCCCAGTGAAACTGGTGGAACTGCAACCAACATTCGGTACAATATGGGACTTAATACGGAGTGGCCAGGCTCTCCGTAGACGGGCTTTGGTTTAACGTTAACCTCTTGAGCCCCCAGCCCAAAGTTTTTAACGGTTTTTCACTTCAGTCGTTGGCCACTAGTCGGAGCTAATGCGCCGATTACGAAGTGAAGTGTATAACATTAAATGTAGTCTGAATTTGGCTTTATATAGTTTGGCCTATTGGGCTCTCAGTCCCCCACCACATGTTTCATGCGCTGTTCACGCAGCAACACTAATATCAAAAACAACTATTATGTGATTGTAGCAGGGTAAGCAGGTCCTGCTCTCTGTTGTCTGTCTCTCACTGATTACCATGATTGACAGACCCGCCCAGTCATTAGCCTTTCACTGATATATTGGCGGGCAGGTGCTTCCCATGAGAGCACTCCTGCCTTTTCCCCTTCCGGGGACCTGATCATGGTGTTGCAGTGAAATGCACTGGTTTGGCTGACTGGTTGGCGTCCTGATGGGCTGCTGTACAGCCAAGTGGCGTCAAGTTATCGCTGTTTTGTGCTAAGGAGTTGTGGCTACTGGGCGACGTGATTTGTTCAGTTTGGACAGGGCTGGTCCCTCATAGGATTTTATTCTGTGTGGCTTGAAGGTAAGCTCCTTCACTCTGATGCTCACCTACTTGCCGTTTTTTATCAAATAGGTAAAAGGAGTAACTATAATATTTCTATTTTTATAGAGACGGCACATTTGATCGTTGAAGAAGATTGGCCACCTGGTGCATTGCCTGCCATCACCAACGGGCTGCTGTTTTGCCTCTGGATGTTTATTTTCTTTTGTGCAACCGTTGTATTTTGTGTTATTTGTTTGTCCCAGTTCAGTACCACTAGAAACAGGGGGCCTTGACGGGTGGTTACAGTCTTTAGTTTCCCTGGTTTCACCTGGTGTGCCTGACGTGAATGTTCGTCACTTGTTGCAGTGTGAGTGTGAGTTGTGTTGAAGTGTCATAACTTGTTTGCAGTGCAGTGTAAATTGTGTGCACGATAGCTCTGTCTCTCTCCCTCTGCTGTTCCACCAGTGATCAAGCCCCTGTTCTGTCTATTGTTTTTATGTCAAAAACAGAGACGAAAACATGGTGCGGGCAATGGAGGAGGTAGCTGCTGCAGGCATGTCAGTATGCTGGGCATGTCGGGTCCTCAAAGTCCCTCGTAGCACCTTGAGGGACAGAGTGAGTGGGCGGGTTTCCCATGGCTGTCGTACAGGCCCATGCCAAAAACTCTCAGTGGAGGACGAACAAGCTCTAGTGGATTAGCCTACTGCCTGTACTGTGCAGACTATGGTTTCCCGCTCAAAAAGGCCCGGCTCATGGCGTATGCCACCGCGGTGATGAGGAAGAGAAGCAGACAGCCAGAACTGCCACCACTAGGTAAAAAGTGGTGGAGCTGTTTTAAGAAGAGGCATGCGGCTGTTCTAAGCATGAGGACCCCGGAGAGCATCGACCGGATGAGGTCTGTCAATGCAACTCTGCAGACGGTGATGCGCTATTTCGATTTTTTTGGAAAAAACAATGGATGAGAGCATGGGCTGAGGGATAAACCAGCACAGGTTTATGTAAGGGATAATGTATAGAACGCCGGTCATTGTCGGGAGATAGGTCCCAACAGGGCGAACCGGACCCCGACGCGCAGCGGAGGGGTCTTGTTCCGCCCTGAAGGGACCTATTTCCCGACAATGACCGGCGTTCTATACATTATCCCGCTTATTACACGGCTACCAAAACGACACAATAAACTCCCCACGATATTAGCCTACATGGCCTAGGCTATAGCCTATTTGTTACCGTTTCATCATGGCTTTTGCTGAGAAACAAATAGTTCGCAACAACACACGCTGAACTTGAATCAAACATTCTTTAGAACACAGCTGATCAACCCTCTGCTTTAACTTTTGAATGAAGTTCCAATCCTTGCGTAGTGATATGAAAGAATTGACTTAGAAGTACAAAGCCCATTTTCCTTGACAGCGGTCTGTTATACTTAACAACGGTCTGTTATTCAGAATTAGCAGACCGCCGAATGTTGGGAAGGCCCATTCAAGTGAATGGAGCATTCAGCAGCATTATGAAGAGCCGTGTAATAAAATTGCGATAAAACCGGATTCAACATGGAAAACAGCAGAGGCAAAGTAGTGGCAGGGCAGGGGATGAAATACCCATTTCAATGGGTCCCTGGCACAAGAGACCATGTGTCAGTACTGGCCTGCTTCAACACAGCTGGGGAGGAAATACCACATTGATCATTTTTTCAAAGTACTTCCCTGGGGGCGGGTACACAACAGGGGGCCCCCCAAATGCCCTCTATGGGAAATCTCCGGCGGGGTACATAGATAGTGATCTTTTTTTACGGTTCTTCCATCACTTTGTCTTTCACGCGAGGGAGGAGCGCCCTCTGCTCCTTATATTTGATGGACACAAGGCCCATCTCCCGCCACACACCTCACATGTCCTTCAGCCCCTGGACGTGGGTTTCTTTGGCCCTTTAAAGGCAGATTTTGCCAAGATGGCTGGCAATCTCTGCCATTTCAAAAATTCATACATAGTGAATCGGACAGAATTTGCTAAAGTTTTCCGCCATCCGTACCAGCGGGCTAAGGCTAAAGGGGTTGCGGTGGGAGGGTTTAAGGAGTGTGGCATCTTCCCTCTTGATAGGACGGCCATCAAAACCTGCCGCCTCATGCTCTCTGGTCGCAGAAGCCCGACCAACGCCACCACCACCACCGCCGGACCATCCTCCTCCTCCCCAGTGGGGACCTCTGCACCCCCTCTATCCATACCCTCGACCTCTGCACCCCCTCCACCCATACCCTCGACCTCTGCCCCACCTCCACCCATAGGCTCCTCCCAACCACCAGACTCCCCACTTTCCCTGACCCCTTCTCAGAACCCTCTGAACCACCCATTGGTGGAAGCAGGGTTAATCCCCCGTGACCTGGCGGAGGTCCTGACCCAGATCACCTTTCAGAGAACCACTAGGAGGAAAGTTACTGCTGATGCCCGGGTCATCACTGGGGAGGAGTATGAGAGACTCATACAGGAAAAAGAACAGCAGTTAGCAGCGACCAGAGAGGCAAAAGAGCAGAGGGCCCGTCAGAGGAGGGAGCGAGCCAGTACCATCGGCCTAGGGACCACCACCAACCCTGCCGCGGCCTCCAGGGAAAACCCCAGCTGCAGGAAGGCCCCAGCACCGGTAATAGAGTTTAATTGACTAAAAGTAAAAAAAAAATGAAAAAAATTTTTACAATAGTGTCCCTTGCAGGTCAGAAGAGAAAAAGGAAATCAGCTGGAGGGGCAAAAACTTCACCTTTCTTTTGCCTACTTTTCTGTTAGATGTCTGTGGCAGGTGCAAAAAGATTTTTCCGCCGGGGGGGGGTGGGGGTATTGTGCCATGGATGTTCTGCCCGTTGTGCATGGAGTGGTTCCACTGCACATGTGAGCAGTGGGACAACTGGGATGACGACGATGATGAGGAGTTTGAGTGTGAGCGGTGCCGGGTCATATCTGCCCGTTGCGTGTCCCGGCTGAAGAATGAATGTTGAATTGATGTTGATCCGTGTGTGTATGTGAGTGTATGAGAGAGAGAGCTGATTTATTATTATTTATTATTTAATATAAGTATTTATCTATTTAATGTATCTATTGTTGATGTTGATATGTGTGTGAGTGTATGAGAGAGAGAGCAGATAGATAGATAGATAGATAGATACACTGTAGATAGATACGTAGATATATACTTTATTGATCCCCAAGGGAAAATTCAAGGTAGCTTAAAGACATCACACACAACATACACATACAGTATAAACAGGATGATAAAATAACAAATCCACATGAATAAGTTGGACAATAAGAGATACAAAATCCACATGAATGTACAAGGGATGTTTAAGCATGAGAGTGTGTCATCATGTGATCGTGCACATATGTTCAACAGTGCAAGGATACAGTCTAGAGACCAGCAATAAATATGGTCAATATGAGAAAAGATGTAGACATAGTAATATAAAAACTATAGCAGTGCAAGGATAAAGTTTCAAAAAAGGTAGGAGGGAGAGGGTGAAGAGGCAGATAGACTTCTCTGCATAGTCTATCTCTCCTCTTCCCTTTTGTGAAGCATTGTAGAGTTGTATGGCCCTGGGAGTCGGTCAGTGGTGCATGGCAGTGTGCGTAGTCTTGAGCTGATCATGCTCTTCTAATTTGTGATAGTGCTGTGGAGTGGATGACAGTCATTGTCCAAAATGTTGAGCAGTTTGTTTAGGGTCCTTTCATCTGATATTGAAGTGATGCACTCCAGTTCAGCGCCCATGACAGAGCCAGCTTTTCTTACCAGCCTGTCTATTTGCACACCATCCCTTTTCTTAGTGCTTTCTCCTCAGCATACCACAGCATAGATGAGGACACTGGCAACAACAGACTGGTAAAACATCCAGAGGAGCTTACTGCAGACATTAAAGGACCACAGCCTCCTCAGGAAGTACAACCGGCTCTGCCCTTTCTTGCAGAGTGCTTCAGTCTTGACTGACCAGTCCAGTTTATTGTCCAGGTGTATCCCTAGATACTTGTAAGTGTTGAAAGAATTGTGAATCAGTCTTATACCAGTACTGTGTGTTTCTTGTGGCCATTTGTGATTTTGTACCCATGTGTATCTCATATGTGTCTTTGTCAATATGAGTGTCCTGTGTTTATCCTTGAATGGTCATAATTCAACGAGAGCCCATCTAGGGACCTTTTGCTTATCACCAGGTGTGAAACATTTGTAGAAACAGTAGGGGGCCTGGCCTTTGAAGAATATCAGGCAAGGGGGAAGTTTTTGTACTGACTAAGTCCTAAACGAAGTCTAGTACTGGTTGCTAATACGGCGGATTAGGTTTAGACGTGCACCCAGTACGCTTGAACATAGCAAACAGAGAGTTCAGTAATGTTACTATTATCTCGCAGGTTTATTTTACCTCCATATATCATACAGCGGCAATAACATTAACTCATAATACATGTAACCAAAACAACAAACCGAATTGCTAACCACAATGGCTAGGCACAAAGGCACAGTCGAAAACTGTTTGCTTCCCAAATAAGCAACACCTGTGTCTGGGTTTCCTCTAGGTTAAATGGCCTACCTTGGCTGACCCGAGGTCGGCTTAACCACAAAGGATGGGTTAGGGCTGGGGTTAGGTTTAGGATTAGGTGCCTTTAAGTCAGCGGTGGCAGCGCTGCCTGGAAGACAACGTTGGGGGCATAAAACACCATTGAGCGTGTTGGAGTCCAAACCGAAACTTCAGTTGCAGTGATTGGACTTGTTGTTGGAGCTCCTCTACCTTCCTCCTCAGGGCTTCGTTTTCATCTGCCAGCTGATGTGTGACAAGTGCAGTAGTGGGGGTGACACAGTAGGCATGATCACGATGTACTGATGTACGCTGAACTCATTCCAGGCAAACAAACAAACAAGGGATACTGCCTTTCTTCAGTCGTTTCTGCCCCATAGTCGTTGTTACAAAATCCTCAAAAAGGAAATGACAACTGCAGACACGAGTGCATTCAGTTGGAGTGAAGCTATCCCTGCAGATCTTGACTAGCCACTTTGATCTCACCTCAAGATCCACAGGGAAGCGATGAAAACTAATCATTCCTTTGTATTTTGACGAATATCCATACATCTACGTTCTATTTAAACGCAACAAGCCTATAATGTGTAAGATGTGGTGTAGGCTACCGCACCCGCTCTGGGGGTCGTTTCTAGAAGAGTTAGCAACGACGTTGCTCAACCACCATGGTACGACGCAACTTGCGACCAAACAACAACATTGTTACACCTGTTTCCAGAAAGCATCGTACCTGTGTCGCAATTCGCTACCTCCGACGTTCGAACGCTGTAGTTCCAACAACGTTGTTGATGATGCAGCGATAGATATCATTGGTGGAAACAGTGGCAACGTGTAATACCCCACCCCCTAGAAATTCTCTGCCACAGCCTATGTTGACATTTTTCTCATTTAAACCGAGTGATTAATGCTGGCATTGTCATTATCATCTGCAAAAACCTAAACCTATTAATTGCAAGTATATAAAACATTTTACTGAAGCCGACCAATATGTGCCATTATTTGTGTTAAATATCTATGTTGGAAAAAATGTATGGTTGCAGGTAGGCTACGTTAATCTTAAGTTATATCAATAGCCTAGAGTAGGTAAAATAATGTTACCGTTAGCATTGGTTGAGTGATAGAGGCCAATTTGATTATTGATGTATTTGTAGAAAACCATAAATGCGGTTATAGGCTACCAAGAACATTGATAACTGCACTAATTGCAACTTTCGACTGTCATCTCATTTGCTTATAACCATAACCTAGGCTACTAACAGGAGCTAGTGAGTTAGCCACAACATGTTCGCTACGTGATGGTTTTCTAATGGAAAATATAGGCTACCTGAAAGATAACCTGATGATGCATCCTAAACACCGGGCTGGGACATTTAGCTCAAAGTCTCAAAAAGCATCTGAGTCAACGTTCATTCCCAAACACCCATATAAGCAGGGTTGGGTCAGATTACTTTGAAATGAAATCCATTACTGACTACAAATTACATGGCAATTTTTGTAATCAGTAACGTAATCAGTTGGATTACCAAAAACATGTAACGTAATCTGATTACTTTAGGATTACTTCAATAAATATGCCCATTAAGTAAAAGACACCACCTCAGAATTGATGAAATAATTCTCATTCTATTTTTCTTCTCCACCCTTCTCCAAACATGCACAACTCAGCTTAACCTTTATAAGGGCACACCTGGACAAATAATTTAGCTTTCGCTGGATTTTTTTGACCCAGGGACATGGCCTGAGATTGGCATAAAAAAGGGAAGCGTTAAACCCAAATGACTCCATGTCCGTTTCAATTGTGGGGGTGAGAAAATTATTATTTTGGGATGTTGTTCAACCAGGGGGACCTGGGGCCTGTACTACGAAGGGAGCTTAACCTACCCAGATGTAACCCAGGGTTACTTTGTTAAACCGGGGTTGACAAAACCTGGTTATCTTAAGTGGTGTTAATCGGTACTACGACGCTGATTATGAAGTTGATTTGTTGAGCCGGGGTTAACCTCATTGGAGTTTGTGCGCGTTCACATAAAAGGGGCGGGTTGCAGCGCAAATCACCACTTTCAGTGATGACGCGTTCACCTTATTTTACGGATGAGGAATGCAAAATTATTATGACAAGTTATGAGGAATTAAAACCCACTCTACGACAAAAATCAAATACATCGGCAGTGAACAAAGCAAGGCTGTTGGCAACGTATTGCAGATCGGGTAGCCTAAATGCCTAAAAGTAAAGTTTTATTCCCACATGGTCTTCAAATATGTGTTACGGAGGATTAGTATAGCTTGCGGAATGTCTGAAATGAGTTGAAATAATTAAATAGCCTATTTTGAGTTCATAGAATGCAGATTCAGAAGTGGGCATATAGATTACAGTAATAAGGATAATTGAATGTTTAAGTAGCCCCCATTGACTGATTTAGTGTATGCCTAATCCTGTGAACATTTCAGATGCAACACCATTGCCAAACGCACATGGCAGCAGGTGAAAATGAAACACAAAAACATTATTCAGAATAGTAGGTTTATATATAGCTTGCATTAATATTTCTTAATTATGAAAACATGTAGGCCCAGCTTATAGCCTTCACTTGGCCTCTGTTTTACAGCTAACAAGAAAAAGGTGTCTTTGAACACTACTGTAGGAGGTAAGGCACTAGAGTGTTTTACAGTAGCAGAAGGTTGCCATCGCAAATAATAATGGAAGGCCGATTATGGAGGGGGTTGAGGGAGGCATTCGGTCGGATTCTGGTGCTGTGGAAATGTGTAGCCTTGTGCAGGGTCCAGTAATATGACATTCAATTCAACACGTTTGTTAAAATTGGGATTTTAATTTATTAGGCCTACTGTAGGCTATGTCCGATTTATTTTCGGACATAGCCTACAGTCTTGCATCACCGATGGAATAGCCTACATGAATTTCCACGTAGATCTTGGAAATTCCTAGATCATCTGACAAAGATAACGAATTCCCTCGGCTGACAATATATATCTTCATAGAGAATATCGTCCGGGTAGGCTATATATATTTTCTGGCGGTCTCTAAAACCCCTCGCCCTGCGAAGAGAGTCCCTCACGATTTGCGCTCCAATGTTGTATGGATCATCCAGGTACGCCGACATGTCTCGGGAGAAATTGTTAGTGGAGGGGTGGTACTTATAAAGGGTGTGGTTAACGGAAACCTCGGGTTAACCAAGAACATAACCTGGTCGGAGCAGGTTTGAGATGCAGCGTAAATTGCCATGGCAGCATACCTCGGTTAAAACCTATCCACCTTTCGTAGTACGGGTTAATCGGGAAGTTACGCCACACGTGATCAAGTTACTCTCGAAGTTACCCAGATAAGCCAGAAACCCCGCTTCGTAGTACAGGCCCCTGGTGACTTTCTCAAAGTAAACGGTAACAATAAAACAAGAGGCTACATTAAGATTAGGAAGAAAAGATCAGGCAGTGTGCCGAGAGGCCTGCCCCAATAGTAGTCTATGTAAGTTAGTAAGTAAGTATATCTTTTGATCCAGTGAGGGACATTTGGTCTCTGCATCTATCCCAGTCCGTGAATTAGTGAAGTCGAAACGGCAAGCCTAAAGGCCGAAGCCTTAACCAGTAGGCCATGGCTGCCCCAAAAGTCAGCATTTGAACATTAAACCACACAATGATCCAAAACATACAGCCAAACAAGGCAAGAAATGGTTAACAGAGAACAATATCAACATTTTAGAGCGGACCTCAATCGATCAAAAAAGTGAGCACAAGGCCAAAGTGATGGCAAATAATCGTTCCTGCCTCAAAACCCAGATTGCTGCTAAAAAGGTGCAGTCTACAATCATTGTGGAGACATGAAGAGGCTTAGTGGGTATTATATGAACCATTTTGAGAGCTGTGGTGGTAAATAAAGATGTTTCCAGTGATTGTTTAAAAAGGGTATGAATAATTTTGAACACGCAATTTTTCATAAAAATTTAAAAAAAGATAAAAACACTTTTTTTTATTCCATGTTTTTACCACATTGTCTTGCAACCTTTTGGCATGTGCAAGTGCCATTTTAAGTAAGAACAAACATATTGGTCAAGAGAAAAATCAATATTTGCCAGGGGTATGAATAATTTTGTTCTTAACTATATCTTAAAGTCTAAAAAGTGAACATCCGAATGAACTGCTTGTCAAATTAAAAGATAGCTAGGCTATCATAAAAAAAATGTTGCATTGTTTGCATGATAAAATGTAATCAGGTAATCCCCAACAATGTTTTTGTTTGTTCGAAGTGCGTGTTTAGGGTGTGAGAGGGGAGTCGATGTGCTTTGATTCCAGCTTGGTAGTAGTAGTCTATGCGATTAAAAAACACGTGTGTGTGAAGTATCCAAACAATGATAACGCTTTCATTATGGCTGCTTTAGCCATAGACCTTGAGCTACTGTACAGTGGGTTGGGTTCCATTTAGAAGTGTCGCTTTCCGTGATTCACACAGCTGCGTGAAATGTATTACTACTGATATGCAAAACTATTAACTTTTCGCCAAGAGGTGGCAGCTTAAGTCCGCTTGATACTGTAAGCCATTGGTTCCCAAAGGAGATTTTATTTGGGTCGCCAGCATAGCCTAGTGACAATTTATGTTGTGTAATAGGCCTAGCATAGGGCCTACCTTATATAGCTTATAGTTTGTTAACAGTCACGGTTTTGTCATAACTCCCTCTATGCATTTTTGCATTTAGAATAGCTCTGAAACCGGGGGCGAACACGTCGCAGGTGGGGGGGGGGGGGGGGGGGGGGGGTTGTTATCTCAATTGCAAAATTAAACAATATTTCTATCGGGCGCCTACAATGGACTAGGCTGGGTGAACTCAGCCTGATCTGCCGGCGATTCCTTTTCGATTTCTTAAAAGATTGAGCTTGGTCTGGCGAAAGCCAGACTAACCATGGACCTCATAGTTGCAAAATGCAAGGGAACATGAATCAACATATTATTTGCACAAACAATAACGGACAGTAGCTCTTCAACTTGGCCCGTTAAAATGTGTATGAACAGTCTAGCAACGCATTTCATGAAGGCCCTTTTGGACATGTCAGTTATTTGCACCACTGGGTAAAACTGCATTTTGTTTTAGACTACTGGTATTTAATTTGTGCATTGACAATAAAGCTGAATATCATATGAACTAGATGACTAAACTTATGCATACGTAGAAGAAGAAACATTCTTCTACATAGCTGTTGAAAACTGCATGGAACTGACAGGGATTGTTTTGTTATAATAATAATAAATAAATAAATAAATACATTATGCTGCTACCTTCTGCTTTTCCCAAATACAATGTAGCCTCAAGGTGTACCTTTTATCAGTCCAGTTGCAATGGATGGACTGTGATGAACTGCCCTACTTGTGATTGTTTAGATATTTTAAAGGTTTTATAACAATGCTACAAATTTTTTGGCAAGTGCTACAAATCTATTCACCTTTGCAGCGCCAGTAGGCTACTTTGTGTGCGGCCCGCAAACACACATTCCAAACAAGCATACACAAAAGTTTCAAGAGTGGGGGATGGAGTAGAAGATGGAGACAAATTAATTTACATGATTTATTTTCGCGGAATGGATGTACAGGACTGAGTGGCGGTCATATTTTGTACCGCTATGCGGTACATCTAGTTTATAATGGTGTCATGACAGCCAATTGTTAAGGCTCATCACTTCATAAACCTAGAAGATAAGTCAGGCCAAACACAGTTATATGTCAAGTTGTCATGACAATATCATTCCAAGGAAAGTATTCATGACACAATTATAATGGTGTCGTGACAATCAATTATTCCGGCCCACCACTTCACAAACCTAGAAGATGAGTCAGGCCAAACACAGTTATATGGCAATTTTGCATAGGCTAATGTCAAGTTAATGTCATGACAGGGACACCCTCAAATAATGTCATCTTGGCTAATGTCAAGTTGTTATAATGATGACACCCAAACAATGTCAACTTGACATTCCAAAAACCGAATGACACATTATGACAACAGTCATAAACATCAATAATGTGTCATTAATGTGCATGACATGTGTCATGTCATTTTTATGACGGTTACATGTCACTCTTATGTAGACCCCTTCAAATAAAGTGTTACCGGCTAAAGTTATCCTTCCTTTAGTTTTGTTCTAGTAGCCTACTGTATGGCTTTAAACAGCTGTAATGTTTTGACAAGCACACACATTTTGCCTACTTTGTTCTTGCAGCTTGAATATCTGAAATAACTCCTCTAGCTTTGCTGTCTCCATCCTTTCTGTGTTAAATGTGTAATGTGTAAATAGCACTAACTCAAGTAATGTGTTATTAGCACTTACTCAAGACTCATCATGGATATACCATGATGAGTCTTGAGTAAGTGCTAATAACACATTACTTGAGTTAGTGCTATTTACACATTACACATTACTTTACAAGAACACAATTAGGCTTATTATGAATATCTATCTTGCTAGTCATTACAATGTGTGTGTGTGTGTTGTCTGCCTCTTTTTATATAAACCAAAAATATGACAATGTAGGCTACATTATTTACAATGGGAAAATTGTATGGCCTAATTCATTTTTGTATGAATGATGTTTTGTGAGTGGACAATATTATAGGATTGTCATAAAGTTTAGATACCAATACACTGTATTGTGTTTCTGTTCCACAGGAGCACATGGGTGTACTCACGAAGTGATAGTTGGTGGCCTTACAGTACATCAACAACACCTGGACGGACAAGGAATGGGTGGAACATTTCAGAATGTGAAGAGCAAGTTTAATGATGTGCAACATTCTCCGGCCTTGGCTGACATGCCAGAACACCAATTATAGGCAGGCTGTAGAGCTAAATTTGTCTCAATAATATTTGTATGCACAGAGGGGGATCCACAAATATTTCTTGATTTGCATGGGTGTTTTGATACCTACAAATAAAAAAATCATATTTGTAACTCTTATATTGATTTTTACAAATATAGATGTGCATTTGTTAATAAAATGCCATTTGTAAAACCTAAAATTTCATTTGTGAAATGTGATTCTGCATTTGTGAATCACCAGCACACGCATTCTTTGCTTTCCAAAGCTACGTGTTTTTGAGACGTTCACGCAGTTTTCGTTTTCGCATTTGTGATTTTGAGACAATCTTTGCGCAGAGGAGCCACCCAGATAGCCTACCTTTAATTCGCCTGCTGACAGACTTTCTAATCCAATAGATGGCAGTGTTGTTCTATGGGACTCATAACACACAGAGCTAGCGAACCTAGTTCTTAAATGTAACAAGTTATGTCTTTTACAACAAGCTTTTTGATGGAAAAGTGGTGTTTAATTTCCATAATCTTTGTTTAGTGAACGCATAAAACCGTTAGCCTGGCGGGCCATCCTATATCATTGAAATGTATAGTCTGGAATCGAATCATTCACCTGCTTAATCCAAGGGGCGGGCAGAGAATTGTCTTTCAAACTGCCTAGGCATGCAATAGGCCAGCGCTACGACCATATCCGTATCCGGTCGGCAAAACGGCAAATACATCCTTCTTCGAAAGGAATGACTTAAGTGCATTGTGTTGCTCTACTTTCAAAGAAAAGCACAAGTCCAACTCCTTGTGCTACCGTCAGTTTGTAAGCGAAATCAAGAATTACGATCTTTGAGTTTGTTTAGCGTTACCTAGAAACCGAGGCTTTGTTCTAGAATCTTTGGTTAAAACTTATCGCAAGCAAAAACCGTTCTGTTCTCCCTGTCGGGACTTATTTTCTGGTTTCCACTGGATTTTTTGATTGTCGGTGCCGTTAAAGTAGTAAACGATTATTAATGCCAACTGGGAGCTAGTTCCGATGTACGCGGGCGGAAGAGGGCGTTAGATCTTGCTCACAACCCAGTCACAACCTAACGTGATGGTCATTTTCACGTGTGATTCATGCGTGATTTCAGTGGTCTATAAATGTAAATCGTTTGCAAGGTTCAGCCTCTTTTCAACACGACTTAACTTTGGTTTGACTGTGCTGAGAGTTTGTTGGCTGTTATTGAGACAAAGACACTAAAGACATGACGAGATGAGATTTTTTTTTATTCACGAAAAACAGATAATGATAAGCAGACTAGGAATCAGAGGCAGAGTCATATTGAGTCGATAGCTTTATTTTGCATGACCTTGATCAGAACAGTAACATTTTCAGAATGTATTAACAACCTATCAAACATGATGATTTCACGCAGGGTTAGTGCCACCTCCGTAGATGAAGTAGATGTCGGTGAAGACAAACTATGAAACATTGCCGTTGCTATGCAACCTTGACTGGGGGAGTCGCGGCGTCCGAAGTGTGCGTTAGCTTAGTGCTTCTTACTGATATATTTCTACTTTACCGGCACCGACAATCAAAAAATCCAGTGGAAACTAGATGGCAGAAGTGTGTAGGCCAATCGGCCCACCATTTTTTTCTACTTCGCCACCTACAGATGTTTGACAGGTATGATATTTCGAAACGCCATGTTATTTCCCATAGACATTCAACGCCCGGAAGTTGGGTGGATCCGGATGTTTCGGAGGCAGGACTTATTCCGGAGAGGTCTATCTAGAAGTAATCATTCTGCCAATGTTAGTTTTGGACAGGATATTTACATGCCAACACAAAAGTTGTAAAAGTAGGCCTAGCCAACTAACATTGATTAATCCTGGATTTGAACTCTCTAAACACTGCGGAGCTCTGTTCTAGAATCTTTGGTTTTGGTTACAGCAAAGATCCTTGATTACTAGCTCTGCTTGAATCCTCTCTGCTTTGCTAGCTCTGTGCATTATGAGTCCCATAGAACAACACTGCCATCTACTGGATTAGAAAGTCTTACAGCAGGCGAATTAGAGGCAGGCTATTTGTGGATCTGGGTGGCTCCTCTGCGCAAAGATTGTCTCAAAAACACCTGTGCTGATCCACAAATGCGAAAAAGAAAACTGCCTGTGCTGGTGATCAACAAATTCAAAATTAGATTTCACAAAGGCAATTTTCAGTTTTACAAATGCCATTTTATTGACAAATGC
Source organism: Alosa pseudoharengus (assembly GCF_046254945.1). Classification (NCBI taxonomy): domain Eukaryota; kingdom Metazoa; phylum Chordata; class Actinopteri; order Clupeiformes; family Clupeidae; genus Alosa; species Alosa pseudoharengus. The sequence goes on along the minus strand of NW_027468663.1, from coordinate 15,466,547 downwards.
ACATCTACAATTGTGAAAACGAATTTACAAGTTACAAATATGATTTTTTCACGTGTGGATTTGTGCGACTTCCATGCGAAGAACGCCTCAAAAACACGTAGCTTTGGAAAGCGAAGAATGCGTGTGCTGGTGATCCACAAATGCAGAATCACATTTCACAAATTAAATTTTCAGTTTTACAAATGGCATTTTATTAACAAATGCACATCTATATTTGTAAAAATCAATATAAGAGTTACAAATATGATTTTTTTATTTGTAGGTATCAAAACACCCATGCAAATCAAGAAATATTTGTGGATCCCCCTCTGTGCATATTCAAATATTATTGAGACAAATTTAGCTCTATAGGCTGTGCCTGAAGAGCTTCGTGTGGCAATTTGTATTTGGAGGTTGGCCACTAACCTAGACTATAGGTCGATCTCGCATCTCTTTGGTATTGGGTTGTCAACATGTTGCACTATCACCCAAGAGGTTGTGACGACTGTCAATGTAGTAATGAAGCCTCAGTACCTCAAGCATCCTTCAGCCACAGAGTTCCGGCTAATTGTACAGGGTTTTTGAGATTCCCACAAGTAGCAGGTGCAATAGATGGAACCCATATACCGTAAAGATTTGAGCTCCATCTGACAATTCAGTCTCTACAATAGAAAGGGAGACTATTCCATTGTCTTGCAGGGTGTGGTGGACAGGGAGCGACCAGGCAAGGTACACGATGCACATGTTTTCTCCCTCTCTTTCCCCCCCCCCCGAGTTTATTTCTATTTATCCAGATTCAGCAAAATCTCACAATAGGTAGTTACCCCAACAGAGCATATAATACAACAAATTGCTAGGTCAAGGCCAGTCTAGACTTAGTCAGGAATATGTGAGAAACTAGTACTCTCAAAATAAAGAAAAAATGGTAAATTGTAAAGCAATTTACAAAAGATTCACTGAACAAAAATGCTGATGTGGTACATGAAAATTTAGCTAAAAATGTGGAGAATGCAATGCAATCAAGCATTTTGGACGATATATTGTCACAAGCTGGCAGAATAGGCAACAGGCCGATGTGCGTTTTATTTGGAGACTGTTTTGCGCGACAGAGACTGAGTTTGCTGCTGATATTCTGGGGATAGGCCTAGCCAATGTACGACTTTAGCCTTTTAATATATTTGCTGCATTAGATCAGTCTTTCTAGAACAGGCAAGGGCTTTCTAGCCTCACGTCAGCAGCGCTGCATCACCCATATAGCCTACATTAAAACAACCAACGGATGGTGGGCGGGTGCTGTTTTGAAAATTGGTCAACAAACTTTGGTGCTGATGGATGGCTGATGGATGATAATATTCTGTGTGACAAATATATAGAATATCTTATACTATAATATACATAATATCATGATATAATTACAGTATGGCCAGTCATCATGATACAAGGGTATTTTAGAAGGAATGCATTATCATCTTGACATAGGCGTTTATAAATTATATTAATTTTGTAATTTAGCAAGATTATTCATAGGTTTCATCAGGTCCCTTTACACAGGTGCATAAAATCAAGCACCTAGATTATGAATGCAGACTGCATGGTGCTTGATTAACACACTTATGGAAAGGGCATTTTCCTCTCAATATATCATTGTAATGTTTTTTTTTTTAGTTAATAATTAGTTAGGCAGCCAAAACAACATAACATGACTTTTATATTTATGTGGACTCTTGGATTATAAGATCTGTGGTGGTGGATAGGATATCAACAAGGTTTTAAGGTAGGCTAACAGTTAACATTATTTTGTGCAACATATGACACTGAAAAGTTGACATGGGCTGATAACTGTTAATGGGGTTTTCTGACATTTCAAAACAGTGTAGCCTAATTTATTACAAGACGAGGATCACTTTGTTTTGGGAGCTGGAATTTCTTATTCTGCAGTAGGCTTAGCTAGCCTATGAGAGTACTGAATTTGCCTTTTCCGCCGACTAACGAGGACATTTAAGGTTAACGTTAAGCATTTAGGGAGCTAGCCAAGCAGTCTAACGTTAGCCTGCCTAACTGACTGAAAGCTCTTGACCAACCTGAAAGCTCTCACCAACCTGAGACAACACCATCCGTCAGTTCACTGGGCGATGCTGTTGCTTGAACGGAGCTGGGTGGTATTTTGAAAAACTTTCTAATATCCATAACGTTTCAACAACATGTACAAAAAGTGTTTTATCACAGACTGTAAAAGTGACAGACTTCTGACAGGCTTTTTGGAACACCGAAGCCATGACGTAGCGTTGTCAAGGCAGCATTTTCACTGGATCTAAACAAATCAATCTAACCATTGAAATCACCATAGCGGATAGCCCAGAGACCTGGCATAGATCGTGTAGCAAGTCAAATTATTTTTCAATATTGGGCTTTGAAAATAAGGGATATATTTCCTCAGTAATAGGACATTTTGTGACATTTATAGAGAAACCGAGGGGAAGTTATATTGGAAATATGAGTTGCCGGGAATTTAAAACACTAAAAAAAGATTCGGGGCTTTTGAAAAAAGATTTGGGGCTTAAGCCTCCTAAGCCACCCACCCTGCGTCCAGCTCCTTGTCTCCACAAGCCCTCGCCGGCTACAAATTGTGTCTGCGTGTTTCAATGAAAATGTAAGTTCTCTGCTTTTACATATGAGCAACGCTCAGCCTTTTATCCTTAGGCACTGACTGTAATGAATTCACATTAATTTGCGTTCTGTTTATATTACAGTCACCTGTTTAGAGTGTGATCGCTAACATGCTGAGTGCTGTTTTGTGCTGAGAGTGTAAGTTCACTGGCTTCCTTTCTCCCTCACGTGTGTACATCTGTCACAGAAAGCTTGTTCATATGTATGTAGCAGTGTTGACTCGCCACGTCTGTATTATAGTTTGGCCTGGGTATGCATGTATACCAGACGGCTTAAACTGATCGCTACGGAACTAGATGTACCGCAGAGCGGTACAAAATATGACCGCCGCCCAGTCCAGCACATTTTTTCCACAAAAATAAATCACGCTGAAAGGCCTATATGATTCTAACTGTATCACTAAATTGCATTATTCACACTCAATTCTCACTGATATCTGCTAGACAACAAGTACCAAAACATGATTAGTTCATAGATTTCACATGTAAAATTCATTTTATACAACCCCACCTCCATCTTGCCTGTTCTTGTGTGTGTGCCTGCGTATGTGCCTGTGCATGCAAGCGTACATATGTCTACTGTGTGAGTATGTGTCATACGTATGATTACTGTGAATGTATGTGTGTGTGTGTGTATGTGCCTGTGCATGCAAGCGTACATATGTCTACTGTGTGAGTATGTGTCATACGTATGATTACTGTGAATGTATGTGTGTGTGTGTGTATCTGTTTGTGCACATGGGTGCACATGAAATGGGTTAACATGACCCCTGGAGTCAAACGTACGGGGAAAAATGGTCATCCTAGTCCCTACGGTTCTCAAGATATTCACAGAGAACTGTGTCTGCCCTACCCTCCTTTTGGGGGGTCCAGTCCAGCGGGGGGGCTAAAGATCAAAACGAAAAATGACGGTTCCATGCTATCCATGTGGGGTTACATGCCCACCAAGTTTTGTGTACCCCGGTCTTTCAGTGTCCCGGGAATCCTTGTTGGTGTACGTCACTAAATGTACACATACATTATTTTATTGTAAGGCCCCCCATGAACGAAAGTACACAAAACTTGGCATGCATTCGGAGGGTGTCATAATGATCCTACACTTTTAATTTCGTGCAGTTTTTACCTTGTCAGCCAGAGATATTGTGATGAAAACACCTAATTTTTTGCTTTTTTAATTTTTAACTAGGTGGCGCTATACATGAAATAAGTGGTAATGGGATGGGTTGACATGCCCCCTTAAGACCAACATACATAAAAAAGGTGGACCTAGGCCTTACGGTTCTCGAGATATTCACAGAAAACTGTCTCCGGCCACCTACAGGCCAGTTGGTGTATAGTAACATAAATTAATTTATTGTGTGGCCTAAAAAACACCTCATTTTTACTTTTTTGTGTTTAACTAGGTGGCGCTATACATGAAATGAGTGGTTATGGACTTCGCTGCGTGGCAGTCATAATTACAACTTAACAAGCTCCTGACTAGACGCTGTGGCCTGCGTTCATACAGGTTGGTAATGTAGGCTACTTTAGCATCTTGCCCTGTTCCGACTGCTTATACCCAAATGAGGACCTTTGCGGCTTAAGCCCATTGATGCATAGGCTGCAAATTAGGCATAGCTTTGATTTGACCTATATAATTACTTGTGTGATATCGTAGCCATGTTTTCTTTGCAGGAGGACCGTTGTACGCCACCTTGGCCACTGTTTTCCCTGTGCCCTGTTTTAGTATTCAGTTGTGTGTGTGTGTGTGTGTGTGTGTGTGTGTGTGTGTGTGTGTGTGTGTGTGTGTGTGTGAGAGAGCGAGCGTGTGTGAGGGAGGGAGGCCCACCGTGCTGCCCATCAGCCTCTTGTATGTGTTGCTGTATGTTTCATGTTTGTCTGTTGTATGTTGTATTCTAGGCCATTGGGTTACTGCAATATTCGGGAGGGGTAACAATCTTGTTGTGTGGTCACGGATTGCTGTGTATAGTAAATTAATTGCTGTGTATAGTAAATTAATTGCTGTGTGTGTGTCCTGTGACGTGCCCTATATTCTGTGTTTGCTGATTGAAACTTGCTGAAATCTTTGAGTGTTACTTATCCAAACACCTTAATTTTGCACATTGTTGTCCCTGTGAGGTTTGCTGCCCAGAGGCCTAGTGTCTGTTTTAATGTATGCATCTACGTGGATAATAAAATAAACTGTTTTTTTACTTTTATAATACTCCAGTCCCTCTCTCCATTTATTTCCCTTTATTGGGGTAGCCTGCTTGTACACATCTAAAACTCAGATTGTTGGTTACAAACTGTAATTGGTTTAAAGACCCCCCTAGGGGTCACACTAATAAGGTAACAAAGGCAATAACATCTCTATTCGAGTGTGATAGGGAAGGTACAAAGGAGACGGTGAGAGCATTCGGCTCAATCCTCTCTTCAACTATGTCTGAAATAGTTTAAAAAAATGTCCGTCCAATAGTTACAGAGATGGGCAGAGCCATAACATATAAATTAAATTGGCTGGGGTTTGCTTACATCTATCGCATTCTGGAGATATATCTTTGTAGATCTTAGCCAGCCTCTCTTGAATTTTGCACTGAATAAGGCCATGCCGCGCACATATTGAAGATTTATGCACACGACTAAGAATTTCATCCCACAAAACTTCAGATAACTCTTCTCCCAAATCCTCTTGCCACAAGGCTCTTATATTATCCAGTGGATCTGGACGAAGAGAGAATTTGATTATAAATATCCGAAATTAACCCTTTCAGTGAATAACTACTGTAGATTTGAAAAACTTATCAAGACGTGCCTCGTTGGGCAAATTGGGGAAGTTTGGGAAGGCTGTGCGAGCGAAACTACGAACTTGTAGGTATCTAAAAAAGTGATGTTAAGTGAGTGAGAACTGCTCTGAGAGCTGTTGGAAGGACGCAAAGGTATTGTTAATGTATAAATCCTGAAAAGATACTATGCCTTGATTAGACCAAATTGAAAAAGCATTGTCTACAAGTGATGGAGGGAAAGTATGATTATTGGCTATTGGAGCTTGGATGGAGAAAGATTGTAAACCAAAGCAGCGTTTCAATTGAGCCCAAATTCTAAGAGAAGTTCTCACAAGCACATTCTTACTGTACGGAGAAGTGGAGGATAAAGTAGAAGAATGCACCACAGCCTTCAATGAAACCGGTTTAGTAGAGAATGCCTCCATGGTTACCCAAGTGGGCGCGGGATCTAAAGTTTCATATTGGAGCCAGAATTTTATAATTCTAATATTAGCAGCCCAGTAATAGAATGTCATATTCGGAAGAGCCAACCCCCCAAGTGGTTTGGGTCTCTGTAAATATTGTTTACGCAACCTAGGAACCTTTTTATTCCAAATGAATTCTAAAATTAGACTATCCAGTTTACGGAAAAAAGATTGAGGGAGGAAAATGGGGACAGATTGGAACAGATAAGAAAAACGTGGGAGAGTAGTCATCTTCACAGAATTTACACGACCGGCCAAAGACAAGTTGAGAAGAGACCAACGTTCAAAGTCCTCTTGAGTTTTAGATAGCAAAGGAGCAAAATTTGCCTTGAAAAGGTCTTTGAATTTATGAGTGACATGAATTCCAAGATATTTAAAACTATGGTGGGCTACCTTGAAAGGGAAGTTGTGTAAAGGGAATGTCTGAGCAGCAGCACTGACAGGGAATATCTTGCTCTTAGTAAGATTTAATTTATAGCCAGATATTTGACCAAAGGACTGAAGACAGACCATAGAGGCAGGTATAGAAACAGAGAGGTTGGAAAGAAAGAGGAGTAGGTCGTCGGCATACAGAGAAACCTTAACTCAATACCGTTTCTGTATATGCCAGAGATATTATGGTCACAACGAAGTGCCACAGCAAGAAGTTCAATGGCAATTGCGAATAAAAGAGGACTTAGAGGACAACCTTGGAATTAATGCTATGGTACGCACACCCATCATCGCCCCCCCCTCCCCCCCCCCGCAAAAAAAAATCACTCGTGAACAATATTTGTCCGTTTTAGGTCCGTGCATTGGTCAGCAAAAAAGTAGCCTACATAGCATAACAACATCCACATGCAATAATACAACGACAATGTCTACAATGACCTATTCATTTGGACAACTTGATACAGCCCTATACAGGCTAAAGTTACCTTTAGTTTTGTTCTAGCGTAACGTGACGTCTGGCTTTAGCGCAGTACCGTTCTGACAAGCACACCAATTGCCTACCTTGCCCATCTGGAATAACTCCTAGCTTTGCTGCCTCCATCCTTTCTGTTTTCGTTGTTTAAACTTGTGATATCCATGATGAGTACTGAGTTAGTGAATTAGCTCAACATTGTGTGCTGATCAGGGGCGTAGCACCAAATTCTGGGCCCTATGCACAAGTGGTGGCCATGGGCCCCCCCAACCAACCAAACAACCAACCACCGGCTGTAAGCATGAAGCATGAGGTTCACAACTAACTAGGCCTACTATCTAATCACACATTGAATTAATCTAACAACTCTTATATGTACTGTATAACAGAAAATAATCTTATTACCCAAGACTTAACTGAATTTCTTATGTTTAAAGAATGTTTAAAAGCTAGACAATGAAAACACTTTTGGCTGAGAGAACAGCTATCTATACAAATTGAACACTTTTGGCTGAGATAACAGCTATCTATAGCTGAGTGTGATGCGTTTCACAAGTTAGCTTTGCTACTAATTTGACAGCCTTTCCTCATGAACCTATATAACATTGAGCCCACTAAGTTAAGCTATTAGCTCATAATAATTTTCGGATTAGTAGGCTATTGAAATGTTGTGGTAGGCTATAAACCAGGCATCATGTTATTTCTAATTTTGTGTTAATGCTGTTTTAGCACTGATAATCGCGGATTCGCGGTGGTATTGAAGTGTTTTGTAACCTTCAGGAGTTCATTTCATTTGTAGACTATTGCTTTCACATTGGGCTCACCTTTCTCGGGAAAGAAGGCTGTTAACACTTGTTTTCCCTCATTTCTTTTTTTCTCCCTTTCTTGCCTCTCTTCTTTTCTGGGAACCGGATTTAGCTTTCTTAGACAACGTGACAGTCTGCATTGCCGCTTCGGCAGAATCAAGGCTAGGCCTACTTCAAAAATGCACCTAGCAGGGCAAGGCGAACTGAACCATTTCGTGCAAGGGAGAGGGTGCCTGCCCTGAAACAATGTTGGCTTGGACACAATTTAATACATCAATCAACTGATGCATTTACCCGAAATATTTGCATCTATATTAGTTAATAACATTTATTAAGATCTTTAAATTAAGGAAATTATTTATTATTAAGGACAATAAAATTCAACTCCTTAGGGGCCCTCCCCCCACTTGGGGCCCGGGTAATTTATTCCCACTTGTCCCCCCACTACGACGCCCTTGGTGCTGATAACCATATATAGATAGCCGAGTAAAAGAAAACAACTAGTAGCCTATTGCATGTCTGCGTGCGTATTCTCTCTCCTGCTCAAACAAAATGCGTGCACGTTAATTATGACCGCCGCTAGCGAAGCGGTCATATAGGGATTGTCAAAGTTTTTTTTTTTTTTTTCCTCATCTACTTCCTGAAATTTTGGTCAACGATACCCGGGGCACCGAAACACTGGGGCACATGACATTTGGTGGGTATGTAGCCCCACTAGACTTCACACTAGTGAAGTAGCTAGTAGCCACACTAGCCCCACTAGACTTTCGTTTGGTCCCCGGGGGCCACTCCCCCTCTGCGCTGGGCCCCCCGAAACCCAAAAAATGCAGTTTTTCCTAAATAACTACCTGAACCGTGGCACCGAGGATGAAGACATGTTTATGGTATGTTGGTCTCAAGGGCCCACATCAACCTAGCCCATAATCACTCATTTGTGATTTGCACCCCCCCGGTAAAAAATGAAAATGCAATATCATTCTGCTTTAATCGCCCCTCTCTTCAGTAAAGACGTTCAGAACTGCACCAAATTTTATGTGTATGATTAACCTGACATTCTCTTGGGGTATGCCAAGTTTCGTAGAATTTCATCCATGGGGGGGGTCTAAAAAATTAAGTTATGTGTACATTTAGTGACTGTACACTCATTGGCCTGTAGATGGTGGTGCACACATATACACATGCACACACACACACAGGCACCCACATACTATCGGTATTAGAACGGCCGATACATAATTACAAATTCAGTAGGATTAAAAGAAAGCTAAAATAAATATTCATCATCATCATCATGGCTGCATTTCCAGTATTGGCGATAAGTAGTCGTTTGTCCACTAGATGGCGCATCGTTGCAGTGAGACGTAATTTTGTTGGAAGTTAATCTAAAGTGGGTTGGAAAGACACTACGCTTCCTACAAGGACAAGACTGTAGGCTACAGTAGTTTACCGCAGAGAACGTCTAAGGGTAGGATGATTTCTGCATGACATGTAATTCCCATTTCCTCTTGAAGCCGAAATAAATCTGAGAATGTTTATCGGACATGCTTGTTTTTTACTGCAGGTAGGCTACGTTAATCCTATCAATAGCAGAACGTAGGTAAAATAATGTTACCGTTAGCATGGTTGAGTGATGGAGACCAATTTGATTATTGATGTATTTGTAGAAAACCATAAATGCGTTTATAGGCTACCAAGCAAATCGATAACAGCACTAATTGTATCTTTCGACTGTCATCTCATTTGCTTATGACCATAACCTAGGCTACTAACAGGAGCTAAGTGAGTTAGCCACAACACGTTCGCTACGTGATGGTTTTTTAATGGAAAATATATAGGCTACCTGAAAGATAACCTGTCTATGATGCACCCTAAACACCGGGCTGGGACATTTCTGCTCAAGGTCTCAGAGTCAACGTTCATTCCCAAACACCCATATAGGCTACTTCAATCCTCTATTTTCAAAGGTGATTCAAGTAAGGAAGAGCACGGCTCAAAGTAAAGTAACTGAAACTACATAAATTCGTCAAAGTGAATAATTTGTGTCAACTCGCCGCAATGTAGATTTATTAACGCACCCGTGATGATCTACATCTCCATTTATACCAGATGTTTTAGAGCGCACGTTGAGATGTATTCAGGGCAGGGCTGTACCTACACATATTTTTTGCACGTGCTACAAAAATCATTCTTTGCGATGGATGATTTAGTACCAACGTTACACCGGTCAGATACAGTTTTGCCTATGGCTATTCCGTGAGACTGAGGCGCTTTTTGTTTGTTCGAAGTGCGTGTTTAGGGTGTGAGAGGGGAGTCGATGTGCTTTGATTCCAGCTTGGTAGTTGTAGTCTATGCGATTAAAAAACACGTGTGTGTGAAGTATCCAAACAATGATAACGCTTTCATTATGGCTGCTTGAGCTACTGTACAGTGGGTTGGGTCCCATTTAGAAGTGTCCACTTCATTCGCCCTTTCCGTGATTCACAGCTACGTGAAATGTTACTACTGATATGCAAAACTATTAACTTTTCGCCAAGAGGTGGCAGCTTGATACTGTAAGGTGTAAGCCATTGGTTCCAAAGGAGATTTTATTTGGGTCGCCAGCATAGCCTAGTGACAATTTGTGTTGTGTAATAGGCCTAGCATAGGGCCTACCTTATATAGCTTATAGTTTGTTAACAGTCACGGTTTTGTCATAACTCCCTCTATGCATTTTTGCATTTAGAATAGCTCGAAAACCGGGGGGCGAACACATCGCAGGGGGGGCGCCAGTGCGTGGATATCTCAATCGCAAAATTAAACAATATTTCTATCGGGCGCCTACTATGGACTAGGTGAAAATCAAAAGATTGCGTCAAAAGATTGAGCTTAACCATGGACCTCATGGTTGCAAAATGCAAGGGAACATGAATCAGCATATTATTTGCACAAACAATAACGGACAGTAGCTCTTCAACTTTGCCCGTTAAAATGTGTATGAACAGTCTCGCAACGCATTTCATGAAGGTCCTTTTGTATGTCAGTTATTTGCACCACTGGGTAAAACGGCATTTTGTTTTAGACTACTGGTATTTAATTTGTGCATTGACAATGCAGCTGAATATCATTTGAACTAGATGACTAAACTTATGCATATGTAGAAGAAGAAACATTCACATCACAAAAATCCATGACATGACCTCTCTTCTTGATAGCTGTTGAAAACTGCATGGAACTGACAGGGATTGTTTTGTTTAATAATAAGTAAATAAATACATTATGCTGCTACCTTCTGCTTTTCCCAAATACAATGTAGCCTACAGGTGTACCTTTTATCAGTCCAGTTGCAATGGGTGGACTGTGATGAACTGCCCTACTTGTGATTGTTTAGAGATTTTAAAGGTTTTATAACAATGTTACAGATTTTTTGGCCCAGAAACAAATGTATTCACCTTTGCAGCGCCAGTAGGCTACTTTGTGTGCGGAATGTGTGCAAACACACATTCCAAACAAGCATACACAAATGTTTCAAGAGTGGGGGATGGAGTAGAAGATGGAGACAAATTCATTAATATGATTTATTTTCGCGGAATGGATGTGCAGGACTGAGCGGCGGTCATATTTTGTACCGCTACGCGGTACATCTAGTTTTGATAACGTGTTCACTAACTTTACGTAATAGATGGTAAATAGCCCAATGGCATGCAGCTAAAGGGATACTGTGCATATTTGGGAAGGTATGGTAGGCCAATTTGGTGTGAATACACACACACAAGGGAAATGTTCTGTTGTTGAGTAGCTTGATGGTACGCACAGTGCGTACGGACGTACACCTGCAGGCGCGCCTGGCGTTGGCAATGCCTTCTGAAAGAAAATGATGCCCACATTACTTTTGTTAACCGCATAGTGTCTGCTGGCTGTGTGTTGCATAACTATTGTGAAGAACATAATGAAGAATTTCAGGGAGATGGACAAATGACAGAGGAGGGAGAAGATGAGGGGCCTCAGGAACAGGTGTATGCACAGCAGCAGCATCATGCCATTAGAAATGCACTGTAAACAATATTGGGTGCTGAATACTAGTTCACAATGTTTCTGGTGTAAAGGACTGTTATGAGCCTTGCTAGATTTCTTTGTTTTGTTTAGATCTATCAGAGTCCTGACTATTTTCTCCTTTGAAGATAGAGGTCACAGCGGTGATGGATCACTGTGCCGCCCTCATTCCTTGTGTAATTGCCAGCTGGTGATGGTCTGTGTAATGTGATGTATATGTGCTGTTGTGATATATGTGCTGTATAAGGGCTGTTAACATCTATGTGGGTGGGGTATGTGGTGACAGGGTGGTGGGTGAAGAACCGTGTGTACATGTACCTGTATTTCATGTCTGTGAGGCTTGTATGGTATGTGAAAACAAATTTCCTATGTAAGGACAAATAAACGAACTAACTAACTAAGATAGATAGATACTTTATTGATCCCCAAATTTAAGGGAGTGAATTTGAAAATTGAAAATGCAGGGAGTGGAAAAACGTTTGTCTATTATGTTTATTTCTTGAAACATTCCCAAATTACTATTTATTCTCCTTTCATACAAAAACATGTGCATTTTATTTTTTGTGAATGTTTTTGGAAGTACAAAAATAAAAAAGTTTATCAAACTTGTTTTTTTCTCTTCTCTAACCAAAAGTGCTTCTTTTAAAGGACCAGCATGTAGGAAATAATGGAAAATAAACTGTAACCATTTCAAAAATGATCACCATATTTTGTCAGAGAGTAAGGAAACACGATGAATTAAAGTAATGGCTTTTTGACAACATTACTATAACCCAGAAAACCCCGTAAAACCCATGAAAAAAAATGAGTTACGGGGCGGAATCTCTTGAAATTTTCGTTTATGTTTTGAATGAATAATTCTAGAATAGCGTATTAATAATGGGCTAGCGTGTCCTCCTATTTGTGTTGCCAAATTAGCAAAGGCCAACTGTCAACTTGCTGTCAGTTGTAGTCATGAACGCCTACGAGAGGCAGGCAAATTTCCAAAATTAAAACAAGAAACAAATTAAGTGGACATCGGAGGAGCTTCCTGAGATAGCGACGTCTTCGTCAAACGAAGAATGTCAAGTCTGACGCAGAGCTGGCCATATTTCTCCACAACAGGTAGCCTAGGCTAAACTTCATCTGTATTGCTAACTTCAGCTAAATATGTTACGTTGGTTAGAGAGGTATTTTTTGTTTTCACTGTTTCCGTAATGTGTAGCTGGGTCATGGTTGAAGAAACGTTAAGCTGCAGGTCAACTAACGTTAGCTAATATTACATCTGGCAACCCAGAAGAGGCTCGCGTCTGGTAGTCTTGAGAACGTTTACCAGTGTTTTGATTTTGGCCTACAGAACGTTCAGTAACAATCCTACAAATCACTCCTTTAAGGATGAAGTATAATAACCAAGCGGCAACATTCTAATTTGAACAATGAAGCCTACCCGGAAATGCGAAAAATTGCAATACATCGAAAATCCGCTAGGGGCAGGTCCCAAAAGGGAGCAAATGTCCATAGACCCCCATGTTAAAATGTATGAATAATTAAGGGCGTGGTCAACTTGATTGACGGCTGGTGTCGAGGCAGCAGACGACGTCATTAGCTGAGTGGAGGAAACTCCGAAATTATGTCTTGGCTGTGATCCTACACACCACATCCTTTCTGAAAATGTTTATTCAAATATTTACATAAAATGGGTTGCTATTAACTGAAGCCTACTAACCGACACTTTAAGAAGACTTCGCTCCAGTTTTTCAGGTAAGTGACATTCCACTACTATTTCACGTAGATGTTAGCATTATAGCATCTATGTTAGTGGGCACTGTAGCAGCTATAGGCTACGTTAGCGTCAAATCATTTCAAATAAGTTTTGTGACACCGTCACATTAATTTAAGTGTTCCTTATAGTTTAGTATTGCACAGTACATATTGCCTCGATTTCATATAATGTTTATGTATGAGGAATGATATTCATATGTATACCTGTGTTATATATTTATTGTCCACTGTGGTTTTGGTAAAAATGTGGGGTGTCTCTTTAAGGCTTCGGCCGCCCGCAATTCCTATGACCGCGCACCCAAGCTTACTTAGGGGGGCCGTGGGGAGATTCAGCAAGTGCGGATGTGTTTGTATACGTGGCGCCAGTATTGTTTGCTGCAGCTACAGAGAGTTAAAGCTAGTCCCTTGGGTTTGATAGCGCTTCAAACTCTTCTTAGGCGACTGCTTTATGGGGGAGAGGAGAGAACATTGTGCAGCTGCATAGACTGTGACTCTTACGCGCGTCTCCAGCAAGAGGACGTGCCCGGACCCCAAACGTCAACTTCACTTGTTAACGTTGCCCGACGTTCTACGGATCTGGTGAGATCTATCTCGTTTTAGTATTTTTTTGGCGTGGTATACCACTGAATCAGCGCTTGACTTTTTGCCTTTTTGTTGTGGATTACATATTTTTTCCGTTGCGTTCCGACAGTGGATTATACTCGCGGCCTACCTGTTTCCTGGTTGGAATCTTAAGACTGTAGCGCGATCCTGGGAAGGACTTGAAGTTTTCTTTAGTTTGGACTTTTAGTTTAATTTTGTGGACTGAGACAAAGTGGGGGGGGGGATTCAAGTATTGTGTGGTTGCACGGGATAATTGGTGCAATACGACTATACTGCGCTAAGCGCGTCATTCAATTGAACTGTTTGGTGCGTCTTTTCTTGTTTGTGTTCAGCGCCGTCTGAATATTTGTTGGTTGCTGTGTGCTTTATTAACGGCAGTATACCTGCTCTTATGCACATGTGTTTGTGTAATAAGGCATTTAGTATTTGGGACAGTATTGCAGTGTTTCTTATGGTCGATTACTACCTTCATTCCCAAGAACCCCTTGTGCGTTTATAGTAACACAGCTGTTTACAAAGAACGTTAAAGGGCTGATTGTTACAGATGGTGGCCCGTACGGGGAATGAAATGTAATTTTTTGACCTTGCTTTATTGTTACTATAGTACTGTGAATATTGTCTGCTGTTGTTAACTTGTAATTATATCCTGTATCTTGCTGAACACACAAAAAGCAATAATTGTATACACACTACACTGCTTTGCATTGAATTTAAGCACTGTTTATTACGGAAAAGGAGATATGTATCAAGGAAGTGGTCCAGCTCTAATTGAGCTTGACGAATTCCAGGACGAAATCTCTGAGCATGGCACCAGGGCTTCTACACCTGCATCAGGGCATGGGCCTAGTGAACCGCAGCATGAACCAAGGGGAGATGCATGGGTCACTAGAAGAAATCCTGTGGGGGAAGTAACATCACTAATTAGTTCACTTTACCTATCAGACCCAGAAGAGAATGAACAAAGCATTGGAGATGAGGGAAACACATCTTACCTCACACTTCCTGCTCTCACAACCATTACCACCGACTTAGGTTCAGTCATGGACAGACTAAATACTCTTGAGACTGACTTCAGAGATTCTGTTAATAGTGCCTTGAACAGAGAAGCAGGTATAAGGAGTTATGGGGACTGAAGTGTTGAGGCGCTTGAGCAATGCATGATAACAACACTGAAGCAGTTTGAGGAAAAATTAGTGGAGTGCTTACAAAGGCGTGATGAAAAATGGAAAGCAGAAATTGAACGGCTGAAGCGCGCCAGCCTTGTTGCTCTCCCGAGGCCTTATCCACGCACGGGAGCTACTATTCTTCCACCTCATAGCCGCTCCACTCCTGCTCAAGTTTCCTATGGTGTTCCATTGGCACCTAGTTCCTCCAGTGCATTCACACAAACACATGCTTCTCTTAGCACGGCAGGGCCTATTATGACCCCGTCTATCAGTGGCATAACTCCTCTTCTCACCAACATGACCACTCCTGACGTGGCAGCTAGTTCTGACAGTGCTGTGCAGCCCTCTACTCATGTTCAAGAGCTCATTCCAAGCCAACCAGCTCATGGTGTGGTAGGTGCCCAGCTTCAGATGCCCTTCATGGGAGCACTGTCTCAGCCACCTACACAGCCTTTTACACTAAGCACGAGCCTCTCACCTATTTTGAGTGCTTCAGGTAGCCAACCCACCCTCAGACCTGCTGTGGTTTATTCCAGGCCGGCTATACAGATGGAGTTTCCTTCTTTTAGTGGGTCCAGGGAAGTGGCCGATGTTCTTAATTTTGTTGATCGATCGCTGCGAAACGTTTTTTGCAGTGCGGCCATTGTCTGATGCAGAGCTGATAGGCGCCCTGTCCAACACGCTTAAAGGGCCAGCACATAGCTGGTGGATGGTGGCGAAAAACCATGTGCACAACTGGCCTGAGTTTAAGAATGCCTTTAAGGATGCCTTCCTCCCTCCTGATTACCTCACCGAGGTAGAAGAAAAGCTACGGGACATGGTACAGTTGCCAGATCAGTGTCTGAGGGATTTTGCTTACGACTACCGTGCTCTTTGTCTGCGGTGGAAACCGGACATCACAGAGACCGAGTTGGTGCGCAAGATCCTAAACAACTGCAACCCTCGAATAGCTGGCTGTCTCCGGGGCACCGTCACAAACGTGGACCAGCTGGTTCAGATTGGCACCCTGGTGGAGAAAGACTGCAGCTCATCTAAAGAGTACTGGGGAAAGGTGGACCAGCAAAAGGCCAAGGAGAAGGGCTTAAAGAAGACCCAGGACAAGGGGCCTTCTAAGGATGCCAGGAAACCTGCTGATGTGGTGACGGTAGTGCAGCTGGGACGGAAGCCTCCAGTGGTACTCCTCCATGTCCCAATTGGAGTGAGGGGAAAGCAGTGCCATGCTGTGTTCGACACTGGATGCACCTACTCACTCATGCAGCAGAGTGTCTGGCTGGAGCTGGCTCGTGACGGTGAGCGACTGAAGCCGAGTGATAACCAAAGCTTTGCCCTGGCCGATGGAAAGACTTATGGTGCTGTGGGGAAGACACAGATTTTGTACACCTGGCATGAGGTGATATGGTCTCTGGAGACGTTTATCATGGCTGACGACCACCTGGCTTTCCCGATCATCCTAGGCTTGGACTTTCTCAGCAAAACCTCCACCATCATCAATATGGGAGACCAGACCTATGGAGTGAAGGGACCCAGGGCCTATACTTTCCATCCCGTTTCCATTCTGTCTCACCCGCTAGAGGGAACATTGAGGCAGGAGCCTGAAGCTCGTTCCAATGCCAGCCTATATGTAGCTGTTCCCGGCCCAGGCTCATTGGGTCCATTCCCATCATTGGAAGTGGCGCCTCCTGTTTTTCCAAACCACCCTCCAGAGGTCAGGGAACTGTTCCAGGCCTGGCCCATGGTATGCTCTGGGACACTAGGCAAGACCAGAGTTGAGGAACACCGGATCTTCACCACTGACGAGGTGCCGGTCCGCTGCAGGGCATACAGGGTGTCGCCCTTCAAGCGGCAGATCATCGCTGACCATGTGGAGCAGATGCTCAAGGATGGCATTATTGGGCATCCTAGGGAAGCTTCATAAGGCTGGACTGACCCTTAACCTTAAAAAGTGTGCCTTTTTCCGGCAGGAGTTGAAGTTCTTGGGCCATGTAGTCTTGGACAAGGGCGTGCAGGTGGATCCAGAAAAGACTCTGGCAGTGACCATGTATCCACCACCCACTAACATCAAGACTCTCCAGCGTTTCTTAGGCCTTGTGGGGTGGTATCACAAGTTTATTGACCATTTTGCAGACCTGGCTGCCCCATTGAATCGGCTGAAGATAAAGGATGTGGAGTGGGTCTGGTCAGAGGAATGTCAGCACAGTTTTGATCAGCTGAAGAAGGCACTGGTGGACGCACCTATCCTCATGCAGCCTGACACCTCCCTGCCGTTTGAAGTCCACACGGATGCCAGTGATGTGGGTTTGGGAGCTGTGCTGGTGCAGAAAACCGCTGAAGGGGAGATGGTGATCGCCTACGCATCCAGGGGGTTGCGTGATGCAGAGTGCAATTACTCCACCTCTGAAAAGGAGTGTCTTGCAGTCGTCTGGGCGGTTGAGAAGTGGAGGCACTACCTTGAGGGGGTGGAGTTCACCATACACACCGACCATGCCGCCTTGACCTGGGCCTTCAATTGTCCGAAAACCTCCTCTCGCCTGACTCGCTGGATCCTGCGACTCCAACAGTTTAAATTCAAAGTCCAGTACAGGAAAGGCCTCCATAACATCGTGCCTGATGCCCTGTCCCGAGCTGTTACACCTCCCTCTTCAGCTGCAGTCTGTGTTTTGGCAAATGCCTCCGACTCCTCCGATCTGCCCTCTTCCCTGACTGAAATAGGGAAGGCACAAGAAGAGGATTCAGAGGTCACAGACCTAGCCAAAGAGGCAGACACCCTTAGTAGGCCGGAAAGGATAGGCTTCACAAAGTTGCAAGGCCTCCTGTATCGACGGTCGCCTGTGAAGGAAGGGGGGGGAAAATATCAGCTGGTCGTCCCAAAGTCTCTTGTGCCTGTCTTTCTGGCCTACTTCCATGATCATCCTCTGAGTGGGCATCTGGGCAGGCTGAAAACACTCCTGAGGATCCTTGAGGTAGCCTGGTGGCCATCCATTCGCAAAGACGTTTGGAATCACGTCAAGGTCTGTACCATCTGCCAAGTATACAAGGCTGAAAATCAGAAGCCGGCTGGCCTCATGCAGCCTACTCCAGTGGAGGACCCTTGGGAAAAGCTGGGGATGGACCTCATGGAGCCCTTTCCCCGCAGCAAAAAAGGCAACACCTTCCTTCTCGTCCTGGTGGATTATTTCACCAAATGGGTGGAGGTGTTTCCTTTAACCCTTAGAACCCTAAGCTGTTTTTAGGGCATTTTCACTACCTTTATTCATAAGGATTTATTCTGGTCATTGTAAGTGCCACACACATATATTATATATTGTTTTTTTCAGGAGAGTTTGGGCTATTCAGATCTGCCATCATTTCATGTATTAATACTAGCATTGATTTTATTTTGATTTTTAAAGAATTAAAATATAAAAAGTGTATTATAAAAATTCTTATATTTCGACATGTATCTCACCACTGCAAGCTCACAGCTCTACATGCATTTCATGTGTGTGTAGGGCAGACTGTCCTGAATCGGGCAATATAATTGCCATGTTGGAGGGATACTCTGGGGCTGAGCAATTTACAGAAATATTTGCTGTGTGATTTACGGAAATAAATGCCATTTTTTATTTAGTGATGAAAAATGACCTTTCTGCGCTCCATATCTGTGACACGAACTGATCTGACCTGACTTCACCCGAGGTTGCGTGTTAGCCTGCGTGCCTGTGTGTATGCAGTCATAATAATTCTCAACTCTTTACTGCATTGCCATGAACAAAGTAAAGGCAAAAAAGGTGTTTATTTGTTGAACAAATTGGGATGCAATGTGAGCCTTGAATTGGATGCCATGCAGGAATTTGCTAGGATCTCAAAACCGGAATATGAACATGCTTTGCCATAGAGAAACACATGATAGCATTGGATTATAAACATGCTTTGCCACAAGAACAGACAAAAACGTGGGGTAAGTCCAGCTATATGAAGTTATTATTTTGCTGTCACTTCATCTGTTTTATAACCCAGAAGGATGTACTTGGTATCAAATGATAGCTCTGAGTCTCCTCTTTCGTGGCATATCTATGCGATCACGGGTCCGCGAGTAATTCAAACGAGAGTAATGAGTGTGCAGCGTTGGTTTGTGTACATGACGTTATTATTTTGCAGTCACTTCGTCTGATTTTATAAGCCAGAAGGATCGATAAACATGGTACCAATGAATCTGATATGCTTGCCATATCGATGCGATCACGGGTTCGCGAGTAATTCAAACTAGAGTAATGTGTGTGCAGGTGAATGCAGAGAAGTATAGACTGTAAATATGATGCAATTTGATTTAATTTCATGATTTTTTTTAATTTTCATACTTGATCGTACAGACAAGTGTGTAGTCTCGTTGGAAAGCCCCACTTCTGCTCTGTCGTGCAATAAAGGTTTCATCTCGCTGCGATGAACCGTTCCGGAGCAATGTAACAGAGAAGAAAGGGTGTGTTTTTTGACGCACTTTGCATCAATCGGGTTCTAAGGGTTAAAAGATGGCAAGGCACACCGCATTGTGTCCATCTTGAAAGATGAAATCTTCACCCGCTTTGGTGTCCCACGGGAGTTGGTTTCTGACCGGGGGCCGCAGTTCACTGGACATGAAATGGCTAACCTCTGCAAGACCTGGGAAGTGACGCAGAAATTCACCACCAGTTATCACCCCCAAGCCAACCTCACTGAGCGGTCCAACCGGTCCATCAAGACAATGATTGCGTCTTACGTGGGGGACCAACATAAGAACTGGGACCAGTGGATCAGGGAGTTCCGTTTCGCCATCAATGCTGCCCATCATGAAAACACAGGCCGCACACCTGCAGAGCTGGCGCTCGGAAGGACCCTGAAGGGTCCACTGGAGAGACTCATCAGTTCACCTCCTACGCCACACCAGTCGCCATACACCCTCCTGGAGAGGCAAAAACAAATGAATGAACAAATCAAGAAGAGAGTTGAGGCGTGTCAGTCCAGACAAGCCAGGTATTACAATACCCACAGGAGAGGTGCACAACTCCTGCCGGGAGAACTGGTCTGGGTCCGTACTCACCCGATCTCTAAAGCATCAGAAAACTTCTCATCGAAGCTTGCGCCCAAGTGGTCAGGTCCAGCTACTGTGATGAGAAAACTAGGCCCCATCAATTACCGTATACAGTGGAATGACCAGAACAAAAAGATTGACACTGTTAATGTGGTCAACCTGAAGCCCTACTTCGGGGTTCAGGCCCCGATGCCTCCGGCTGGGGGGGGGGGGATCTGTGACACCGTCACATAAGTGTTCCTTATAGTTTAGTATTGCACAGTACATATTGCCTCGATTTCATATAATGTTTATGTATGAGGAATGATATTCATATGTATACCTGTGTTATATATTTATTGTCCACTGTGGTTTTGGTAAAAATGTGGGGTGTCTCTTTAAGGCTTCGGCCGCCCACGATTCCTATGACCGCGCACCCAAGCTTACTTAGGGGGGCCGTGGAGAGATTCAGCAAGTGCGGATGTGTTTGTATACGTGGCACCAGTATTGTTTGCTGCAGCTACAGAGAGTTAAAGCTAGTCCCTTGGGTTTGATAGCGCTTCAAACTCTTCTTAGGCGACTGCTTTATGGGGGAGAGGAGAGAACATTGTGCAGCTGCATAGACTGTGACTCTTACGCGCGTCTCCAGCAAGAGGACGTGCCCGGACCCCAAACGTCAACTTCACTTGTTAACGTTGCCCGACGTTCTACGGATCTGGTGAGATCTATCTCGTTTTAGTATTTTTTTGGCGTGGTATACCACTGAATCAGCGCTTGACTTTTTGCCTTTTTGTTGTGGATTACATATTTTTTCCGTTGCGTTCCGACAGTGGATTATACTCGCGGCCTACCTGTTTCCTGGTTGGAATCTTAAGACTGTAGCGCGATCCTGGGAAGGACTTGAAGTTTTCTTTAGTTTGGACTTTTAGTTTAATTTTGTGGACTGAGACAAAGGGGGGGGGGGATTCAAGTATTGTGTGGTTGCACAGGATAATTGGTGCAATACGAATATACTGCGCTAAGCGCGTCATTCAATTGAACTGTTTGGTGCGTCTTTTCTTGTTTGTGTTCAGCGCCGTCTGAATATTTGTTGGTTGCTGTGTGCTTTATTAACAGCAGTATACCTGCTCTTATGCACATGTGTTTGTGTAATAAGGCATTAAGTATTTGGGACAGTATTGCAGTGTTTCTTATGGTCGATTACTACCTTCATTCCCAAGAACCCCTTGTGCGTTTATAGTAACACAGCTGTTTACAAAGAACGTTAAAGGGCTGATTGTTACAGTTTATGTCGAAAATGATGACCGAATGGCTGAAGCACACACATAAATTTAGTTAACTTGAATAAAGTTAACGTTAGTGAAAACCGATTGTGCCCCGAGTTAGCTTAACGTTTGCCATACTAGCCAGGTGTTTGAGTCAATGATCAGACAGCTGTAACATTAAGCACGTTAACTTTATGTGGCAGGACGAAGTCCCTAATACTAGAATTTGGATCCTACTTAGCTTCCCCAAGCACTCTACCTAGTCCAAATGAATGAGGGCAAGAGATGCAGGATTCCTCAAAATACATTAATTTTATTAAATGCTCATGACCAGGTAAAACAAACATTTAGTTAAAAGAAACTCACGTAATCAGTATAACAGCGAATGGGCCCAGAGGCGAAAGTGCAGCAGTGCAATATGGACAATATGAACAGTTGGTTCTGAAAGTAATTGTGGTGAATAATTACTTAATATTGATCTTAGACTGGCGAACTTCAGGAAAAACTCAGGAATCAGGTTTATTATGTTACAAGCTGAGAGAGAGTACAAAAAAAGGTCTATGGTCTATGTAGGCCTAGCCCAGGCCTGAAAGGCCTAGGTTGGCCTGTAGCCAACTTATTATCTCTTTCGCTACATCCTTAGTCCAAGTCTAGAAATCCAAAATCTCAATCTAAATCTGACAAACCTTGCAGTTTAGTTACTTTTAAATGTTTTAAACAAAGAACAAAATGGCGCCAAGAACAATCCCACTTGGTTGGCTCTCCACTTGGTATCAGACACACCTACTCACACCCACTTCACACCTATATGAATAGCATGAGGAGAGATATCTTATATATATCAGAAATATCACTTATAGAATGTTCCAAACATTCTCACAATCACATCATTAAAATCCTTGTAATGAGACTATCAGAATGATACCAGACATGAATACATTTACATTTCATGATACATGGATACATTATATCAAGGTAGCATCCTTTGTCTTGTGTAAGTGATAGGCCTTAAACCAGCACATTAGCATTCCATTGGGGGAGGGGATGGGGTCTTTGTTTAAAACCATGAAGGGTTACATGGCTAACTAAAAGTAGTCTTGAAGTTAAATTATTATCCATTTTAACCATACATTTATTGCTATCAGTTCTTCACAGCACGGCAAACCATACAAGGGCCATGACCCGGCACACACACAACAAATTAAATACAAAACCAATTCACCAAATAAGGGGCACGGCAAAAGGAAGGAAACAACTTCAACAGAAAACAAAAAGGCCCACAAGTAATCCTGTACTACTGCCCCAGATGGAATTTGCCCAAGCCAATACTGATTACATATTCCCCAAATTAATAAAAGGAAAGAAACAGGAAAACAAAACCCACAATAACCCCAACTTACAGAAACAATCAGTGACAATACAAGACAAACCAACAGACAAACAGGCAGACACGTAGATTATGCCACACACACACACGCTCACACACACACGCTACACAGTCAAACACAAACCCACGCACTCCATCTTCAATGAACTTTTAACCATGCACACACACAAACTCACCCAGTCAACAGACACACTGCAAACAGCAAGCACACGATCGCCCAGCAGTAGGAAAGCAGTAGCAGTAGTATGAGCAGCGAGATAGCAGCAGGCACGGTGGAGATGCGCGGCCGAGACCAATATCCCAGCCCTCAAGGTTAGCACGCAGCAAGAAAGGCCATGCAGCCTGAAATTCCGACCGACACCGAGCAAAGCGGCGGATAGACAGCCAAGCAGCAAAGCAGCAACCGACAGACTACCTGCTAATGAGAGACATGATTACATACTAAAATAGCAATAAAATTACCTACCAACTTGTCTCCGCAAAAAACCTGTGGTGATGCGTTGAGCCCACAACCCGGAAGTACTATGAAGTACTACGATCCTCCAATGCACCCTCCGACACCCTAAACAATACATCAAAGTG
Organism: Alosa pseudoharengus; assembly: GCF_046254945.1. Taxonomy (NCBI): domain Eukaryota; kingdom Metazoa; phylum Chordata; class Actinopteri; order Clupeiformes; family Clupeidae; genus Alosa; species Alosa pseudoharengus. The sequence continues at coordinate 15,443,150 of NW_027468663.1, read as the reverse complement.
GCGAAGCTTAGTACTACATCCATTCATATAAAACTTTCCCTTACGCCTCCAGAATGCACTTTCCTTCACTACAGGAGGAAACAAGGAAATATGGAGGAAACACAGTGAAACGATCACCAAGCCAAGTTTCCACTCTTGCCGTTCTTTACAAACTCTTTCCGAAAAAAATGGCCAAACAATGCATCTGCCACAAACGTGAGCTGCCGTCTAACTCCAAGCCCACAACACCGCTGCTTATAAAGGGCATGTATGTTCGTCAATGGTGAACACCTGATGGATCAATTGGTGCCACACCCCCAATCGTGTCGCCATTTGTTCTCACCCTATCACAATCTACCTCCCACTTTTTTTATCATCGTCCCGATGATCTCTCCTCAAACCAGCACCTACAGCCAAGGTCTAAAAGGGCCAGCAATGGACGGCTCAGATGTTGAGCCCAACTGGCCACCCCGGTCTGGGAGAGAATGAATACTCTGTACCTCACTAGTGGTTCTTGGCAGGTGGTGTGGATTAGAGTGCTGGCCAGCCGTTGTCCGGGTGCTTCGTCGCAGCCCGTCAGTTTGCTCCAGTGAACATGGTAGTGTTGGAGGATGTGGCTGAGGGTCTGTAGTACGCCCTCTTGGGGAGAGTGGAGGGATAGCACCTGTGGATGGAAAATCATCCTCTGGCAGCCTGTTATGAGAGACCTCTGGACTCGCAAGGCTAACTCTGGTGATGTCTATAGGGTGGGATGACTGAGGCAACTGATCATGGCTATCACTCATACCCAATGGTTCAGTCAAAGGACCCAAGTCACCCTCTACTACCAGTGCTGGAAAATACTCTAGGCCCCTCTCTACTTCCAGTTCTCCCAACCCTGGGTCCACCACATCTGGTTCTGTCAAAGTTGGGGCCTGTTTCAACTGTGACCTATGCACGTGTTTCACCAGGGTGGGTGTCTGGAGACTGGCGATGGTGTATACGCCGCCATCCCCTCTAGGGGTCCTAACCACCTTAAACACAACAGGGGACCAATGGTTCTGAATCTTCTGGCGGCCACGGCCAGTGTGGTCGCGCAGGTACACTAAACAGCTTTCCTGTAGGGCCTCATCCCTCACAGACTGATCATAATTCGACTTACGAAGTTCAGCAGCCTTTATCAGTCTGGCTTGAACTATTATTATGTATGCTGATGACACTGTTTTGTATGTCCATGGGAGAAGTGCAACAGATGTGGCAAATAAGCTAACAAGTGTTATGAGCAGGGTTACTGACTGGTTACAGGATTCATGCCTTACATTGAATGTTGAAAAGACTGGATCTATGTTCTTTACCATTGGATCTAAACCCAAGACCTATCCCAAAATTTCAGTAAATCAACAAAACATAAAACATGTAGAGAAATTTAAATATTTGGGAGTAAATCTTGATTCTAATCTTACTTTTAAAGATCATGTTAAAAAATTGTGCAACACACTGAAATTTAATTTAGCAAATTTTAAATATATAAGAAATTCTCTTAGCACTGAGGCATCTAGTACATACTTACAAGCAATGATCATCCCTCACCTTCTATACTGCATCACATCCTGGTCTCAGGCAAGTAAAACAGTGATAAAACCTTTAGAATCTTTATACAAAAACTGCCATAAAATCCATGACAAAAAGACACGCCATTATCATCACTGTCATATACTGGCCAAATATAGTTTATTGAGTTTTGAAAACCTAATGAAACACTCAAATGTGTCTTTATTACATAAAATAGTTTACAGTGCTACTGCTCCCCCTTTGAAAAAGTTTGTAACACTCTGCTCTGAAAATTCTGAGCGAACTACACGACGTGTCACAAGGGGGGAGTGTAGCATCCCTCGTCGTATAACCAAATTTGGGAGTTCCTCTTTCTCATGTGTGGCCATGAGACAGTGGAATGCCCTCCCCACAGAATACATATTATGTACAAATTCTCATACTTTTTCATGCTTGACTAAGAGGTGGATGTTAAGTAGACAAGTTTGCACACATTTTTAAGATGTTGTATGTGTGTGTGTGTGTGTGGGGGGGGGGGGGGTTGTGTGTGTGTGTCTGTGTGTGGAGCTGGCTAGTACTAAACAGGCTTTAGTTATATGTGTATGCTGGGGAGGGGGGTAAGAGAGTGGGCTGCTGGCGTCCATGTTTTCTATTCTAAGACTGCTTGTTTGTTAAATACTATGGCCATCACATCATCTTTAGTCCTATGTAATTTATTTATGTTACTGTTATTTTATTTTATGTTTTTATACTTGCCCAGCGACTACAGGTGCAAATTAGCAATTGCTGCTAAAACCTGGCCCAAGACATATTTTCCTGGATCCCAGGATAAATGTTATTCTGTGCATTGTCCCTGCTTCAAATAAATAGATTTCCATTCCATTCCATTCCATTCCAACTCTAGAATAGCTTTCCTGCAACTCCTGTTGGTGTCTGGCCACCCAGTTATCTACCCATCCTCCTATGGGCTCCTCCACTCCCGCCAATAAAAAATCCACTGGGAGCCTTGGGACCTGCCCAAACATCAAGAAGTGAGGGGACTCCCCCGTCACACTATGGCAGGTGGTGTTATATGCAAACACTACCCGGGCAATGTGTTGGGTCCAAGACCTCTTTTGTTCAGGCAACAACGCTCTAAGAAGGTCGTGGAGCGTTCGATTGAAGCGCTCACACTGCCCATTCCCTTGTGGGTGGTAAGGGACAGTGTGAGTCTTCTGCACCCCATACATCTGGCAAAGCTGGGCTATTAAGGCACTCTCAAAACTACGGCTGATCTGAATGTATCCGGACGGGTACTCCAAACCTATAGAACCATTCATGGACCAAGATGTTGGCAACAGTTGTTGACTTTTGATCCCGAGTGGGGATTGCCTGTGTGTACTTGGAAAACACATCGGTCATAATCAAGACATTCTCCCGCCCGTCACTAGATGGCTCTAACAAGGTAAAATCAATAGCAAGGATTTGGTTAGGAGCGGAGTCCATTAGATGAGCCATTTGGGCCCGAGCTGCGGGTCCGGTGGATTTAGCCACTGCACATTGGCTGCAATTGCGGCATCGACGCTCGATCTCCTCACTCATCCCCGGCCAATAACACCGCTTCCGAAATTAGGTCATATGTTCGGTCTCTACCTGGATGTCCCTGGTCATCGTGCAACTGCCGAAACACTACTCCCTGCAAAACCTTTGGGAGCACTACCTGATCCACCTCTTCTCCACCACTCGGCAGAGTAATGTGACGATAAAGCACCCCTTCTTTTAGCACTAACCTCCCCCACTGTCGAAGTAATTCCAAACTGCCCTTGGCATTGCCTCCCTCTCTGATTTCCTAGGATAACACTGCTGCACAAAGAACTCCAGGACTTTCCCAACAACAGGGTCCTGGCCATGCAACTGCCTAAGTTCAGTTTTACTGGTAGTGGGGAAAACAGACACTGTGTGTTGTGTTGCCTGCAAGGGCCTCTGCACCTCTAGACAGTCCTGAAGAGTTGCCTGCAAGGCCGTCCCATAGTCAGGTTTTGGGTCTGCCATTGTGCAATACTGGTGGGACAAAGAATCTGCATTGCCATTGACACGGCCTGGGCGATAACGAATCTCGTAATCAAATGCAGCCAATTGGGAAACCCAGTGTTGTTCTAGGGAACCTAGCTTTGCTGTTCGTATATAGCTCAAAGGGTTATTGTCTGTGTACACTGTGCATTTCTGCCCCAATAGATAATCCCTGAATTTATCCGTCAGGGCCCACTTCAATGCCAACATTTCTAGCTTCATTGAGCTATAGTTCTGCATGTTTCTCTCGGTGGGCCTCAAACCCCGACTTGCATAAGCCACAGGCCGGAGTTTACCGTCATATTCTTGACTGAGTACCGCTCCCAGTCCAAGGTGGCTTGCATCGATTTCTACCACAAATGGCCTAGAAAAATCGGCATAAGCCAACACAGGTGCAGTTATTAAGCTTTGCCTCAACCCCTGGAAACTATCTTCACACTCCTCAGTCCAAGCACTCTCTAATGGCTCTTTAGAGCCCCGCTTTCTCTTAGTTCCCCCTACCTCAGAAACCAGGCGGTGCAGTGGAGCAGCAAGTTTGGCAAAGCCCTGCACAAACCGTCTGTAGTAGCTTGCAAATCCGATAAAAGACCGCAGCTCGGTGACATTAGCTGGTCGTCTCCATTCGAACACCGCATTGATTTTAGCAGGGTCTGTGGATACCCCCTTCCTAGAGACAACATGACCTAAGTAGTTAACGTGCTGTTGGAAAAAACAACACTTCTCTAATTTGGCTTTTAGGCACTGTTGTTGGAGTCTGGCAAGTACCATCTCAAGCCTCTCCAAATGCTGCTGGACAGTGGACGAAAAGATAATTATATCATCCAGGTACAGTAACAACGTTTGGAAGCGCTGATCTCTGAACATGCGCTCCATCAAACGTTGGAAGGTACTAGGAGCATTGCATAAACCAAATGCCATGCGGTTAAATTCAAACAAGCCAAATGGAGTACAGAAGGCCGTTTTGTGTTTGTCCTCCTCCGCAACTGGAACCTGGTTATAACCTGAGGCAAGATCTAGTGTGGAAAACCACTCAGCACCGCACAACGCATCCAACGATTCCTCAATGCAGGGCAGAGGGAAAGCATCTTTACGTGTTTTACTATTCAGAAGCCTATAATCCACACATAGACGGATTTGTCCAGTTTTCTTTTTCACAATCACTATTGGTGAGGCATATGGACTGCTACTCTCCCGTATCACCTGACTCTGTAACAGCTGATGGACATGTTGTTTGACTGCCTCATAGTCCGCTGGAGGAATACGCAGATATCTTTGGCGAATAGGGGTATTTTCCAATAGCGGAATCTCATGGGTGATGAGCCCAGTGCAACCCAAATCGCCCTCGTTGGCTGCAAAGACTGAACTATACCTCTGTAAGAGCGCCTTTGCCTGTGCCTGTTCAGCTGGTATCTGAGACATGTCCATATCCTGGATGGCTGTTGTCACCATGTTGCTGCCATTGCATGTTTCTGCTGGACTTGTAATAACACCATCAGGCCAATCCACTGCTTGTACAGGGCAGAGAGTCCCCACCGCCACATGTGGTTGTATAAGGGCGTCTTTCTCGCCCACATTGACTAATGGTACTTGAGCAACTCCGTTATAAACTGGTACTAAAGAGACAGAAGCTAACAGTCCTGCTGGTAATCTGTTTTCCCCCTGAAGGGGCTCAAACAGCAGCATGGAGTTAGCTCCAGCTGAGATAGCACATGTAACACTAACAAAACGCAAAGATGCTGCTGGAATGCAAACTGCGGACCTACCTCCAATTCTGGCCTGCCTCTCCCCAGTCCCTGGCCATGACACTTGATTCCCTGTCTGGCCACAAAACTGTAGTGCACAATGCCATGCAGGAGCCGCTTGAACACTTGGAAGGTCAAACAAGTTAGTGCCATGTTGACTAAACAGTTCTGTATATATAGTCCTGGATAACGTTCATCCCCAGCAACCCTGGTAGCCTTGTATCTGATGCTGGAGCCGCCAAATCCTTAACAATCAGCACCCCTTTATTCTGGATCAACTTCCCCAGGACCACAAAGTCTAGCTCTATGTACCCCACATAGGGGATCTGTAGACCATTTGCAGCACGAAGTTGTAGCCATCCTCACTGATGCAACTTTTCTTTGCCCAAGGGCTCTAAATACTGCCTAAAAAAAACTCTCCGAAAGAGTGGTGACCATGGACCCAGTGTCTAGGAGACATGGGACCTCAACCCCACCCATCATAATCGAAACCAAAGGGCAATTGCCTAACAAATTTGATGGTGTCTGGTTATCCATCTGTCTGAGTGGTGAGTTTTCCGCCAGCCTATTTGGTTCTTGTGAATCTCCAGGTGTTACCACTATTCACTCCACTGACCGGCTATAGGCCCTAGTACAATTCCGGGCAATGTGGCCTGGTTGGTTGCAACGCCTACAAGTAAGTGGGTTAGTATGCCGAGGATGGCCCAAAGCTGGGTGAGATTGTAAGTGCTGCAAACCTTGAGCCAATTGGCTGAGCTGTGCTTGTTGGGCCTTTAACATCTCCTTCAGTTCAGACAGCTCAGTATTTTCTGCTCTTGGGGCTGAAGCTATGGAATTATGACTTTGCATCTGATATTGAGTGGCAAAAGCAGCAGGGACTGAATTACTTCTCCCTCTCTGTTCGACTAAGCACCTGCCGTCATCCACCCAACGAATGGCTTCTGCTCTTACTTCTAATAAAGTGAACCCAGGATTCTGACGAACAAAACGTTTGAGTTCCCGACGCAGGCCACTTTTAAAAACATGTTCTGTGAACTGGTCACGCAACAAAGTGGTAGAGTTCAATAGGCCAGCTGGGGCGTGTTGTGTGATCTGCTTCATCAATGCCAGGAGAGCATATGAAAACTCCTGTAAAGATTCTGCTTAGTGCTGTTTTCGGGAAAAAAACTTTTCCTGCAGGGAAATGTAAGACTGTGAAGACCCATACAGCTGTTGCAAAATGGAAAACACAATTTCTGGGTTTTCACGTTCTGCTCTAGGTCTGTAACGGACCTCCCTCCTAGCTGAACCTCCCAAATGATCCAATATAAACAAAGCCTCCTCTACGGGACTCAGATGACGTGTCCTTAAACTAGCTCTAACATCCTCAATCCACTCCAATACATCTTCATCAGCTCCACCGCTAAAGGTGGGGCACAGCCGTTCTCTTGGCAAGAGGACTATGCGCTCAGGTGGGCGAGGGACAACTCCTGCGTTAGCTGCATCACCAATGCTGGTAGAAGCCTGAGCATTGCCAGCAGTATTGGAGCTAGCAGCGGTATTAGCCTGCTGCTGCAATTGTGCATATCTTACTCCGTGTCAGCTGCTGCTTTGCTGCTGGAACTGAAAGTAATTGTGGTGAATAATTACTTAATATTAATCTTAGACTGGCAAACTTCAGGAAAAACTCAGGAATCAAGTTTATTCTGTTACAAGCAGAGAGGGTACAAAAAATGGTCTATGGTCTATGCAGGGCCTAGCCCCTCTGTTGGATCACCCTCTCTCTCTCAGTTCTCCATGTTCTAAAAATCCAAATTCTGACAAACATTGCATTTTAGTTACTTTTAAATGCTTTAAACAAAGAAGAAAATGGCGCCAAAAACAAGCCCACTTGGTTGGCTCTCCACTTGGCATCAGACACACCTACTCACACCCACTTCACACCTATTCATTCTTATCAGAATAGCATGAGGAGAGACATCATATATATCAGAAATATCCCTTATAGAATGTTCCAAACATTCTCACAATCAAATCATTACAATCCTTGTACTGAGACTATCAGAATGATACCAAACAGGAATACATTTACATTTCATGACAGATGGATACATTATATCAAGGTAACATCCTTTGTCCTGTGTAACTGATAGGCCTTGAACCACTACATTAGCATTTGATTGGGGGAGGGGAGGGTGTCTTTGTTTTAAACCAAGAAGGGCCACATGGCAATTAAATTATTATTCATTTTAACCCTAAATGTATTGTTATCAGAACCCACCTGCACACACTCTTAACTCACACAGGCACCTGTGCAACACATACACTCACCAGCCAACCACACAACAAGAAAACAGATTAAGACACACCCCTCAACCAAGACAGAGCATTAGATTTGTTACAAAGCAATCAGAGAATCATGCATCTCTTGACCCTGCTCGCAGCGCCAAATGTGGCAGGACGAAGTCCCTAATACTAGAATTTGGATCCTACTTAGCTTCCCCGAGCACTCTACCTAGTCCCCCACCACAGGTCACTCAAATGAATGAATGAGGGCAAGAGATGCAGGATTCCTCAAAATACATTAATTTTATTAAATGCTCATGACCAGGTAAAACAAACATTTAGTTAAAAGAAACTCACATAATCAGTATAACAGCGAATGGGCCCAGAGGCGAAAGTGCAGCAGTGCAATATGGACACTCAACAGTTGGTTCTTCACAGCACGGCAAACCATACAAGGGCCATGACCCGGCATACACACAACAAATTAAATACAAAACCAATTCACCAAATAAGGGGCACGGCAAAAGGAAGGAAACAACTTCAACAGAAAACAAAAAGGCCCACATGTAATCCTGTACTACTGCCCCAGATGGAATTTGCCCAAGCCAATACTGATTACAGTTAGTTCACAAACATACTGGGGTAACAAAGCATGTTTTCTCGTCAAAAAACCTTTTGTAAATACTCTCTGTGTGAATGCTTAGTCCGTTGTCAATTTATATAGTCTTTGGGTTGTCACATTTAAGATAGAAAAGCGTTCGTTCAGATGATAACTTCAGCCGAAGCATTAGCTAGTGGAGGTAAAATTGTGAACCACTATGAACCATTGACTATACGTTGAACATGGAGCTGATAACGAGCGATAACGTTAGCTAGTCACCATAACTGTTGTTAGTTACCGTCTAATACTCTTATTGATGCCGTTTATTTGTTAAACACAAATTTGAAACAACACTTCTTGTCTATGCAAAGTTTCACTGTAGGTGATCCAGACAGGCTGGGTGCTGGAGAGGGCTCTGGACTCCTAACTTCACTTCTCGTCTGTGCAGTCGACTCAGAAGCATCACTTCAGTACTGAATCCGTGGTACTTTGATACATTTAAATGGAGCAACCTACTGGATTCAATAGGCATAGCTGTCTATTTCAGACATGGTTAGCATACTGAAGAATGCTATTAAAATTGTCTTCTTAATTCCAAATGGAGACACAGTTGACCGAGTAGATTCCAGTGTAGTTAAGAGCAGGTAAAAACTTGAGGCTGGCTTGCGAAAGAATAGTTCTTTATTCTGGATGTAACAACAGAGTTCTGGTAACCCTGTTGTACGCACAGCACAGCACAATGTTGCAAGGTGAAGCCAAGGTAAGAAACTGAAGCAAAGATCTGGGAAACTTCTGGCTAATTATAATACCAGAATATACATTCATGTCTGGGGTCAAATTGGAGGGGGGGGTGGGGGGGGGGAACAGGCAGTGATATAGCCTTATTCAATTAAGACGTCTTGTGGGGGAACAATTAGTTAGGTACACCATTTGCTATTGTAAGGTGACAGCATTCTGTCTGCTTACAATAAACATCCTGTCCAGTTTCTGCAGTATTAAACAAAGAACCAAAAGAATGACATACAGAAAACCACTAAAATCTAACAAGCATACTGAACAAACATGAATGCATTTCAGACATTTAGAGTGGCCTTTTATTGTGAGCAGTCCGGGGCACATCTGTGCAATAATTATCATGACCTCTTTTGATAAGTCACACATGGAAAGTAGCCTTTAAACCAGCAGGTTTTGGTTGGATACAGATTGGATAATTAAAGAATATGGCATCAGTGACTGGCTATTGTTTGACTGGACCTTGGCCTAACTGTTAATAACTACCTCAATGGGGTGTAGATATGAGCTTATACTGTTCCACTGAAAACATTAAAATACAAGAAATGGTTGTTCTACAGAACTTTGAATACACCAAATTTGGTTTTGCTTATTGCCTGCATAAACAGGACATGTGCAAATAGTTGAATACGCCTGTCCTGTCCCCATTCAGCTAGGTGTTCTGTGAGTTTATTCATTAAACATATTGGGAGTAGCTTAATTTGTGAGCACTTGTTCAAAGTTTGCAGTAAGTTCAAGGATGTGACATATACCAATATTTCTGTTTTCAGATCTGGAACATTTTGAAATCCTACCAGATGGGGCACAAGTCATTGAGCAGTGGCAGCTTCTGACTTCTGACTTCAAAGACTTTGTTCACCAGCAGACCCCTTGATCACCTTTATTTACAGCATTTGCATCTGTCAGTCTTTAAAGTGATCTAATATGTATTGACTATGTACTAGCTTAGTACATATTAGTTTTTGTTATTTTAGTTTCACAAATTCAGTGGTTACCTGTAATGCTCAAGATATACAAGTAAAAAATCACCTTAACTTCTGCATCTGGGTCTTCAATTCAACCTACTGACTGAAGCTGACAGATTTGTATAAATGTTTTTGAGAGCACAGGCAAATTGGTTTGATAGATAGATAGATAGATAGATAGATACTTTATTAATCTCCAAGGGGAAATTCAAGGTCTCAGTAGCATACAGACATCACACACAACATGCACTTACAGCAGAAATGGTAAATATAAGTATAAACATATAACAAAACTCCACTGTACAATAGACAGTTGAAGATAAGAAAAACTAACAAAACTAAATACTGGCATGAGTTTTAATGTAATTCACAGTTCAGAAAAGTTCCATAAACATTTCCAAGTTCAAGTTCAGTGCCATCAACAGTAAGTTTGCTTTCTGATATTTAAAGAACAGAAATGGGTTTGGCATAAGTAAAGGGTAGGTGTAACATTCATCAATAGACAAAAAGTGAAATGTACTGTATAGTCTCAATGGGTTCAATATCACCACACCCCAGCCAAACCACTTCACCTGGACCTCTAGTCCCAGGTTAAGCCCATGGACCTCCTTGCCGCCTCCTCCCCATGGTGAACTGCCAAAACAGAAAGGTAAACATTTTATTAGTCATACCTACTTACAATAATGCAAACCAACACCACTTGTTGTAATCAACAAAAGTACAGTTGTTGTACAATGCTGTAGTACTATTGTGCGATTTGAAATGGGTCTTCAGTGACAAAGTACACTAATATTGCCATTGTTATGCCAAACACAGGACACTGTAACTGGATTTAACGTTTTGATAATAGCCTGACAAGGGGAAATAAGGCAAGCTAACCGAACATGAACACTGGATCGTGAAATGGCCACCTATGAGAAATTTCAATGTCATCTTAGACCAAACTACCACTGACAACTTTAGAGCAATATAGCGATTTCAAAACGTGATATTAAGAGTTAATCAAAAATAATTAATGATGTACAAGTTAATTAATACCCTACGATTTTGTTATCAATTTACACCATACGTTGACAGAATACAGCGAGCTGGCTGATGTTATCGTGAATTAATTAACGTTAGCTGCTACAATGATGGCTGCCACTGAGGATATGAGATGGATAACGTTAATTACAAAACAATAAAGGCAAAGATAAATTTTTGTCAGTATGAGTTGGTGAACCTGTAACGCTAAATTACTCTACATTATTTGACCGTAACTTCAGCAAGGGAGGGATAGCTAACGTTAGTTTATTTTACCTAGAAGCTAGAATCTGCAAACTCAACTCTTCATTCTCAACTTTTCAACCGTTCACCCGAATATAACCTTTCAGCATACAACATTAAAAAGTGTCTGAACATGGCATTAAGAAACATACATGAACTTCACGTTAGCAGATCAAACTTACCAGCAATGTTACAGCAACGTCTGTGCCAGTCAATCTTGTAGGCCTAACGTTAGCTGAGGCTGCTCGGTTGACAACAAGGCGGGTTCACCGGCTTGCTCAGTCTCATACAAAGCCCCGCCCTTTTACCCATATATGGATTGGCTAGGAGGTAGGCGGGGTTAGGATTTCCCAAGGTTTTCCAAGATGGCGCCGCCCATACCCGTTGTCACTCCCCGATGTGAGATGCTACCTAATGTGAGTCACGCATGCTCAGATTGATAGGTTTTACGGCATAACGCCAAGGGATCCGACTGAAATCCATAAAATAATTAACTTTTCTGTTTAAAAAACGTTTTAGCTATCTAAGATTGTTTAATTGCTAACGTTAGCAAACGCCATTCAAGTGACCGCCTTTGTTGTGCTTGATTGCTTACTTACTTGCCAGCAGTGAACAAACTTAGTTATAGGTCAATTTTTATTGATATTACAGAAGTCTCTCGCTAGCAGTCTACTTCAGCCTCTAATCTAGAACTGACATTAGAGATCATGCCGTGAAAATGTGATGCCTTACGCTAAATAATACATTACTGCTGTGTAGGCTAATGTCATTATTCTGTGGCTAACAGCACTGGTAGTCGCAAAGTAGCAAAGTGACGCATGCGCGACTCACATCCGGTAGTGACTCACATCGGGGAGTGACACCCGCCTATGCCATAGACAGTAAAAGAAATGGACGAACAGACTCCGTCGTTTTCAATGGGAGGGCACTGAGTCAAATAGAACGGTTTTTCAGTTGGTCCCCCCAGTACTGCGCAGACTCACACTTAACTTCGTGACGTTAGCCATCGAACTGAATCTTGTAACTCATATGATAGATACACAGAAATTCTTCTCACACTTCCTTCGCCTTCAAAGTCATCAAAGTTAAACATTTATTTATGTATTATCATCCTCAGCAAGTCGAGTTAATGTTGAAGCTACCACACATGATCATCTTCAAAAACAGTCATGCTAAAACAAAACAAAGTTATAGCCTTGAAGCTAATCTTCTTTCCACTTTTCCGACCTACGGTCAATCAATCGAAAACCTCTGAAATGATTAGTGCCCTTTTTAAAAAAAAATAGGTTTACTTTTTTATTATTATTAGGTTCCCTCTGTGTAATGCTTTACCTTAACATACGGTTGTGTATGCTAGGTTTTGCTTATGAGTTACCGTCAGACAGTAAGGTGGACTGAGCTTCTTATCCAAACAATACGGTTATCTCCCTATGGCGCGAAAGAGAGATTATGTCAAAGCTAGCTTCCCTCCAACCGAACAAGCTAACCGTTCTTCTTACGGGTAACCAACGTTACGGACGAGGTAGTGGAGTCTGTTTTGCCTTTGTAGTGTTTATGTGGATTACACAGAAGCTACAATATCGGCACAGGATATATGTTATATGAAGTTATGGTATTTCAAAAAAATCCTACAATGAATGGACTTCTATGGGAGTTAGCAGAGAGGTGGTCCCTCCAGCCTACGTCGATTCTTCTACTTCCGGGAATTCGCCTGCCCCCTTGGTCTATGCCATAGACAGTAAAAGAAATGGACGAACAGACTCCGTCGTTTTCAATGGAAGGGCACTGAGTCAAATAGAACGATTTTTCAGTTGGTCCCCCCAGTACTGCGCAGACTCACACTTAACTTTGTGACGTTAGCCATCGAACTGAATCTTGTAACTATATGTATGATAGATACACAAAAATTCTTCTCACACTTCCTTCGCCTTCAAAGTCATCAAAGTTAAACATTTATTTATGTATTATTATTAATATCATCCTCACCAAGTTGTGTTAATGTTGAAGCTACCACACATGATCATCTTCAAAAACAGTCATGCTAAAACAAAACAAAAAAGTTATAGCCTTGCAGCTAATCTTCTTTCCACTTTTCCGACCTACGGTCAATCCATCGAAAACCTCTGAAATGATTAGTGCAGTTTTTTTTTTAAATTAGGTTTACTTTTTTTATTATTATTAGCAGAGAGGGTTAAAGCGGAGCTAGTAATCAATGATCTTTGTTATTAGGTTGCCTCTGTGTAATGCTTTACCTTAACATACGGTCGTGTAAATAGGTTTTGCTTATGAGTTACCGTCATAGACAGTAAGGTGGACTGAGCTTCTTATCCAAACAATACGGTTATCTCCCTACGGCGCGAAAGAGAGATTACGTCAAAGCTAGCTTCCCTCCAACCGAACAAGCTAACCATTCTTCTTACGGGTAACCAACGTTACGGACGAGGTAGTGGAGTCTGTTTTGCCTAGTGTTTATGTGGATTACACAGAAGCTAGAATATCGGCACAGGATATATGTTATATGAAGTTATGGTATTTCAAAAAAATCCTAGAATGAATGGGCTTATATGGGAGTTAGCAGAGAGGTGGTCCCTCCAGCCTACGTCGATTATTCTACTTCCGGGAATTCACCTGCCCCCTTGGTCTATGCCCATACCCCCCATAATAAATGGCTTCATAACATATAAACCGTTCTTCAGAAAATCTATGGGTGACGTCACAGACGCTTTGTCCATTATTTTTTACAGTCTATGATAATAACATAGGGGAGAACCGGCACAATTGTAACACTTTTTTATTTTTCCAATTCAAACTGGATTTACACAAAGACGATAGACTTGAGAGATGTGAAATTTGACCAGAACAGAGTCGTACATGTCTACTCCATGAAAGTTGAAACAGAATTGAAAAAATATGTTATAGTTTGTCAATAATTTAACTTAACAGCGACATGTACCTTTGTTACAACCTTGACGGAGCCATACAAAAGTGCGGTACAGTTGTAACAGTATAGCGTAGGCTATGTTTTCTTCAACTTAAATGTACTTAAACGCAACATAAGGACATTTTAGAATATTACCTGGAATAAAATAGGCTACAAGTGTGGATTCGTGGGTTTTCAGCATTTAGATCTCGGGACAACAATCAAACTAATTGCTAATTCACATGAAAACATGCTTTGTTGCAAGTCTCTAAAAAAACTTTACAAGAGTCATAAATTATCAACTAAACTCAAAATAGTTAACTGTACATTGTGTTACAAAATATGAGACAAGTACTAGAATTCTAAGAAAAACGTGTTTATCCCGGACCTCCCAAATTGCGTGACTTACCCATTATCTATTAAACTCCAGTCTGGGTAAATGCAACGCGAATCTCACTATCACACTGTATCCACCTACCGCTACTGTAAATGGCGTAATTGCATCACTTTTAGTGATAATTTAAATGCACTATGCAAGACTTTCACCTTTATGAAGCCAATTTGATGGTGAACGAACTTGTAATAGGCGAATCATAGCTATACACAGCATAGATGTAGCGAGTCCCTACGGAGAAAACCAGCCATGCAACTTCCAAGAGTGGCGCCCGCCAAAATTCTCAGAATCTGAAACATTACCTTGTCAGTAGTTCTTTGGAGAGAGTTTTTGCCTGTTGTTAATTCTTCACCTCCACAACAAAAGCATTTGCATTGTATACAGGGGAGATAAGTCGCGAGAAGTTTGCTATTTACAACAAAATCCTTTTAGGCAAGTCCCTCTTGGCGGCCATATTGCAATGCTTTTTGGGCACTTATCGGGCATCTTATCAGCAGAATTGCACGTGCGCAAGGCTTCATGACACCAATCTTGCTCCATCAGCGAGATCACAACACATGATTGGCACGATGTCTTCACAGCAGAGCACAGCATGATTGGCTCAATGTATTCACAGCACAGCACATGATTGGCTTAATGTATTCACATGTCGACGTTTTGCCGCGAAAGGGGTGTGATAAGTGTAGACAGCTGCCATATTGGTGTTACAAACTAACCCCATGCATTTCTATGGAGGATTTTTTGAGTGATGTCTCCTCATTAGAAAGTCTCTGTTTACAATAGCAGAGTAACATAAATACATCGCGACTCTAGAGAAAGCTCTAAACTCGACAAAAATTCCTAAACCTGCATAGTATACCTTTAACTAGCAACTAGTTATACACTCCGTTACATGCACCCCCTACCCTGGAAATCCAGAGTTCTCGCGAGAGAACTTTAGAAATTAGCCTATAATAACTTTATAATAATTTTTCTAGATTATCAGGGTCTGGATTTTCCAGGCTATGCACCCCCTTAAATTATACTAAAATGGGGCAGCGTGCATGAAAATCTGACAACTAGAAAGAAGAACAATAAAAAGAAAAGAGAGAGAAAAAAATTGTGAATCTCGAGCATTGATGTAGGCCTACCAAAATGTCATAAATTCATAAATCATATTCTTCTGTAAGAAGTGCGTAAGTGGGTGATTCTCCAACTATGGTACTTTTTCTGTCCTTGACATATATTTAAAAAAATAAATAACATTTCTACTTTTTTATTTTTTTCACACTTACTACATATTTAGGGGAACCTATATATAAAAAATCATTGTTCAATTATGTTGTTTTTTATAAAATATAAGACATTTTATATGCGTTTTTTACTATTTTGCCTCTGTCCCTAGGCCAGACTTTGGGTCTTCGACCTTATCTCACTTAAAATCTAATACTGATATAATTTTAAATTCAAACAGAAAGTATGCATTATAACCCAATTCATTCAAATCTACTATTTGTTTTTATATTTCTTTTCGATTTGGCATATTTTAAACATGTTAAACACTTGTCCCTTGGGTTCACCGTCATTTCCACACCTCTGCATAAAATGCAATCCCAGGCTCAGTATTCTAGATTTGTATACTCATTAACCATAGCAACTGACACTCCAGAGGGATCCACATGGCTGAATGAAAGAATGATCCCAGCAGAGGTTAATACATAGGAGATATATCAAGGTAAATATGAGAAATACCGCGAGTATGTTTATTGTACGTCATTTCTGAACCGCTCATAATTCATTCCGATGGGAAAAATTCTGGATTTTTACCATTTCATTAGGTGTAATTTGAGATTATTTAATGCTAACTCTAAAACTAACACTAACAGGCTAGTCAAACATGAGATATTAGAGGGAAAGTGGGAAAATGTCATTTCCACGACCGTCTTTTCCACATCTGTCTCCATGGTAGTGATAGGTAGACAGGATGGCTTGTTTTTGTTCGGTTGTGGAAATGACCATTGCTTTTGCCATTGTCTGGAAAAATGTCAAAAAATACATATTATTCCATAAAAATCAGCACAGCCAACTTCAGGGCAGGTATCTAGGCATACTGGGGAAACAAATTATGCCAGTAATATTTTAATTAAAAATGTTTCATTTTCTGAAAATGTTCAGGTCCAAAAAGTACCATAGTTGGAGAATCACCCAAGTACAGAGTGGTACCAAAACCTATAGCCTACTCATCGGAAACCTACCCTGCATGCCAATATTCGTGGAATTTCCATAGGGGGCCATACAATAAATGAATAAATACACACACACACACACACACACACACACACACACACAGGTATGCACACACTCACACACACACACACACACACACACGCATGCACACACACACATAAACAAACACACGATAAACACACACACACACACACACACACACACACACACAAAAAGCAAACGCACACATGCACACACTTATTAACCTGAACCTGATAGTCATACTGTACATCATAACCAGCTGCTGGAGGGCAGAAAGGTCCTAGTATTGATTACTGTAAGTTGTAGATCTCGTATTTTTGTGGTTTGGTGTTTGCATGCTTCTTTGGGTATCTCTTGTGTAGTTAAGTTATGTTGGTCTAAAATAAGATGGAAATGGTTCATGAGATCATAGCTTAATGCAGAGCAGGGAAGAGACCCTAAAGGAGAGTGCCAGTCAGAAAAATACCAGTTTGCCATCTGTAGGCTAATACAAATATGTAATAGCACATGTTCTTTGATAGGTGGCGTGCAAGTGCAAGATACCTTCATGATCAGAGGGAAGAGTGGGTTGATGAACTCAAGGCAAGAGTGGGTTGCTGAACTCAAGAGAAGAGAGAACCCTCGTTTAGCCCTCAGTAGTGGTTGGAACTGATGTTCCATTTTTAGCCACAGGGAGAGGGAGTGAGAGAGAGAGAGAGAGAGAGTTTAGAACTTGTAGCATTATTTGAGAATCAGACACCGATGATTCGCCTCCCAAACGTGTCAGAGCTTGAAGAAGAGTATTTGAAGGGGAGGAGGCTTGAACTATCAGTGGGCTGTTAGAATAGGCTATTCGTAAGGAGAACACTACACTGTACCCCTGAAAAATTAATTCCATCTACGAAAGAATTCATCAAAGTAAGTTATTTCATACGCTCTGTTACAACTTCCTCTTCTCTTGTGTGTTTGCAAGTTGAGAACTTGCAAAGCATTTTTGTGTCCAATTTATTTTCTATCTAGTCTATTTACTTTATAACATATTTTTACATTATTGATTGGCTTAATATGCCTAGACAACTTGGCCTACTAGTTTTCGTGACGTTTATTTATCAAAGCTGTTGTCAGATCACATTTGATATGTTATCAGTTTGTTTTAACGAGTTTAACCTAATATTAATTAAATATGTAGGTTGACGGACGCACGGCAAGGAAACGAATAATCATAGAATACTGCCAGGCATATATTGGTTTCGTATCGTTTTTCTTATCACTGACGGCAGCGGAAACATGTTTAGGTCAATGAGCGAGCGCATCGGAAGTTTGCGCGTCTTTGTAACAGGAAACAGCTGAGAGAGGGAGAGAAGGAGGACTGTTAATACAGGCCTGCAATAGGCTAGAAATTATTTTTTATATATATAATATAAAAGACTGAAAAGGCCCATAAAAACTAGGCCTAGCCTACTGTAGGCTACTGCTGCTACTACTAGGCCTAATAATAATAGTAGTCGTAATAATAATAATAATAACAACAACAACAACAACAATCATAATAGTTGTAGTAGTAGATATATGTATATAGTAAATTCTTATGTTGTATTACTTTTTGTGGTATGGAATACAGAAGGTGGTCATAGCAACAACTGTGCCATGTCAAACAGTCATAATCACCAAATAGAATGTTATCCACAAATATTGTTCCAGTGTCCTATTGTGCATACAATATCACAGTGGTTAGTTATGTTCTGGTGGGCTTGCTTGTAGACTTCACCACTGGTATATAAATGACAATGGCTAAACAGGGTGTAAAAGAAGCCAGGGAATGCCTAAACAAAGGAAACAGCTCCGGAACATCTTGAGCAACCCACCCCTAACAGGTGGCTGTATTGCCTCAGTGCTACCTACATTGTTTAAGTTCGGCCTTGACTATTAAAGGTGCGATTTGTAGGATTGTTACCGAACGTTCTGTAGGCCAAAATCAAAACACTGGTGAACGTTCTCAAGACTACCAGACGCGAGCCTCTTCTGGGTTGCCAGATGTAATGAAGACTTAGCTAACGTTAGTTGACCTGCAGCTGCTTTAACGTTTCTCCAACCATGACCCAGCTACACATTACGGAAACCATGAAAACAAAACATACCTCTCTAACCAACGTAACATATTTTGCTGAAGTTAGCGATGCAGATGAATTTTACCCTAGGCTACCTGTCGTGGAGAAATATGGCCAGCTCTGGGTCAGACTTGATATTCTTCGTTTGACGAAGACGTCACCATCTCAGGAAGCTCCTCCGATGTGCACTTAATTTGTTTCTTGTTTTAATTTTGGAAATTTGCCTGCCTCTCGTAGGCGTTCATGACTACAACTGACAGCTGTTGACAGTTGGCCTTTGCTAATTTGGCAACCCAAATAGGAGGACACGCTAGCCCATTATTAATACGCTATTCTAGAATTAATCGTTCAAAACATAAACGAAAATTCCAAGAGATTCCGCCCCGTAACTCATTTTTTTTCATAGGTTTTACGGGGTTTTACGGGTTAGAGTAGTGTTGTCAAATAAGCCATTACTTCAATTCATCGTGTTTCCTTACTCTCTGACAACATATGGTGATCATTTTTGGAATGGTTACAGTTTAATTTCCTACATACTGGACCTTTAAATTATAATGGTTGTTAATATTTGAAATGTAATTTAGGAATTGTTTTTTCTGTGTAGAATGTTGATATCTTTACAGCTCTAAGTAAAAGTTTTTACAAATGTTTTTTACATTTCATGTAATATTCTTTCATACCAGAGAGTTGTTTTAACCTCATGCACTGTTTGCCTAACTATTTAGTTCAGCGACAACATTGCAAACCTGGTTGAATGTCTAGTTTAGATATTGGGTTTGAGTCACAGTGGGGTGTACGCTTAGTGGGTACTGCTGGGTGGGCATTCATGGGTGGTTATGTTGCTGCACTGGTCCTGGGCCAGTGTGGCTATTTCAGTCATCAGCAGGGATCCTCATCCACAAGCATGTGGCCCCCGGGGCAATAAACATTCCCTAGACTGCACACACACACCAATATAGGCTTTGTTTGCAACTAGCAGTATACTTTATGGTGAACATCCATATGTTTACTGTGAATGTTACAATACAATAAATATACATATATGCAAATTTGCAGCCCGAATGCCACAAATAGTACATATGCATATGCACAACATACTTAACTCACACCTATAGAAGATGTTCAGTTTCCAGAGTTGTGACTGAATGGAAAAAGCATTTCAACAGAGAGGACACACAGACCCTCAGTTACCCTTGGAAAATATGTGTTTGCATATCCATATTAGAGTGTGTACTTTAGGGTGGCGGGTACTGAAGGCGCTGAGATGTCTGTAATTCCAGCACTACATTCTGTGACCTGCAGTGGTGTTAACGCTCATAAGGACCCTAATAACTTATATTCCATGGTGCTAACTTTGTGTATTTGATGTCTAATAATCTTTCTCTGCTCTCGGATGGTGTGTTTATGTTGTGACTCTCATTAAATAGTCCACCCCAAGCACATCAGTTATATATGAGTATTCTCCTCTTTCCAAATGAAAGGCTTTTTTTATTTTCATGCCTCTTATCAATGATTTATAATTTATGAGAATGTATTCTTCACCCCAACAAAACAGTCAGTCTGTTGGAGGAAGATACAAGAGTAATGTATGTAAGTGGCTCTAGTCCTTTATCATCATCTGTTTTCACCCCCCTTCCCCTTTATCTCTTCTGTCCTCTCTCTCTCTCTCTCTTTCCTCCTCTTCCTCCACTACCTATTTCTCTTCCATCAGGAAAATGGCTCCCTCCCTGTCTCAGGCCTATAAGAGGCGCTGGTGGATGGCAGTGACAGCGGTCATTGAGAACCTGCTGTTTTCTGCGGTCTTACTGGGCTGGGCCTCCCTCCTCATCATGCTTAAGAATGAGGGCTTTTATTCACACCTGTGTACAGGTGAGTAACCGCTCCATATCCAGGTAACACCAAAGTGAAGCTTATGCAACCCGAAATTCACCCAAAGTAGGTTTCCATGGTAGCCAATCCTTCACAAGTCTCGGCTTGCACCTAAAGGGCCAGCTCATCTTTTTTGATGTGTTCGGTAAATCATGGCTTTGAGATCAGATCATGAAAGCTTGGAAGTAAAATCCCTCTCATTCTTCCTGATGTGGAAGGAATATATGAGAACAGGGGTTGCAGAGACAGGCCATATACACAGTATATAGTCTGGTTCACTGAAAGAAAACAGCCAAAAGCACTTATTTTGTAATTTTTAAAAACTCATTGCACCCACTTTGATTCCTGGCCCTCCTCTCTACCCCAACCCTTCCATCCTATTCCCTCGCCCCTTTGACCCGGCCATCTCGTATCTCTCTCTCTCTCTCTTTCTTGCTCTCCCTCCACCCAGAGAACGATACGCACCATGCCAACGAGACACTGCTGGAGGACCTGGACTGGCCCAGCTGTGTGGAGCAGGAGGAGGTGCTCAACCTGGGCTTCACCATCGGCTCCTTCATCATCAGCGGCGCCACGCTGCCCCTGGGCATACTAATGGACAATTATGGCCCGCGCCCGCTGCGTCTGCTGGGCAGGTGAGACCAAAGCCCCAGGGCTGTGCTCTGGCAGTGCCAACTCATCCTGTGGTTGCATCCTTAGGGGCCTCATCATCATCATCGTCATCTTTGTCATCTTCATCATTTTCATAATCACTACACCAATAATGAATATGGACTGCAGTTCAGCATGATACATGTTAAGACCACCAGGCTCGTTTGTGGTGATTTAACATATAGGAGACCACACGTAGATAAGCGTTATCAAAATATGTTTATTAAAGTAATAATGTATGCCAAACGTGAACAGTCAGTATCCATAAAATGGTGAGAAAATAAAAGTGTAGTGTAAATCAGGGTAAAATGTAAATTGCAGTCTAAAGATAAAGGCAACGCATGTTCTCCTGGAGAGAGGGAACCTCGAACCCAGCCAGGTAGCCTTTTATATAGCTGGATGCCCTGATCAGCTGACTACCAAACCTGTGCACTGAGAACCTGTGCATTGACTCCGCCCTGCAACACAGAGAAACAAAGACAGGCAAACAGAGACCAACAGTATCATAACATACATGACATGTCATACACTGTTCTGTCACAAACACTGTCCATAACTGACATTAGCAGACATTATTATAAAACATTCCTACAGATTCTGAAAATGTTTCAATTCCTGCAGGGTTATCCATATTCACCACTGCTCCCTCTATCTTTATCTCTCCCCTCTCTCTGTATGTCTCTCTCCCTCTCAGTGCCTGTTTTGCTTTCTCCTGTGCCCTGATCGCCATAGCTTCATATAATCCTGCTGGTGAGTGTGCAAAGTTGGTATATGACAAAATGATTCAGCTCAGGAAATACTGTCAGAATTTGCACCTTCATACATAGTTATGAATAACATCACCATGTGAACCCTGAACCCCCAGCAGGATGTTGTACATCCATCCAGCAACCATATTTGAGTAGGTTGTGTAGGCTGCTTGAAGAACCTGTTGCTCACACAGCTGAAGACTGTCACATCTCTCTCTTACAGTGTTGTCCATCCTTATATTTGTTGCCGTTTCTTTCAACGGGTTCGGCGGAATCTGTCTCACTTTTACCTCCCTTACGGTAAGATTGAGCACACACACAAGAACACACACACACACACACACACACACACACACACGCACACGCACACACACACACACACACACACACACACAAGCATACATATGCAATAGATGACAAGAAATAAAAACATACTCTATACATGGTGTGATGCATGATACACCAACATGTCCAAGTAAACAAGATACTTCTAAACATATATAGCACATGGAAGTGTGGTCAAAATAGATACATATATCATCTGGTATTACAAGCTTTCAAAGTAGGAGTTCCTTTATTTGGCCTGAATCTTTTCCCAGAATTCAAGTATTACTTCAGTACATTAAGGACAGAGTTTATTTTGTGTTTGCATTGAATGACACAGGTCTTTTTTTAGTGTTTTGTGTGTGTGCGCGTGTGTGTGCGTGTGTGTGTGTGTTTGTGTGCCCTGTGAAAATTTCATATTTGTTGTGAGTGTCTGTGTTTGATCTAAGTAGCTCATTCATGTCTGCCATGTTTATTTATGTGTGTATTGTGTGTGTGTAGATATTCCTTTTATGTAAAGGCTTTTTGTGCTCTATTACTGTAAATCTATATTCATAACCATTTCCATACATGTGAGTCTGTGTGTGTGAGTGCGTGTGTGTGTGCATGTGTGTGTGCGTGCGTGCGTGCATATTTGTTCAAGATGTAAGTGTGTTTTGGCTGCTCTTAGTGCTGCACATGGTGTTCCACATCCCAGCCTTAAAATTTGGCACGCCTGCCCCAACCAATCACAGCACAGACCCTCCAGCACGCCCTCCCCTCTGTCTGTCCCTCCCACTTCATGAGTCAAAACACACAAGGACACAAGTCTCATTCACCTCTCTCTCTCTCTTTCGCTCTCTCTCTCTCTTTCTTTCTTCCGCATCTGGATATGAAGAATGTCCACACATATTCATGAATCTGTTTATGGTGTATTGCAGGTAAAACAGTCAAACTGCAGTTAGGTTTGGAGTAAAAAAATAAATCAAAACAACTTGATTGAAATTATATTTGATTTATATTACCTGGAATGCACCACAACAATTAATTTATGAAAATGAAGATATCCGTTATAGCAAGTAAACGCTCACAGATGCCACAGATCAGGTTACAGCACGTTTTTTCACATGCTCTAGGCTCACTGCAGCCTTCCTGGCACAGAGGCTGAGAACAAAGAGAAATAGTCTGTGACTCCGAGCATATGGTCACGTGCTTGAGCACTGGCCATATCTACACTTCTAGTGTAACTTTTCCAACGGCTATCTTTCGTTCTCTTTGCTTTGCCCTTCCCTTTTTCCCCTCACCCTTGACGCCCATCATTCCATCTATTTGGCTGATGTGTTGTTTGGTTTGCGTGTTACCAAGCCTCTTAATATCACCTCCATGACTGGACAAACTGGCAGCACTCACTGTCCGGGTATAACAGAGGGAGAGAGGGGGTAGAGGGTGGCGGGGGAGGGCGCTGGGTTGAAAACGTGATACATGGCGAGACCACAAAGTCAGGGATAGAGAAATGGACTTACATTGGCGGTGGACATTCTGACGGACGAGTTGGACAAGATGGCTTTCAGTTGTGACATTCACTTTGCCATTGCGCCTTTTCTCCCTGGAAAACTATGGAAAACTAACATTCTTTTCAAGAGATAGTGAACATACATACCAATCATGAATATGTGACCAAAAATGTCAAAATGGAAGAGCTGTTTTTACAAAACCAAAGCCAGAGGCTTTATTTTAGAGTTGAATAGCAGAATGCAGCAATGTTTGCATATGGTCCTTTTCTTTCCATACTGCTTTTCTTATTAATGTTTGAGTCCTATGAAGTTTCATGTCTGATCACGTACTCTAATCAGTTGACTTTGGAATGTCTTGACTTGTATTTACCCGGCGAGAGAGAGAATGGTTTACTGTATATATATTCTAGGCTTGGCCTCTGTGGAACTTTAATGCTTTGTGTTTGTGTATGTTTGCTTTCACAAACCCCAGGTAGGCTAGCAACTGCATTTGCAGAAGCATATGATCGTCCAGTAAACACTAAACAATATGTGGAAAGGAGCATGCTGTGGAAAAGAGACAGGGGGAAAAGTAGTGGTGGGGGGCATGACTTTGTAGAGGTCATTGACAAATGGGATGGAGGGTGGCAGAAGGAGGGGGGCTAGGGACTGGAGGGACATGTCCTAAGGTGAACTTGGAAAGTTTAGCTATGAGTTACATGAGGAAACCATTTCACACGCGGTGGGTGTGTGAGTAGATTTGAGTGGATGTGGCGGTGGGTGTGGGCTATTTGATTGCGACCTTAATAAACAAAGCATGCTGTGTATGATCAAAGTTTGGTATGATTCAGCTGTTTAGGAATCTTGGACTATTCCAGACTATATGCTATTTAGAGTGAATTTGACTTTGATATGTAAGCCGAAGAGCGAATTTGGCAGTCTCTGATTGGCAAACATCCTGAAATGCTTTGTAGGGATCATGCAGGTGTCAACTGTACTGGCAGGAGTCAGACAGTATCCCTGCATGTCACCCCAATCCATGAAGACAGGTGGTGTAAGGAGAGGACCAGGTTTGGGATAGGCCACAGCACATGTCCAGCTAACCAACAGGACTGAATTCATTACTCATTAATTGTGAGTGATTGATATGAGACCTTGTAAAAAAATCACATACTGTAGATCTGTCAGTCAGTTTTGTTGTATGGAATGGTACAAGGGCCATACCTGTTTACGCCAACTGAATGGTATTTTGTATTTACATTTTGTTGAACTGCAAGTACAATTTTCTAACAGTATAATCGTAGACTGGTTCCAGAATGTTGTTTGATTTTTGTTGGAAGATCGTGTCATCTGTGCTGACTTGCTATTTACCATCACATGTTATGCCACACAGTGGTGATGTTTGTCCCTGACTGTTTACTGTGCATCTTGTGCTAGGTTTGCTTTTGTTGTGTCTTGATAGGATATCTGTGTCCTCTCTCACAGTGACCTGGCACTTGGTCATTGGCAGGGATGCAAAGACATGCTCACAGCTGCAGTGCTTACCAGCACAGTTGCCACCTGCAGATTGTCACACACACTCTCTCTTTCCAGTCTCCAAACAGAGTCCAGGGGATGGAACGAAAGATAAGCCATAGAAAAAAGAGGAAGGGAGAGTGAGAAAAAGGGTGGCACAGGAAAGGGGAAGAAAGAGACACAGAAGGAATCTGTATGTCTTATTCTGCTCGATTCCACTTAATTAATAATGGATCTTACAAAAAGCTAGATTTGAGCCAGATGTTAAGTTAAGTTAAGTTTAGTTAAATTAAGTTACTTTATTTGTCCTTGAAGGAAATTTGTCATCTGCATGTAACCCATCTGGAGATAGTGTACATACATATACTGCAGCAGTTAGCTTATGTTAAGAGACTAGGCTGCCGTTGTGTCTACCCCAATGCCCCAGGCTATCCACTGTGTGCCAGAATATGGAGTCAGTTATGTTCCTGTGTCTTGCATCAGTTCCCAGCTGTTCTCTGGGCAATACATGCTTCAATACGCCTCCTGCTGATACATTTATAGCACTGCAAATATTATATACAATACAGCAATAGTCAATACAATTGTCAACTGTCACTGAACACAGAGTAGTGTTACAAAGTGTTGCCTTCTCTGAATCTCACCCTGGGCCAACTCAAGTTGACCCTATCCCCTTCAAAATGAGTGTCATTAGCAATTGTGTGTTTGCTTTGATTTCCTGCCAATGCAGTCAACAGTCTTACTCCCTCCCTCCCTCTCATTTTCTCTGTGTATTTTCCTTTCTGTCCTGCCAGTTGCCAAACATGTTTGGCAATGTACGATCCACCATCCTCTCCATTATGTTTGGTTCCTATGCTTCCTCTGCAGTCACATTTCCAGGGGTCAAGGTGAGTGGTTACAGAATCTTCCGGTATGATGACAATGTTATTCACCAGTCTTCTGATATGGTTCTTTTCTGCCTGAGATGTATAATATTGGTCACCTTTCAACAGTTATACATTAATTTTATAATAATTTTAATTATTATAAACAATTAAATAATACAATTAAATAATTTTATAAATGAATAGACTTCAGTCTCAAATGTTTGAATGTATTGCTATGGTCAGATGTGATGAAATTAAAGGTTCCATAAGTGATTCTGGATGATGTCATGTCTGTTGATATTTTAACTAATTCTAACCCAAATCTAGATTTCAATACGTGTTGATTGCTTGCAATTATTCATTATAATACAGTTGCACCTACTAACCTACACTTTTTTCTCAGCACATAGCTTTAGACCAGGGGTGTCAAACATACGGTCCGGGGTCAGATCAGGCCCGCCAGCAGGTTTTATATGGCCCCCCAGATGTTTTGGGTAGGAAGGGAAAATTAGAAAAAAGATATTCACATCCAACAACGTGTTATAAGCAATATTTCTATATGATAAATTGATAAAACCTAGCACTACAAACGATCCTCAGGAAGGAAGAAGCAGAAAAACTAACATGGAAGTAGAGTATTTCAAGAGAGAAAGAGCAGTATATGACAGCAGTACATTATTGTGTACTTGTTTGCTCATAAGTGATATAATCAAACAACACTCTGATACCCATGCAGAAAAATGATAATGACCATGACAATGACACCCCCCCACGAGGTCTTATTCCAACAAATTCGGCCCACTACCTAATATGAGTTTGGTCTATTAGACCTATGGTTTGGTTTAATGTGACTGGTCTATTTTTTTCTCTCTGACCCCTCTCTCTTCAGATGATTTACGATCTGGGGGTGCCCTTCAAAGGGATCTTCTGGGGATGGGCGGGTTTTGCATGCCTCGTCTTCTTCAACTGCCTCGTCAATTGGCCCGCTGAGTCCTTCCCTGCCCCCGAAGACCCTCGCTACACGTGAGTGAATGACCAGTGTGGTGATCACATTCACGTCAGTGCAGGGAACTGAAGTGCTGAACCAGCAGCTGTGCAAGCCCTCAGACATATGGGTGCAACACTAGAATAGAAGACAGAGATATGGCATCAGAGATATGTGGGGCCAGAAATGTGGCTACGCTTTTCTGTAGTCTTGAGTCATGGCTGTCTTGTTGTATAACATTGTAATAAGCTTTTCATAGACTGGATGACACAACTACTGTTTGGTGAGATTTACTTCGTCTTGAATAATAACTGCCATTCTCTCCATGTCTTTCTCTGTATTTCATACACACACACATACACACACACACACACACACACATGTACACACACACACACACACAGTAAGAAGGTCAAACTGACGGGGCTGGTTCTGGAACACAAAGTGACCGGAGACCGCTGCTACACTCATGTGACCACTGTGGGCCAGACCCTCAGTGAGAAGAAGGACTGCCCCTCCAATCTGTACAGCAATGAGGCTCCACAAGACAGCCAAAGTAAGACATTTACTGATTCAACACACACACACACACACACACACACACACATACATCTCTCACACACACACACACACAGGGCTAACACAAATCGGCATAGAGTACATTGTCAGTACTTCCAGTGCAGTAATCATTTATTACGAAGTTATGAACATAAGGATCCAAAACCAGCCAATGGTAGACTCAAGTGCACTGCAACCCAGCTGTGTCCATGTAATTGTGTTAAGCCTATGTACTTTATATACCTTTAGAGTGACATGACTATCTGACCTTTGACCTCAGGTTCACCTCCATTCCGCCGCTCGTTCTGTTCGCCAATCTTTCTCTGGAGCATGATCACCATGGCAATGACGCAGCTGCGTCTCATTTTCTTCATGGGCGCCATGAACAAAATGATTGAGTTCCTGGTAACCCACGGCGACCCTAACCGTAAGTATCTGTATGCTTTGTGACTTGAATCTGAGTGTGACTGTAACACTGTTAAACATTGTTACATACTTACACCTACATTTTCTATTTCTCTTGCAGCCACTGAGGACATGGTACTGGAAGCAGAAGAACAAGGTATCAGCAAAGCTCTGACTCGCCTTGTTCACTGTTATGGTGTTGCATCAGCACAGCTGTTTTCTGTTTACTTTACAAGTTTAAGGATTAGTACAACATTGTGTCTTGTGCTATATGACCCTAGTAGGCTACGGTCATATTAATATAGCAACCATGATATGATAGGTATCATGATGGATACAATCAAGCACGATAGTAGGTGCAGACTGACTCATGAAATTTTTGCCTTCTGTCTTTCCACAGTTAACTTTTACTCGTCCATCTTTGGCACCATGCAGCTGCTGTGTCTGCTCACCTGTCCCCTGATTGGTTACATCATGGACTGGAGGATGAAGGAGTGTGAGGAGGATGCTAATCCCCCTGAGGGGGAGAAGAGGTAAGAGAGGACACTGGACAGCCAAAGACCACTGCTGAGAATGAGTACAACATATTGGATAAATAAGTGGATAAAATGTCCTATGTATGCATTGTTTGACATAGATAAATACTGTACATTTGGGACATTCTTTATGACTGTTCATAACGTTTTTTTCATAGTCTTCCTGGGCCTCCAAAACGGGACAGAAAGATCCAGAAACTTACTAATGCCATCAGAGCCTTCATCTTCACTAACCTGCTGCTGGTGATCTTTGGCATCATCTCCCTCATAGACTACCTGCCCATACAGGTTTCATCACTATCATCTGAATCAAACAATAATTGATACTTTTAGAAATTAAACAAAGAAGATACAAATAAGATATATGGTCCAAAATGGCTACCAAAGTCAAGTATGTTAATCTATCAAGTATGTTGTCTCTCTCTCATTCTTTCCCAGCTGGTGGCGTACGTCCTGCACACTGTGGTGCGCGGTTTCATTCACTCTTGCTGTGGAGGTCTCTATGCCGCTGTGTGAGTGCTTCACCTCCAGTTTGAATTTTGACTTAGTCAGTGTCATTTGAAAGTTAGGAGTGTCAACCTGTTGTAACTGACAATACTTAAAAATCACTGACTGTATAGAATCCCATGTAACATCATGTTGGATCAGATGGTTATGATTTCATGTTCTGAGGGTGCACATGTTCTCTTGCAGGTACCCTTCTAATCACTTTGGGACCCTAACGGGGATGCAGTCTCTGATGAGTGCCCTGTTCGCCCTGCTCCAGCAGCCTCTCTTCATGGCCATGCTGGGACCCCTGAAGGGCGACCCTTACTGGGTAAGACCACTGGTCACAGACACACTAGCCTGTTATCAGCCCACAGGATATTGCCTCTGATGCAGCTGTTTGCCTGACAAATTAATGAGTGCCATTATTTTTGGAATGTGCCAGAGTTAAATCACTTCTAGTGCTTAGTTGCTGGTTTAGTAATTTACACTTGTGTTTGTGGTGTTAGTACACTGCAGTATGTGTTCATCTGTGAAAAAGAATTCCTATATAATTTATAAACCCATGCGAAATTGGGTTAAGTATTCCTCTGATTTTCCTGTTATCAACAGATCAACGTCGGACTCCTTGCATTGTCAATGGTTGGCTTCCTGTTGCCAGGATACTTGCTGTACCACCGCAGACAACTGGTCCATAGGAAGAAAGAGCTTGAATGCGAGGCTACTGACCATTCAGCAGAGGAAAGGAAACGGCTCACCAGCAATGGCCTCTCCAAGCTTCAGAGCAATGGGCAAACAGGCAAAGGACACACAGGCAATGGGCACAAAAGCAATGGACATTTTGGCAAGGGCCATGTAGACAGCCATGAAGTTTAAGAAAATATTATATTGATAATATTTCAGTCATAATGGTCATTTTAGTTGTCATTTTATTTTTTTTCATGGACAAAGGAAACTAAATCACAGTTTTAGTTCGTAGGGTATGTGCTTAACAGACATCAGATGGCTAACTGACTAATGTTTGTGTACCAAACCTTACACTATGGGATAAAACAAAACCCAAATCACATGCCATCTTATACACAGCTAAGTGACTTTTTTTAACCTCTCGAGGATATAACTTATTAACAATTTATTAATGTTAATAATTGTTTTGGATTATCAGTTTCCCATCCAAAAACAACCTCAAACATGCAGCTTTGAGTCTAGAAAGTGCTCCTCTTCAAACATTTGATAATTTATTAACATGTCAAATGTTAAAATTGGTTGTGTCTCTTTCTCTATGGCTTGTGTTTAAAAACAAGAAGTAGTTTGCCCCTTCGCATGAACTACAAGGAGATCTAAGCATGCGACCCAGGGAAGCAATTAATTTCAACCTGTCAATATCATACTCATTTATGACCAAAACTACCATATAGCTGCCATTATAGCTGCCACATTCACAAACACATAATGACAGTGTTATCTGCAGTACATTAATATGGAGCCGGTAGAACGGATGGATTGGCTGTGTTAATTTTGAACTACCTCCCTCTCAAGTCCATTCTCAATCTCATCACTCTGTTCTGTTCATTTTGGTGAAACAGTCAATCCATGATTGTTGATTATGAATGTGCAGTAGTCAATAATCCTAAGAAACACTCTGTTAAGTCTGTTTTCTGTCTCTCTCTCTCTGCCCTCTGTGTGTGTTTTACCCACCTCACTTCCACCCAGTGCCCCCTCATACTTTGACCCATCTATTCCTTTTTCTTATGTGTTTGTCTTTGGATGTTCCCTCTTTCTGACCTGTGTAGTATGTCATCATTGCGTCAGTTGAGTCCCAAATCTGATTACTCACCGCTAGGTTTTGCCACAGTTAGGTTTTGTGCTGGCACAACCATGTTCACTAAAATATGATGTAAAAAGTAGTTTTTTTTTATTTACTTTTTGAATGCTTTTTTAGCCTGTTAGCCTGTATGTTAGTTTACTGCTTAACCAACATATATTATTTAACTTGTTGCAATTAAATTAAGCAGGTTCAGTTGAATAGCCATCAGTTTTTAATGCCATCAAAAAAAAATCTTCATTGTGAATGAAGAGGACTATTTAATCAGATTGTTTTTGGGCTTGAGATGATGCTATTTCTACATGATCATGATGATTATGATGAAGAAATATGATGAAGCGGGGCTTCATCCAAATGTAAACACAATATTGTGTGTTGTTTCCACCTTGTTAGCCTGGTAAGAAATTCACTTCATACAAGTATCCACGAGTATACTGTATTAGTGTTGATATCATATAAAACAAATTAACCCAAACTTAAGGGTAAAATCAGGCCTAAATGTTTAAATGTATTATTATGTAGATATATTTTTAAAACCTACACATAGAGGTATTGATTTGATAGTTTATGGTTTTGTTGTTTTTGGATATGTGTTATTTTGCTTTTTGATCTTCTGTGGCATGCTCCATTTTACTGATAAATTAATACATTTTGCTGCTCTCAATTACATTTAAGGAAATAACACAGCTGTTATATGTTACAGTAAAGTCAATATTCTTTTCAAGGATGTTGGAGATATTTAAGAGAATAACAGAAGATATATTGGTGGATCAAGCTGTATGCCACTGAGTAGAGTTTTAGCTATCGTAGAAATTGTGTGTTTGTGATTTAAATGTATGAACTCATATTGGGATATCACAGGAACGATTGTACAGAATATGTGAATATTTCATACTGGCCGCATTGTTTCATTTTGATAATGACAATTTAATGATTTGGTGCTTTATGCCTTATGGCTTTGCTGTATGTCTGTTTAATTGAAATAAAAACATAATCCTGACTGTGTCCTATTTATTAATTAACCCTGGGATACAAGAAAAACATGAACCCAGGTGACATAGTAGAAAACATAAAACCTCCGCAAAACATCGCTAAATTAAATATTATGTAAAAAGAATATTATTATGGACTGTAGTTACAGCAAAATCAAGTGTTGTCTTTGAATACTACCCCCCTCACTTCATGAAACCTCTTAAAATTAAATAATATAATAAATAATCCAAAAGGTTGGCTTTTGACTTTGAGGATATTTATCATATTGTTAGATACAGGCCACACATTTAAAGCAACACCAAAGAGTTTTTTGTACCTTAAAATAATGTTTCCAAGTCGTTTCAGTGGTTCATCAACTCGTAACAGGGTGAACGGCACTTTCTGCATTCGCTTCGCGGCCCTCTATCGGCTATTACCGCACTATGTAAGTTTGCTGCATCGGGTAGCGGATCTGTAGTTCGATGGAATGAGACATGAGAAACTAAAAATTTGACTTGCATCTGATGTCGCAATACATCGTACTTTCATAAAATCATGCAACTTATTCTACCTTGTCTGTGGACATTGTTATTTGCAAAGCCGGTGCTGGATAAACAAATAGTGCGTGCGACAGATGAAAAGTTCTTTGGTGTTGCTTTAACATACCACATGTATGAAATAATTTTCTTTAATTTCCCTTATTTGAAGTGGTGTCTATTTGAAGCAGTGAAAGACACTGGCAGAGGAAGTTACAAATACAAGTGAGGGGTTTTGGCAAAGTTCCCTCTCTATACTTGTCTTTCTCATGAGCACTGATATTTCATCCAGCAGAGGTGTGGCTGCACAACCCCCCCCCCCCCACACACACACACACACACACACACACACAGAGAGAGAACACGTGCACTCTGTGTGCTTCATATACGTAACTGTAACCTGATAACTTTCTCCTTCTGGATACCTTCCTCTATCAGTGCATGGACTAACTGATGGTGAAACAGTGATCCCATTCACTTGTTCCATTATGAACCCTTTGGTTTATTTATGTGTAGTTAGTCTTTATCTACGAGGGCACTGCTAGAAATGTGGGGCCCTATGAAACCAATTTAATTTTGGGCCCCCCAATCCTAGACACCCACATTTTATTTATAGTATTTCTTATGATTTTTTCTAGAGCCCTTTTCCCACTGGGGCCCCTCAATAATCCTCACTATGACGCCCCTGATTATCTGATGCAACAGTAACTT
This sequence comes from Alosa pseudoharengus, assembly GCF_046254945.1. Classification (NCBI taxonomy): domain Eukaryota; kingdom Metazoa; phylum Chordata; class Actinopteri; order Clupeiformes; family Clupeidae; genus Alosa; species Alosa pseudoharengus. The sequence continues at coordinate 15,409,853 of NW_027468663.1, read as the reverse complement.
GGGTGATTGATTACATGGCATAGACCCAGAGTGTGTGTGTGTGTGTGTGTGTGTATGTGTGTGTGACAGAGAGACAGAGCCCTAATCATTTGCTGACCTCTGGTGGCTCTGGATATTATCTGTCTTCATGGTGAAAAAAGCCTTAGGTCTGTTACAGTGCCAACAGAGATTTTGTAGGCCTACTATCTTCAGCGCACTTTTCCACAATTTTGAAGTGCAACCTTGGATGAAGGATTTCACAATATTACCGATATTGACGATAAGCATTGTAGGCTACCAAAATGGTATATTGATATTCTAGAGATTCAAGAGAGTCTTATGTGTTACATACACAGTTACAACATACAATTAGCAGCTTACTTTACAAGCGTAAACCTGGTCAACTCTATAATGGGCACAGTAAGAACAACACTAAAGTATACCCACTGTATAGCTAGCTACTACTGAGTGCAAACAACAAGTTAGAGCAACCACATCAATTAAGTCCTGAGTTTTCATCAAAGTGGCAGATATGTCCATGAAGACTCTAATGGCCCTTTCATAGTCTATCAGTTTTGGCTATCAAACTACTGATGCGCTTCCTGATTTCAGATCACTGAACAGGCAGTTATTTTTTTTTTTTTTCTCATTACATTACATTACATTACATTTAGCAGACACTTGTTGACCAAAGTGACTTACATGTCAGCTATATTACAAGGAATCACATTGTCCCCGGAGCAACTTACTATAAGACTAGGCCTAGGCAGATACTTTCTAATAAACCTCTCCAGAATAAGTCCCGCCTCCGTACTTCCGTATCCATCCAACCTTCGGTCGTCAAATGTCTATGGGAAATAACATGGCGTTTTGAAAGATCGTACCTGTCAAACTCTGTAGGTGACAAAGTAGAAAAAGCTGGTGGGCAGATTGGCCTACACACTTCTGCCATCTAGTTTCCACTGGATTTTTTGATTGTCGCTGCCGTTTAAGTAGTATAGTCTATAGCCAGTGTTGGGCAAGTTACTTTAAAATCGTAATGTATTATGTATTACTTATTACTGTCATTTCAAAGTAATTTGTTACATTATAATATTACTGTCTCTGAATTGTAAGGCATTACACTACTATTGCATTACTTTCACCAAAATATGGATTTGGCATTCTAAATGCAGTTTATTACGCTCAATGCAGCTCATTGCTCTTCCAATGGAGGGAGATGTGGTATAGCATAATGACTGAGCTAGGCTTAAGGCTAACAGTAGAATGCAATAGGAACAGTGCTCATGATGCAATACAAGGAACAATCATAGTCAGAATTTTGTTAAAAACCGACAAAAGGTCAAAGTCTGGTAAATTGTGATAGAAATACTGTAACTTTAAGGCCTAGGCCTTCTCATTAAAATCAACAGAGAGCCTAAATCAAAGCTTACGTAAAGATGGTGGCCAGCTGGCCATTTCGGTGCCCTAAGTGAGTGGCTTTGAGTGAGTGACATTTAAATGGTAACTCAAACACCTAAAGTAAAATAAAAAGGCTTATAATTTAAGACCATTATTGTGTGTTTTTAAACATTAATTTCTGAAGAAATGCTGTTTTACTTATAAATGGTGCACTGTCACTTTAACAACATTTATCTTTACGTTCTTATAGGCTAATGCCCTTTTGCCAGCCCTTGTTTATTTGAGTTAAATTGATAGCACAATATTAACAATAATATGCATAATGTTAAGTTGTTATAAGCAGCCTTCATTGCTTTGGAAATGGAAGTGTGCAATGACATGTTGCTTCACATTTCTTTTTGCAATTAAAAGTGAATTATGTGCCTGGTAGCCACCTAGCTATCTGAATGGAATGCGTTTCAGTCGACTCGGCATTATCATGTGCTTCATGAAATGCTTGGAAAACGAATTATTGAAGACCCACCAATTCCTTTCTAGTACTACGTGGTGGAGATTGAGAGAACCCAAAAAGTATCAAACTTGCATGTAACATGGTGTTAGTGCATTTTGACATTGTAAACGTTATTGAGTGAAACGCTGTTTGCAGTAAAGCTACTTTTCATTGGCTATATTTGGGTGCCCCCTCTGTCCTTTGGTGCCCTACGCAAAGTGCATGATGCGCGTGGTGGGAGCGGTGGCATTGCCATGCTACACAATCTTTTTCTGCATTTCTATCCCTTTATTCTCTTTAATTCAAGTTCACAGCACAAAGCTGACATGCACTACTAAGAGCATAGTTTGTGTTTTAACAAGAATCAAAAAGATTAGCATGGCACCACTTCAGATGTTTCATTAAACTACTTGTGCTATTTCGCGAGGCATAGAGAGATCTTTCGGTTTCGCACACAGAGTGCACTTACTTAACTATTATGTTCTTCTTATATCCTTGTCTCTGACAAGCTGAAAATAATGAGCGTAGGCTTATGTCTATCCAGCAAATAATCCGACTTCGAGTCTGCTGCAGCCACAGTCATCTTCAACTAGTATCAGGAGATAACTATTATGCGCGATTTTTTCTTCTCTGTTGTTCTCGCGGTGGTGTTTGCGAATATGTATAAAAAAAAAAAAACACCACTTAATTTCGGGTTAAAATGCATTGTAACGCGCTTACTGAAGTTTGTACCGAGTAAAATATTACCCATTTTTTTTAGTAATGCCTTACATTACCGCGTTACTGCAAACAGCAATATATTACAGTAATTACATTACTTTTGTAACATTACTCCCAACACTGTCTTTAGCAGAGCCATATAAAGGTACATTGTCGCAACTCTACCTTTATATGGCTCTGGGCCCACTTCCCCGAAAGCATCTTAAGCCTAAGAGCGTCGTAAAGTCCCTCTTACGAACGTCTTAAGATTTGCCGACTGTTTCCCGAAACCATCGTAGCTTAAGAGCGTCGTGAAAACACTCGTAGATCTACGAGTGCTCCAGAGTACTCGTTACCGGCTAAGAGCGTTTTAACAGTACTTCTCACTGAGGTCACCAACAGGACATACAGAGGAATTACAACTTAGAATACATAATCCAACTTACGTTCCCATTCTTTGTTGTGTTTACCTGTGATGAATCAGATTTTAGCGTGCAAAATAGCCTACATTTAATGGTCATAATAATGTGATGAAAAGCGGACAAAAATGCAATCAAGTTATGAAACGAGACGTTGCCAGAATAGTTTGACATTATCTTTGCTAAGTGAATATTTTATTAGGCCTATGAGGTAAAAAGCAGAGAAAGCAACATGTGGTTTAGTCTGTAGCCTACTGCATCAAAATCTAAGCCTACACATTTCCTCTCTTTCTTACTCGACTTCTTTCTTATCTTCAAACGTGTTCTTAAGTGACACCGCGAAAAATTATTGCATGGTGCAACAATCTAATCTTAAAATAATTAAAATTATTTATGTCTCTGTGTGGTATATAACCTACTTGGGATGCTTACATGCAGATGTCAAAGTGTTTCTATTTTCGTATTGATGTGAATTAATGTGTAGATCCGAAGTTTAAATGGTAGGCCTATAGCTGTGACGTGCAGTCACCTGACATCACCGTCAAATCAGGGGATATTTCAGAACTATTAACGTGGACAGCTCCCCTTAAGAGCATCTTAAGAGCAGCGCACGCGCGTTCACGCTACGAGCATGTTCGGGAAACAGTCGGAAAAACCAAACGAACGATCGTAAGATGAATCGTAGAAAACCCTCTTAAGAGCGTGTCTCCGTCGTTATCGGGGAAGTGGGCCCTGGGCCCACTTCCCCGAAAGCATCTTAAGCCTAAGAGCGTCGTAAAGTCCCTCTTACGAACGTCTTAAGATTTGCCGACTGTTTCCCGAAACCATCGTAGCTTAAGAGCGTCGTGAAAACACTCGTAGATCTACGAGTGCTCCAGAGTACTTACCGGCTAAGAGCGTCTTAACAGTACTTCTCACTGAGGTCACCAACAGGACATACAGAGGAATTACAACTTAGAATACATAATCCAACTTACGTTCCCATTCTTTATTGTGTTTACCTGTGATGAATCAGATTTTAGCGTGCAAAATAGCCTACATTTAATGGTCATAATAATGTGATGAAAAGTGGACAAAAATGCAATCAAGTTATGAAACAAGACGTTGCCAGAATAGTTTGACATTATCTTTGCTAAGTGAAGGCTATATTTTATTAGGCCTATGAGGTAAAAAGCAGAGAAAGCAACATGTGGTTTAGTCTGTAGCCTACTGCATCAAAATCTAAGCCTACACATTTCCTCTCTTTCTTACTCGACTTCTTTCTTATCTTCAAACGTGTTCTTAAGTGATACCGCGAAAAATTATTGCATGGTGCAACAATCTAATCTTAAATTAATTACAATTATTTATGTCTCTGTGTGGTACACAACCTAATTGGGATGCTTACATGCAGATGTCAAAGTGTTTCTATTGGTGTGAATTAATGTGTAGATCCGAAGTTTAAATGGTAGGCCTATAGCTGTGACGTGCAGTCACCTGACATCACCGTCAAATCAGAGGATATTTCAGAACTATTAACGTGGACAGCTCCCCTTAAGAGCATCTTAAGAGCAGTGCACGCGCGTTCACGCTACGAGCATGTTCGGGAAACAGTCGGAAAAACCAAACGAACGATCGTAAGATGAATCGTAGAAAACCCTCTTAAGAGCGTGTCTCCGTCGTTATCGGGGAAGTGGGCCCTGGTCTATAGTATACTACTTAAACGGCACCGACAATCTACGAAAACGTGCCATTTTGCCTTCAAAAAATCTAATTTTCAAAGTACTGTTTTTAAAATCTTGAAGCACCTATTTGGATGAAGTAGATTCTTACCTCTCAAAAAAACATGCGGTGCCATCTCAGGCTATCTTATTTATTTATTTATTTACTTTAACAAATAGTCAATGGAGGTATGTGTGCTATGTCAACCCTGTTACCAAAAAAACCCCATATATTATTATAAAATAATATGAGTGCTCTTGTAACTATTCATGAATATTATACAAATAATTATGTGTTACATAAATAATTCTGGTGTTGAACACATTAATTATTCGATTTTAGGATTGACAGTAACAGGGTTGACAGTAACAGGGTTGATGAAATATTGTTATTGGCAGCCATTACTAGCCATGTGGTGGACACCATGACACCACATGGTGTGCATTCAAGAGAGGTTAAAATGCTGTTAAATATTTACATTTAAATTTTCAATCAAATTATTTTTTAATGCATGATTTTGTGGTAACAGGGTTGACAAAACGAGCTTGTCCCCTTCTGTCAGACAGAGCTAAACCGTAATAAAAGTCATTAAAAGAGAACAACACTTTTCTGGTCTTTTCACCATTGACTTCCTGCAGTGTTGCCACAGTTACCTTGAAAAAGTTATCTGATTACTGATTACTGATTACTCCTTTAAAAAGTAACTTAGTTACTTTACTGATTACTTGATTTTAAAAGTAACTAAGTTAGATTACAAGTTACTTTATTAGTTACTTTCAGCAGCTGCCGACAACACCCCCAATAAAAACGGTTTTGTCAATACTCAATATAGGAAGTGCATTTTAACAGCAATGTATAGTAGACATCCAAACCTAACCTACTTAGATACTGAAATTCAGATGTTTGTTCAATAATGTCTAAGTACACCAAATAAGGAAGGCCTATTGATAGAAACTGTTATAGTAAAATATGTAGATTTTTTTTCATGTAGCCTTGGCAACTAGCCAACTTGTAGCCTAGCCTATAGGCCTGAATAATATGCAAATGAAATTACACTTGTTAAACTCACCTCAACAAGTCTTTTGCAATCATTTAACCCGCCGTGAGCAATGCTAAAGTTGCTGTTACAAACAGTGCAGTGTGCAAGATTATCATTATGTTTTAATCTTTTGAGACAATTGGGTACACTTTTGTGTAGTCTGATGTGAAATGGGTCTTAAATCTTCCTTTTTGAGGGGCACTGACGCTGCCATGACGCTTCTGTTCCTAGATACACTGAACTGATTAATTATGTTTGGGAGAAAAGAGATATAAGCACTTACACTGAAAACGGATTGGTTGATTTAGCAAAACAGACCAGGATGCTCTCTGTCTTGGATGCGCTTCAGGCACAAACGCACCCCTCCTCTCTCTCTCCCTCTCCGTTGTGTGCGCATTAAGCTATGCACACGCGATTTGAAGCAAAGATTCTAGAATCTTTGATTTGAAGTCCGGTCTGGCTTGCGTGCTCTTGTTCGCTCTAGGTTCCGGGAGATTTTATGTAATTTGCGGGCGTCAGGAAGCCGCTATCAATATGTGGGAGACTCCCAAAACTTCGGGAGACTTGGGATGTCTAGCTAGACAGCACTTTGTCGCCAGCACAGAATGTACAATGTACCTTAATGTTGTCATGTTTAACTGACACAAACTCAAAGTAATCACTGATGAAATGTGCATCTCTCTCTCTCCCTCCATTGTTGTTTACGTTTGTGTCGCTGTGTCGTGAATTGTCCTCATGCTGAAAACGTGAGCATAGCCTCTACATGACATTAATACCCAAGACAAGAAGAAAGCAAAGAATATATCTTTTTATTAAGGAACATGACAAAAATAGTAACGCACAGTAACTTAGATAAGTAACTTTAATCTGATTACTGGTTTGTAAATAGTAGCGCGTTAGATTACTCGTTACTGAAAAAAGTGGTAAAAATAGACTAACGCGTTACTAAGTAACGCGTTACTGGCATCACTGACTTCCTGGAAGGCAGGGGATATCACTTCCTGAAAATGATGTAACTTTTGGCACAGTTCATTTTCTCCAAAGGGGTTTTTATCCAAAAGTAACAGGGTTGACGACAACATGGGGACACATGTAAAATGTTGATTTTTTCATAATTTTAAAAACATTCCAAATAAAATTGTTTAATGATCCATGAACAAACACTTGAGGCTTTTTGTACATGTATTTATTTTTGTGATAATTTGACTTTTTTTTTATCCTAAATAGCCAGTGATACTAGACAAGTCATACCGAGGGACAAGCCATTTTTACAGTTTTTGCAATATTCCTAATACGAAAAGTGCTTAAAATCCTTTAAAAAAAATGATGAATTCTTAAAAAGTAAATAATTTTTTTTTACCATTATTATATTTCCTAAAATATAAAATAATTATGAAAAAAATATTGTTAATTCAGCTTTGCAAGACACTTTTGTTTGAGGGACATAAAATGGCACGTTTTCGTAGAATGACCCCCTCCATAGAAATGCATAAGGTTAGTTTGTAACGCCAATATGGCCGTTGTCTACACATATCACACCCCTTCCTCGGCAAAACGTCGACATGTGAATACATTGAGCCAATAATGTGGTGTGATGTGAATACATTGAGCCAATCATATGGTGTGTTGTGAAGACATCGTGCCAATCATGTGTTGTGAACTCGCCGCTGGAGCAAGATTGGTTTCGTGAAGCCTTGCTCACGCGCATTTCTGCCGAAGAGGATGCCCGATGAGTGCCCAAAAAGCGTTGCTACTGTATATGGCCGTCGAGTGGAGGGACTTGCCTAAAAGGACTTTGGCCTAGGCCTACTATAGAAAATATATATAGTTCTTTTTCGTAAGGGGTTATAGGCCTACTGACGCTCCAACTACACTCATACTTTGAGGGCAACTAATTTACCAAGGAAGAGACAACATATTGGCCTAATAAACAGTAATGAACACAATAATCATGTAGTGAAAATATGATGCTATGATTGCCATGGGATCATAATCAAATGGTTAGATGAGAGAAATAGCCTAACGCTTTAGAAGAAGAAAACAAAACAGTGAATGCGTGTGGTTGAGGGTATATAGGCCTAGCCCTACCCAGATAGCCGTGGCCCACTGGTTAGCACTCTGGACTTGTAACCGGAGGGTTCCCGTTTCAAGCCCCGACCAGTGGGCCGCTGCTGAAGTGCCCTTGAGCAAGGCACCTAACCCCTCACTGCTCCCCGAGCGCCGCCGTTGAAGCAGGCAGCTCACTGCGCCGGGATTAGTGTGTGCTTCACCTCACTGTGTGCTGTTTGTGTTTCACTAATTCACCGATTGGGTTAAATGCAGAGACCAAATTTCCCTCGCGGGATCAAAAAAGTATATATACTTATACTTAATAGCAAGAGGCTGGCGGACATACGGTCAACATTTAGCTTTCCAAAAACGGGAGATTATTTTGTTGGGGGGGGTCAGTGTTTATACCGGATCTGTGTTTGCATATGTAATACGTTTCATACACGTGTTTCAACACTGCATTTCGGTCGTTGCTTTTACCTTACCATTACCTTACGCATGCCAGTTGTATCCACCAGCTGCCTGCCTGTAGCCTGACGAGCCAGACCCACATTAAAATGTAGGGTCTGGGCACTCACCGTTCACAGTGCTCAGTCCGAGGGTGGGATAATCGGTTGTCTTTCAAATTCTCTCTGCACGCAATAGGACAGCGCTATGAGTCCCATGCGTTTCCCACCAGCGGAGCTAGTTGGCTAGTTCAAACTTTTGCCAACTTAATAAAAGCTTAACTCGTGTCACACTGTTTGCAATCAGCAACATTATCTTATTTGTTTTCAAGTAGCAGGGAATTCAAGCCAAACCCTTGCAACTCTGCCATCAATCATTATGTTAAGCCCACCTAACGACTCTATACACGATTTGATTGGCCTGATAGAAGTTTAATTTTTCGAGCTCACAAGCCAACGGAGAGTTGCTAGACTAGCCCTGGCAGCAAATTTAATTTGCTGCCGCTAGGGTGCGTCTAGATTTCTAGGCTAGCCTGCCTGCAGCCTACTTCCAAAACTCCAAAGCTGCTTGCTGTCTGATTTGGTTCCGAGGACACAAGTTCAGTGTATCAACAACACTCAATAACAGTTTATGTCATGTGTTAATCAATTAAATTTCCAACAATTTCACAACAGCTAGTTCTGGAGTAGGCCATTCAACTAGCCCGCTTGCTTACGACGAGACTCAGGCTGCGCAGTCGGCACCCGCTTCCTTATTTGGGTTTTGGGTTGCCAGGTTTTAGCCTATGACAAAACGTTTGAAATTGAAACTAAGTGATCGTGTAGGGTGTATTTCATACAAAACCTGGCAACCTGGGAGATGTCAGACTAATATAAAAAATGAATGGATCAATGATTTTAAAATGTTTGATGGCCATGCAAATTACGGGAGTTTTCCGGGAGAAATAACAAAACGGGAGGGTGTCGGGAGATGACCTTGAAATACGGGAGTGTTGACAGGTATGCTGGCGGACCACTGTAGGTCCATTGGGGGCATAGCTGGCTGGCATTTTGCTCATCGGTTCTCCGGCGGTCCGCTGGTGGGTTGCAGACAAATTGCCCAATATTTTGCCACTATTGGTCTAAAATAATTTTCATTTGTTCAGTTATAATCCATATATCATTTTATTAACTTTTCTTAATATTCATGACAAGTTCAATTTAAAGAGGTGGTAGGCTACAACTGCGGACCACACCACCGGCGGCATACACAGTGGTCCGCTATTTGCCAATCTGATTTTGCTATCTGGGTAAATCCCTGTCATGTCATGATTTAGGCCTAAACTGTCCAATTTAGGCTACTTTTAATGTTGAAGGAATTTTTATGTCTTTGTGAGTCGCTTTGGTAAAAAGTGTCTAGGCCTGTAACAAACGTAAAAGACTGTTATGATCCGAAATAAACCAGACCACTATTTTTCATATTTTCTTAAAGGGTGATCTATGCTTGGAATGCTGGAATAGTAGGCTAACTTCCTGTTGTCCTCCCTTTAAGAAGTCCTCCCATCTATGCAGTAATCTATGCGTCTTCCTAAAAAAAAACAACCAATAAAGACTCATATGGCCACTCTGTTGCCAATCGTCTGCGCTTTTCAGAGGAGGCGGGACTGTTTGCAACATTTTGTCCGCAGTGACCTCTGGGTCTGCTTCCCTACCTTTAATTGTAATTTATGTCAGCCGACGGAAAGCCATTACCACGACGGGTTTAGCTCCAGTCCTCACTGTCTGTCCTTTTCACCGTGTAGCAACTAGCTGTCTCTCGCCGTTGCTGAAAATGGCGTTACTTACTCCTCTATTCGCGTTTCTTTATCACTTGCCACTGGTCTACAAATGGTTGTTGAAGCCGTATTATATCGCCTCCTTGTTTATGTCACTTGCTTTCTTGATGATCCGCAAGACCCCAGGCATCTGCGAACACCTATCGTCTACACGAGAGGATGGGAACTCCTGCGACTTTGACTGGGTCAGTAACGTTATAATGTTTAACTAATGTAAACTCAAATCCAAGTTGTATATGGAGAGGACAGGATTGGCATTTTTATATTATTATGGAAACGATTAACGCTACAATTACAGCCCATGCCTCGTTAACGTTATTGCTGTTGTATTGTGCAGAGCCTTTCAATGATGTTCGCTAATGTTAGCATACTGTTATGTTGTCATCAGTCAGTCGAATAACGTTAACATTATATTGTGGCAGACTTGTGGATGTATTACGTAAAACAGTGCAATATTAATCATTAACTTGCTTGATTGAAGTCCTGGTCCAGGTTTAAGGTAGTGGTTGCGACTGTTGGGCCTACGTTTGGCAAGGGATGGCTAACATTAGCTTGAGCTTGTGTCAGGGATGCGGGCCGGGCAAGGTGCGTAACGTTAAGCTACACACACAGCAGTGGTCGACTCCCATTCAGGTGTGCTAGAGGATTATAACATATCGCATGAACCTTTTTGGGTCCTTTCAGCTCTGAGACATAGCTGGTTGTGGACTGAAATGTGCGTAATGGGTATGCTTCTCAAAGGTTGAATTCCAAAGTAGAATGAATGGCAGTTGGGTTGGGTCAGGGGTCAATGCACACACTTATCGCAACCCCGCAGCCAGTGTCATTACATTTTTATTAGATGGTCCGACCCAGCAGCTAGTTTAGCCATTTGGGTACAGCTAAGGGCTATTTTGCCATTAAACAACGCCATGTGTGTGCTATGGTCAGTTTTGGGCACTCTTCACTATTGCTGTTGCCAGCTAATTGACTTGTGAATGGACTGTGTGTGTGAAGGGGACCATTTTGTCATATCCCCTAACTGATACTGATACCTCATCGAGTTTACACTAGGCTTTATTTCTCAAAAAATGGCTATGGGGTGGAGAGAGGTAACTCGCTGACATTAATCTAAAACGGTTTTGCTGTGTGACTTTCTTGCAGAGAGAAGTGGAGATTCTCATGTTCCTCAGTGCAATCGTCATGTTGAAGAACAGAAGAGCAAGTAAGAGTTTGCTCACCACAAACAGACCCATCAGCACTACCTGTTTCAAACTATGTTCACAGGTCCAATTTTATAGCCTGCATAGGATTCTGATTGTTGTCAAAACAAACATATTTACAGTGTGAATATGTAGAGGGGCTTATTTTAAGCCTTGCATAATTTGAATCACAATAGTTTTGTTTAGTCAACGTCTAACATTGCCACCCACATTGTTGTTAGTAGCTGATGTTTGGTTTGATTACAATCTTCTATTTGTTGTGGGGTCTCAGAATGTTCGTTATTTGTAGGCCCACTCCTATGTGTCACTCATAAATCATGTAACATCTCACTTTTTAAACAGTCCCTAACATCTGTCTTTGTAGTTTTTAATAAGTTCATATGTGTTTGTTTGGTGTTTTAGTAACAGTGGAACAGCACGTCGGAAACATCATCCTCTTCAGCAAGGTGGCCAATGTCTTTTTGTTCTTCAGGCTGGATATTCGTATGGGCCTGCTCTACCTGACGCTCTGCATTGGTCAGTATTGGATCAACCTATACACTTAGGCAGGGATCACATTGGAAATAATAAAGCGGCAGCGGAAAAGCTAAACGCAACTCTCAAACCATAATAATTCAAATGATGTTATATCTCGTTCCTAAGTTACACGAATGGTCTATGCTCGCATTGCGCTTTGAAAGTTGAACCAAGTTCAACACTCATTGTTTGATGCTAGCGTAACTCTACTGCTCTGTTCCGCTGCCGAACTTTAGCGAACAGTATGAAATCTGCCGTTTGCCAATGGTCGTTGTGATCCTTGCGTTCTGAATTACCACCATGCTGTCTTTGCTTACCAGTGTCCCATTACTGTTCCGTCCCATCTTAATAGCATTTCAATTGAACCTTGATATAAACAAACTGGACTTTACCAGTTCAACTGGACTATGATTTACTACAGTTTATAGGAATGAACATGTTACTCTGTCTCTGTTCCACAGTGTTTCTCATGACGTGTAAGCCACCACTGTACATGGGCCCCGAGTACATTAAATACTTCAATGACAAGACCATAGATGTGAGTATTGCCTGAAAACTTGACTCCATATTTGTCCTGTGAGTAAATAAACTGTGCACAGAAAGCTTGTATGATTGAGACCCCCCCCCACCCAATTATTTCCTGTCAGTCTCTGACTGTCCTATCAAAAAATAAAGGTGAAAACCCTCAACAAACAATAAAGAATATAACTTCTCTGAGCATGTAGCATCAATTGCAAAATCATGTCGGTTTATCCTTTACATGATTAGGAAGATCAGACCTTATCTGACACAAGATTCCACACAACTTCTTGCAGACCATGGTTATCTCCAAGCTGGACTATTGTAATTCACTGTTAGCTAGTCTACCTGCTTGTGTAGTAAGATCGTTACAACTGATTCAGAATGCTGCAGCATGCCTGGTCTTCAATCAGCCAAAGAGGACACATGTAACAGTGTTGGGGAAGTTACTTTTAGTAGAAGTAGTGTTTGCTCGTTACTCGTTACTTCTTAAAAAAGTAACCCGTTACTTTACTTAGTTACCCTCTATGGAAAGTAACCTTTTACATTACTCGTTACCTTTACGTTACTTTTATGTTGCTCGACTTTGGGGAAAACCCAATATCTGTTCCTAAATGTGGAAGCCTATATAAAGTTGTACTATGGAGGACATAACAGGTATTTCTTTTGTGCTCTTTATTATAAAAAATGCCACGAACAGAGCACTTTACAAGACAACTTTGGGCTATTAGGCTTCAACACCACCACTAAAGCCCTATGAAACAACATCAAATAACATAGCCTCGATACATCTTATGGGCATATAGGTGAACACAAAATACATAAAGGCTAATTTTATAGCCTTACTCTTTCATTGAGCAGGCTCCTCGGAAATTGGTACAAAGCTAGTGCAAATCGTATCAATAGGCTGGCAGATAGTGTTACACTACTTTTAACTTGAAAAACTAGTTACTTTACTGTAATGCATTACTTTGTAACTCGTTAAACACAACACTGCATGTAACTCCTCTCCTAACTCCTCTAATGTCTGACAAGGACACATTAAATTCTGTTTGTTCTTGTGACCTTCACAGGAGGAGCTGGAGAAGGACAGCCGTGTGACCTGGATTGTGGAGTTTTTCGCCAATTGGTCTCCAGAGTGCCAGTCCTTTGCAGCTGTCTATGCAGATCTTTCACTGAAGTAAGAGTCTAGCCTCTCACAACCCTACTGTGCTGAGAACCCCACTCATAACAGCACTGCAACCAAAAGTTCCTTTATCTCCTCCAACGTTTGCAGTGAAAGCATCACTTTCACTAAATATATAGAGTTAAACCAATCTAACCATAGTGGTGGCTTTCTTAATCTTTCTTAGACGTTAGTACATCTTTTTTTACATTGTAGGAATCACATACTACAACACATATTCATACCAATTTGTGATTACAGAGTTTTGTTTTAGCATGGGTTTCCTCCCTAAAAGAGACTAGCATTTAGCTTCACAGCCTGCGGTTAAATTCCTTAAATTCACAGACGTGTCTTGGCATGTTAAATGGCTAAGCTGCTCTCTAGCAGGTAAAACACGTGTTTAAATGGCTGTAGCCTACATTTAAAACAATTTATTATAATGATGCCACATGTCTACGTTTGTTTAGATCCAGTGACACTGCCATCATGGAAACGGAACGTCACTTTATTTTTGCTGCAATAGATTCTGATGTCAGGGAAGTTGTGCTATTCAAATCAATCAAGGCTGACACTTCTCATGTTTGAGACAGATGTTGTAACCAGTTTGAATTTTGATGGAAATGTTGTGGCTCTTGTACTATTTCCGGTTATGGCTCGGTTTTAAGCTACCTAAAGGAGAGGGCTGAGTAGTCAGTTTTGCATATTCAATGTCTGAGCAATTGTAGATCTCAAGAACAAAAAATATTTTAATCAGTTTAGTTCGTATCCAGCAGCAAGCCTGAACCATGCATTGCGTGTGTGTGTGTGTGTTTAATAATTGCCTTTTATGCCTATTTATGGTGTAGGTACAGTTGTGCTGGTCTCAAATTCGGAAAAGTGGACATTGGTCGATATGGAGATGTGTCCAAGAAGTAAGTATTTCCATTTCCTCTCACTGCTTAGTCCAGAAACATCCAAAGCATTCTGGGTGATGTTACTGTTCCTGACTTACCGTCTTGCTCACAGGTACAAGGTGAGCACATCTCCTCTATCGAAGCAGCTGCCCTCCCTGGTCCTTTTCCAGGGAGGCAAAGAGGTCATGAGGCGCCCTCAAGTGGATAAGAAAGGAAGGGCAGTTTCCTGGAGCTTTACTGAGGTGAGGTAGTTCAATGCACAGTACACAAACATGCTTTACAAACATTAATCAAGGAGCTCATGTGATGCTTATGATTCCCCAGAACTTGTGCAAAAAGGCATAGACAGTAGAACGGTGCATTTTGGTGCCCTTCTTAAATGTCTGACAGTGTCTTAATGTTTATGACACACGTAAACACCCCTGGATTACTAACACGAGTCAAGACTGTCTTGGCAGTAGGAGTGTAGATGTCCGTGTACAGTGCCCACAAAAGCAACCTTTTTCTGAACTTTATATTAGTGCTAATGCACTCTATAGGACCTCATAAGATGTCTTCATTCTCTTTTTGTAGGAGAACATCATTAGGGAGTTTAATATGAATGAACTCTATCAGATGTCCAAGAAGCTCAGCAAGACTAAGGGTGACAAGAGCGAGAAGGCCAACGAGTCCCAGTTCCCACCTGTGCCTGAGGAGGAGGAGCCTGAGGCTGAGGCCAATGCCCAGGAGGTGGAGACCGAGTCCAAGAAGGACAAATAGGAGGCCAAACTTCTCTTGAATGTTGTGATAATCGCCACAGGACTGGCTGGTATTATTCAAGAAGTATTGAGTGAAGTGAGTGAACTTAGCGGTACATACTGGGAACATGCTAAAGATTGTGTTTTTTTCTTATTTTTTTCCCATTGTATAAATTGCGAATTGCAATTTAATTGCAAAACAAGTTTTTTTTAAAGTATATTAATACATTAATTTAAAATAGACTCTCCATGACAACTCCAGTTGTGCATAACGTTTCTTCACTGGACCTCTGTATAATAATATAACTAACTTTTCTTTTTAATGAGTAGGCATAATTTAAGATAATCTAATGAAACATTTCACGCTTTCTACCTCTGGTAGCATGATTAATTGTGGTTGTAAAAAAAAGAAATCCTTAACACAGTTGAACAAGACTACAAGCAGAAGACTACTGTTTATTATTTACGTGATACCACAGGTCATGTTCCTTGTTTTTTTTGTGTAAGTTTTGTGTTTTTTTTTTGTTACATCTGCCTACTGGCATTAGACTGAGATTGTTTCTTCTCATACTGAAAAGGGACAAGGACGTAGATGATTGGGGGTGGTACTTTAGTATCAACCCTGAATCCATGGTTCTGCCTAGATATCTAACACTCCAGTCATTCCACAAGGGTCCTGGTGACTGTCATTCCTGAAGCAGGTGGCAAGTTTCATATTTTTTTGGCTGCCATCAGACTTTCTGTTTCCCCTACAACCAGGATAAAGTTCTTTTTTGTCATATTGTGCACATTTCCTCCAAGGTGGTCCAAACCTGAAAACACTGAGGTCTTGAGTTGTTTTTAGCTTACATGTTTTTCCATTAAGCCATTATATCATTGTTACCATTATTTAAATAAACCTTCTTTTTCTGTCACAGTCCTCAGGATGGATAATATCAGGTGGTTGAATACAGCTGATTGCAACTCCCCTCCCTTATGATACAGGTTACTGTGGTGATGGAATTCCTGCGGTCAACCTGTGCTTATTTGTGCTTTGTATAAGTGAGCCTTGCCTTTAAAAAAATAAGATAAAAAAAAAAACTTGATTCATTGTCAGTTCTTTCACCCATCTTGCTCTGTGGTGACTGAAGATGTAAACATGTTTTGTTTCTCATATCAAATAAAACGACATGCGTAACTCCACTTCTTATTTTGTGTCTGTCTTTGCTGATAATCTCAGGAGAGCACTTCCACCCTTATAGTCTCAACCACAAAGAGCAGTTTCATTCCTCAGTGTTCATTGAAACAGACATACTAATTTAGGAAAACATTTACACAATTGTAATAGCCCTGAGTTTCCAGTGCACTGGAAAATGTGACAAGTACATCTGTGCGATTGCCTTAAATCAGTCAGCTAAGGATGTTTTACCACAGACTTTCTGTTGTGTGAAATACAGACTCTAAAATACTGTGGCAGGAGAACATGTTTATAAAAGACTGAAGCAACTCTGGATTGTGACCATAGTGAGCTGTGATGCAGTTACTGGTTCCATCAACATTTTGTAAGGTCAGAGGTCAAATATGACACTGAAAACCGCTGGATAGAACTGAAACTGAATTTCAAAATAACTAGTCTTCTACTAGTAATTCTACAAACAAGTCACCCACCTTTTTGAATTGATCTAACGGCCTACTGGCATAGTGAGGCAAAGAAAAACCCCCCATAAATAGTCAAGTCTGTGCAATGACAATGGAATTTCTTGACAATAACCAAGTCAAAAGGCAACAATTAACATTTTATAAACAGTATTTTTTATTACCAATTCTCAACCACACACGCACATACACACACATCCACCCACACTGAGCTATACAGTATACTTCCCTCCCATATTTGCCATGTTCCTGCCTTCCTGCTGACTACTCTCTTCACCATCTTGTCTGGCAGGTGCATCCACTGGCCACATATTACCTGTCCAAACACCTGGATATCTCAAGGGGCAATGTGCACAAGGTCCAACTTTGTGGACGCCAAATCCTGTATTTTCTATCGATTGGTGGATAGATCTATAGCGCCCTGCGTAATGCCTGCAAATCACTGAGAAAATAAAAAAGAGCTTAAATTAAAAAAAGAAAACTACTCCCTCAAACTGATTTCAAAGTCCGTTTGAGAATGTATTCTCAAAGTCCAAATGAGAATGTATTTTACAGTGGTCTAACCATAACCAATCAGGACTGGCTAATATGGTTCTCTTGTCTCTCTATGGCTTGGCGATGCAAGCATGTGTAGTAAGCTGCTGAATACCAACTGACTAGTAAGACTACAAGGCAACAGGAGAGACAGCAGATAAAAAAGCAAAATGAGGGAAGGGGAAAAGACAAGTTGCATACTTTCAAGGCGCAGACCAAAACGTATACAACCGAATCCAGGAAATACAACCCAACATCAGCATGGGTTTCTGTATCAAATGCATGAAAATGCTACATATCAATCACCAGGGTGAAATCCTCCCCATTGGCTGAAATCTAGATCTGTGTTCAAACCCTTTGTTAGATTGAGGCAACATGCTCACCTTCTGTAAATGACAGAAAGGTCCAGTCCATTAAACAAAGGTCTGTACTTTAAACAGTTTTTTTTTTTTTTTTTTTTGATTAGCTAAAAAATCCTGTGCTGATTAAAATCTCATATCAGCCATTGTAAAAAAAAAAGAGGAAATATTGATCTTATCAATAGCTTTATATAAATTCATATAAAATAACATTTAAAAATTAAATAAAATAAAAAGATATTTCTCCTTGATTCACCAGGCAACTGCCCCAAAAAACACTAGCAGACATTGGCTGTTCCATCTCAAAGCTCAATGCAAATAGTGTGCCCTTGCTCTTCTGTTCATCCACTACTGATTGGTCAATACACAGAGGCATCATGGCAAGTAGCCAGTATCACAGTGGTCCTAAATGGCTATAGCATGCCAGTAAGTCCCCATGTAACTGGTGGAAAACCAAGGGAGCAAAAAACAACAACCCCTCCCCAAACCAATTATTTTTGTACAGACCAGACGAGGAGTCATTTTACACATATTAAAGGAATCTTCTTGTTTTTTTGTTTCTTGTAGAATGTTTAAGAAAGGCAACCCAGTCAAAGCAGTCACACCTCATTGGAGGACAGATGAAGGAGACCCGCCTCTAACGATCTGTGATTGGCTCCCAGTGTCGGCGCATCAAACATTAGTCATTATTACACTCCAGCTGACAGTCTGAGCTGGCAAAACCCAGCCATTTTGGTTGTGGAAAGTCCTCCTTTGGAAAACAACATTGGAAAGGTGAGATCGAGTCCACAGCAGCGTGAGGGATTTGGGGAAGGGGTTGGGAGATTGGAGGAGGGTGATAGAAGTCATTCAGAGAAGTTATGGCCTCCTCTAGAAGTGTGGTTATTTTTGTCCACCAACTGTCATCCTTGTGTCCCACCCCTCCCCTAACATTAGAGTTCCACTACAGTTCCAGCAGCTCCAGGGAGTCTGTTCTTGATGCTGGCTGAGGAACATAGTCACTCAAGTCACTCAGACTGAAATCTCATAAGTGGTTCCACCAACACCAGTCACTTTCTTTACCCCGCCCCCGGGCTTGTGGGCGGGACTCTGAGTGGCAGCTGTGCTGGGATAGGCCTGTCCAGGGCGGGTGGAGACACTGATTGGATGGGAGGGTGAGGAGGGGGTCGAAGAGGCAGGTGATTGGGAGAGGGATGATTTGGGCTGGCCATTAGTTCGGCTGTAGGACTTCATTTGAATTTCGTCCCTAGGAAAGCACATGGAAATAAATAATAAGTGAGCTGGAGACTGTGAGAGACATCCAGATAAATTCAAAAACAGCAACAGCATCCTAAAAGAACACACTGGATAAAACACACTAAGGACAACTTTCCCATATTGAGATAAAGCCTTTTTGTCAAATTATAGCTCAGGGGCCGTATTCACAAAGCCTTTCATCTTACCACTAGGAGTACTCCTAAATCGCACTAAAAGATTTTAGCTAGGAGTTTTCTCTTAAAAGTTATTCACAAAGCCTTTCAGACCTACTCTTAGTAAGGAAAAATGACAACTCCTAAACTAAGAGTGAGTCTTCGTTGCTATGGATGACGTCATTACTCATGCACGAGCTTCCCTGAAGTGACCACCTTGACTGGCTGATGATTGTAACGCGGGAATGATTCCAAAACACCTCCCTTACGATGATGAGTGACAGGTGACAGGTCTGAGAATGCGTGCGCTACACAAGTAGTGCGAAGGACGGAAGATGATGAATAACTGAATAAAAAGGCCTAGCCTAAATGAATAAAGAGTAAGGCAAAACAAATAGCCTAGTAGCCTAATGAAACATAGGCCTACGGATTGATGCAGTATCTTTGCAACATTATTAAATTAATCTGTCACCATAGGCTATGCCTACGTTTGCAAAGAGGAGAATATTTTAATTTGATTCACAATGAAACGTTACATTTAATTTACATGTTAACAATGAGTAGTTTTGGTTGTTGTTGGTGGCGTAATTGCATCCCTTTTATGAGTGCAAAATTGTTCCCTCGCGATAAGCTCCTGTTGCCGCATAGGCGACGCATTTCAAAACAACGCAACATGAAATACCACAAAAAGCTGTTTGTGAATAGGTCTTAGTGAGTTAGGAGTCCTCTCGACTTCTTTTAAGCTGTCCCAGACTTAGGTGCTACTTTTAGGTCTAAAATGCTTCGTGAATTACTTTTAGTGAAAAAAAAATAGGAGTCCTAAAGTTAGGAGTGACACGCCCATTATTTTTAGGAGTTGCTCCTAAATTCGCCACCTAGGAGCTACTTTTAGCCTTAAAATTCTTTGTGAATACAGCCCCTGATTCCCAGTCGACGAGTTATCTGATCTAGGAAACTAGCCCACCACACCATGCTCTACATGAACACATTCAATTATTTACAGATGTAGCACAGAAAGCAACATTCCCACAAAGGCAATGACCAAGCATATACAGTAAACAGGTGAATGTATGACTGAATGAAATTTGTCCTGAGATCACGAGTCAGTAATTTGTTCAATAATTTGTTCACTGGCAAATCTGAATACGTCTGTGAACGCAAACACATTCCAATGGTAAGTTTCCATATGAACAATTCATTTTGCGATAACACTTATTGTTCACCAATTTGAACATGATACTCTGCTTTAACAGATTTCTTTCCAGCACTGGTTTGTTAGGTTATGGTGACATGAAGTCTTATGGCAATTGACCAATCCCAAGCCCCACCTCCCATTGTCAGTCCCATAGTTACTGTTGCTGTCGGACAAGTTTGCAGGAAAGTGTGAGAACACGTGTTCCAACATGGGGACGCAGCACCCCCATTTAGCTGAGTTGAAACAGTGTATGCTGGATTTCTGGGCGTCAAGTGATATTGATATATTCAAAAAACAGAGGCCAGAAAGGCCTTCAGTATGCGGAAGGACACATTCACAATGTCCGCTGTTATCAACAAGTTGGAACACCACAAATTGAGGACAAATCAATCCGGTGTCACGGATCTTCATGGGATGCAAAACTGGGGATAAACAATTAACATGTTATCACGAGCAGGTAGTTTACCTTTTTTGCTGCAGATGTGACTCCGATTCAATAAACAGGTCTGTGCGAATATATGGTGTTGACGTGTCCATAACAAAATCTAACCATATTTCAAGGATTAATTGAAGACGGAACCAAGTGCTGCTCAGATCCAAGTTCCCATGCAACTTGGGAGAGTGGCTAGCCTGTTAAGCAGCTCATGTTGGGGAGGTGGAGAGATAGCCTCGCTTCGGTAGGCCGATACTTATTATTTTGAATGGCTGCTTTAGACGGAAGAGTTGAAATAAACATGATATACAAGTGTATTGAAAATAAACCACTCTATCCGAGTTTAAACCCATACCACACACGACATAATTATCTGCATGGCAGGCAGACGCTATCAAGAGCAACATTGCAGATGTGATGTCTTGCACTAGACTCCATCAGTGCCCGCTTATACTTAATTTAAATGTGGGCAATGTAGTAGGCCTAATATTGGTGATTTCGAGACTGCATAGCCTATACAGCAAGGAATAGTTTTGAATCGGCATATGATTTGATCTTTAGAAGACATTATCTCTCGTTCAGCCATCAAGATAATACAACGCAGTTGGTTGCGTTGGTGGAAAAAACTATCGTTAGCTTTTTTCTGTGAACAGTCTTCTATCCCATGTTAAACATGGCAAGGTAGCCTGTGCCTAAAAGCTTAAAGTAGGCTATTCTTGTTGTGTGATGAAGAGATACGTAATTGAAGGTGTAGCCTAGGCCTATTTGTTAGCGCGTCAGATTCCAATCGTATGTGCCATGAGAGTGCGAGTTCAGTTTCTGCAAGGTAGGTTAAGTGTAATTTTTTGCGTAGGCTTATGTTGTCCATTGTCATTTCAACAGTTTTTGTGTGTAGTTATGAACACAAATAAAGGGAACATTTTCGTACAACTTCAGATTTCTTTACTGAAAAGTAGCAGCCTATCCTATAGGCTCAATGCAAAGTTATGTGTGGTTAACGTTTCACATGGTCAGGGTATCGGATGTCACTTCTACAAGTAGCCTACCCCAGGCATTTTTTTTTTATATATTTGTATTATTAATATATTATTTGAACCTTTTTGAGCTCTTTAGTTATTTAATTAAAGAAGCATAGCATAACCGGCGCATTGCCATACAGAATGACACTAGAAAATTGACCGAGGTTGAACGAGGTCCTCCGAAGTCCTCATTGTGACATAGTAAAGGGGGACGGGGCTTGGGATCGGTCAATTCCCCACTCAGCTCGTTGAGGGACCAGGACAATGCTACCTGCCCTCAAATTTGCTTCAATGGGGGTAAGCTGACTAAATACTCTTGACAAATCTCTTCCGAGTTAAAAAATAAATAAATACATAAATAAATAAAAAAATAAAAAAATAAAAAAACAAAAAAACAGAGGAGTTTAATACACGATGCAGCTACATCCAGTACAGACAGCAGAGGGCAGAACTGAGGCAGTCAGGTGAAATCAATTGAAATGCAATCAGAAAACAAACAAACAAACAAACAGGTGGATCAAGCAGTGGAGAAGAGATGAAATCAAAACAACTCACAGGAGTCTGGGAGGAGGTAGGTAGTAGTAGCAGTAGTAGTAGTAGTAGTGGGAAGAGAAGGAAGGCGGAAGGAGGAGGAAGAGGAGGCAGCGGGCTTTCAACGGAGAAGAGAGGCGTTCTGCAGACGGGGGAGAGGGGTAGGAGGGGGTGGGTGCTCTGTGTGTAAGAGAGAGGTGGGTCGGGGTTGGGTGGGTGGGTGGGGGTGGGGTCGGGGTTGAGCACTGGTTGCTGTGATTACTCACTTCGGAGCCTGGATGCCCCCCATGCCGCCTCCGGCCCCGACACCGCCAGCCGAGGCAGAGGCCTTGCGCACCATGCGGTACTGCATTTCAGCGGCCGCCGCGCTGGAGTAGGACAGGGACTTGCCCAGCGGCGGGGGGTGAGGCGAGCGGGGTGGGTGGGTGCTGGGGGGGGCCTCGGTGGAGCGTGTGCGGTAGGGGTAGGCGGGGGGAGGGCCCGAATCAGACAGCAGCGGGGGGCGTGAGAAGCGGGGCGCGCGCTGGCCGTGATGGTGGTGGTGGTGGTGGTGGTGGTGGTGGTGAGGGCCAGCTGACGAGGAGGCTGATGAGGCAGCGTTGGAGGAGGTGGAAGACGGCAGGGCCGCAGACGGGGGGTGGTGGTGCGAGTGGTGGTGGTGGTGAGCGTGGTGGTGGGGGTGCGGGTCCAGGGACAGGGGGGCGTGAGGCGGGGGACTGCTGGAGGAAGAGGAGGAAGCGGCAGCGCGCAGGTAGGCGGCGCGGTGCGGAGAGCCCAGCAGCCCCGACGGCTGGTGCAGCTCCACCTCCCGCTGCTGTGCGATCTGCGCCGACAGGTACGGCGAGCTGTAGCCCAGGGCCACGGGTGTGCGTGGGCGGCCCGGCGACAGCTCCGACGCGGCGGCCGAGCTGGCCGGCGCCGTGCTGCTCGGTTCCAGGTCAGGGCTCTCAGAGGGCGTGAGGAGGCTATCGTACGACAGGCTGCCGTTGAGCGGCACCGGTGGCGTCTGATTGGCCAGGCTCTTGTAGCTGGCGGAGGTGGTGGCCTCGGAGGCCACGCCGGCGCCCGCCTGGCCCGAGCGCACGCTGGACGAAGAGCGAGAAGGCCCGCCGCCGCCAACCGACAGTGCCGTGGCGTCCGAGAACGAGGGGTACGAGCGCCCGCCAAGGGAGTACCCAGGGATGCCCGGGCCCGCTGCCCCCCCACCAGAGCCCACTGACCTCTCAGAGCATCCGCCCCGCTCCCCTACCCCACCGTCCAGGCTGGGCTCGGAGCGGTAGCCCGGCTGCTGGCTCGACTGCAACAGGGAAGATGACTCCTTCAGACTGTCCCCACGACTCATCTGAAAGATGGAGAGGAAGAGACAGACAGACAAGCAGAAAGACAGAGAGGGGAATAAACATAACAGAGACAAAATTAGCGCAAAATTAACACACACCTTCCTAATGTAGAAGCTGTAACAACATTAACAAGTGCAGATACAGCACAGCGCTTTGAAGCCTCGAACCCACACCAGGATGACCCATCCCTCCCCATTGACAGCAAAGTGGCCAGAAGAAACAGCAGGGCAGTCTAGGCGTACACTACAGAGGGTTTCTGGAGCACAATGACAGGGGAAGGGTATCAGGAGTCGTTCTAAACATGAAAGGCCATAATGATGATTACGCCGAGAGGGGCAGGGATTATGTGAAACGCTCATGTGAACATTTTTTAATTTCCCTGCCGGGAACACTTCAGACACAACACTAGCAAAGGATAATTACTGTGTAACCTGTGTAGCTGGTGGCCACGTGGCACACATGTTGGGCCAGACTAGATGGCCCTGAGCCGCTCACTTAATCCTCCTGTGGTGCAGCAGAAACAGCCCCCCCCCCCCCTCCAGAGGCACCCGGAGGCGTAAGCGCTGCAGCAGTGCATTGGTATTATGCTCCTGTAATCCAGTGGTAGGCAGCACAAACAACCTGCCCATCCGCTAGCTTAGCGAGTGTCTGCCATAATACCTAGTGTACCCACCCAATCCCATCCCCTCCCTCTTCAACTTTTCCCAAGTGGACAGATGGCCTGGGGTCACCATGTGTTATCACTCAAACAATAAGAGGTAATGGCATGGAAGTACCCATCCTCCACCACACCCCACACACACAGACACACACGCACCAGACTGAAACCATTAAAGTTAATATGAGCAAAAGGAAAAATGTAATCTCTTTAGGGTGACTGACAGATCTGCTGTGCTGGGAGGAGAGAGAGTAAAAGGGGGCCTAGGCAGCACACGCGGAGGCTGGCATCTGCAGTGTCTACTGGGGAGTGGTGAAAGCAGATTCACTACAGCAGGGTGGCGTGTGGGTGGGTGGACGTGATAAAAGCTAAGAGGGAGGCACAGCTATGAGCAGGCTGAGAAGCAGTGGAAATCAGAGAGAGAGAAAATAATGTGGTAGGAGTCAAAATGTCATGAAATTCTACTGTTATTCTGATGGAATAGCCCTACAAAACAGTTCCCCTTGAGAAGGTGGAGAAGTAATCGCATCAGAAACTGAGACAGGAGAATTGAAATTGACAATATTTTCCCAAAATCAATTTCTGATGGATTTGAAAACATTAACCAGAATGGCACCACTTCCTAGTACATATCAGTTACTGTCTTTTCACAGAGCAGATTTACTTAAAAGCTACATGAAATGCTACTGAGGAAAAGACACACACTGTACACACACTGACACACTTAGACACACACAAGCTAATAAGGAGACAACACAGAAAATGACAAAAAAACTAAAATGAGTCCAATGACAACTTACTGATACTGATCAACTGAAAGCCACTGAGTGATCAAAAAAAGAGAATTAAAAAGAAATTAAATGAATGGTAGATGCACTGGAATGAAATTAATAAAAAGTTAAGAAATTAAATTCAAGAATTGCATGCACATGCAGTCAGGACCAGTGATGCCAGTAACGCGTTACTTTTTTCAGTAACGAGTAATCTAACGCGCTACTATTTACAAACCAGTAATCAGATTAAAGTTACTTATCTAAGTTACTGTGCGTTACTATTTTTGTCATGTTCCTTAATAAAAAGATATATTCTTTGCTTTCTTCTTGTCTTGGGTATTAATGTCATGTAGAGGCTATGCTCACGTTTTCAGCATGAGGACAATTCACGACACAGCGACACAAACGTAAACAACAATGGAGGGAGAGAGAGAGATGCACATTTCATCAGTGATTACTTTGAGTTTGTGTCAGTTAAACATGACAACATTAAGGTACATTGTACATTCTGTGCTGGCGACAAAGTGCTGTCTAGCTAGACATCCCAAGTCTCCCGAAGTTTTGGGAGTCTCCCACATATTGATAGCGGCTTCCTGACGCCCGCAAATTACATAAAATCTCCCGGAACCTAGAGCGAACAAGAGCACGCAAGCCAGACCGGACTTCAAATCAAAGATTCTAGAATCTTTGCTTCAAATCGCGTGTGCATAGCTTAATGCGCACACAACGGAGAGGGAGAGAGAGAGGAGGGGTGCGTTTGTGCCTGAAGCGCATCCAAGACAGAGAGCATCCTGGTCTGTTTTGCTAAATCAACCAATCCGTTTTCAGTGTAAGTGCTTATATCTCTTTTCTCCCAAACATAATTAATCAGTTCAGTGTATCTAGGAACAGAAGCGTCATGGCAGCGTCAGTGCCCCTCAAAAAGGAAGATTTAAGACCCATTTCACATCAGACTACACAAAAGTGTACCCAATTGTCTCAAAAGATTAAAACATAATGATAATCTTGCACACTGCACTGTTTGTAACAGCAACTTTAGCATTGCTCACGGCGGGTTAAATGATTGCAAAAGACTTGTTGAGGTGAGTTTAACAAGTGTAATTTCATTTGCATATTATTCAGGCCTATAGGCTAGGCTACAAGTTGGCTAGTTGCCAAGGCTACATGAAAAAAAATCTACATATTTTACTATAACAGTTTCTATCAATAGGCCTTCCTTATTTGGTGTACTTAGACATTATTGAACAAACATCTGAATTTCAGTATCTAAGTAGGTTAGGTTTGGATGTCTACTATACATTGCTGTTAAAATGCACTTCCTATATTGAGTATTGACAAAACCGTTATCATTTTTATTGGGGGTGTTGTCGGCAGCTGCTGAAAGTAACTAATAAAGTAACTTGTAATCTAACTTAGTTACTTTTAAAATCAAGTAATCAGTAAAGTAACTAAGTTACTTTTTAAAGGAGTAATCAGTAATCAGTAATCAGATTACTTTTTCAAGGTAACTGTGGCAACACTGGTCAGGACAGAAATGGCTCAGTCAAGTATGGCAATGGAAATACACAGAATATTTACTTACACATATAAAAACATGTTATGCACAGACATGAACACAGCTCACTCCTCCCTTGTCAGATTCAGTGCTCGCTGTGCAGCGGAGCAAGCGTACCTGGTTGGCATAGGCGTGGGTGAGGGCGGTGTGGTTCTTTCCTGGGCTGCTGTAGGCAGGTCTGTACTTGTACATGGTTGGCGTGGGGGGAGCTTTATTCAACAGGCTGCTCTCTGTGGACAGAGCAGAGAGAGCACAGTCAGTATGCTGCAGGGTGGGAGTGACGCCACCACGCTGAAGAGTCACTTAAAGGCTTTACATACAATGTGTGAATGCACATGTGCATACCGTAAAACTCCAAATAATAGCCCGGGCTTTTATTTTCCCAAATTGCCAAACTGCACCGGCTAGTATTAGAGACAGGCGTCTATATGAGACAGGCCTTTAATTCCATTTACACAAAACTTTTCCTCTGCAAAGATGGAAAATATTATCGAATTAATTATTTCAAACACACTGAATGTCTACCTATATGACTAGGCTATCTGATGACAATTACAGATCATCATTCATTTAGTGTTGAGATGTTGTTCATTGAGTGAGATACAGTAAGATCCAAATAGCATGGATAGCCAGAACAGATGAAACACGTTTTAATTACGTAATTTACAAAGAGATCGTATCACACTGAAAGCTCATATTTTGTCACTAGCAAATAGCCTATATCGGTCCTTTGTCAAATACAGTTGCATTATCAGCCCTGACCAAAACCGTTCAGGAATTATTTATGCAAAAGTGGAACGTGCTTAATGTTTAATTCTCCCTCCTTTTCGGCACGAATGAAACAGCATGAGAGAGCATGAACCATATTGTTTCTCCCGTTTTGTATTTGCCAACAGTCTACATTCAAATCATACTTCCAGGCGCGCGGGAACATATTTTTGACCAGGGGTGCTGAATAACAAAATAATCATGGATGTCCGACGATTTCTCCCCCAGCATATGATTCGAATATAGACAGCTAAATACGCCATGAGTAGGTCTAAGAGTGAGAAGTTTTATAATGCCCTGGGCAGCCACATTCCACTGCATCTATGCGCAGCACTTGCCACTCCGACTCATCAATAAAAACTGCGTGCACACACCAGTCCCGCACTTGACTTTACATCATTAACCTATTTCAGTATATAGCCAGAGAATGTCCGTAGACAGGCTCTGATATAGCCTAGTCCAGGGGTCGGCAAATAGTGGCCCGCGGGCCAATTTTGGCCCGCCATCTATTCTATCTGGCCCGCGAGATGACGTTAATTTGCTGTTGAATGAATTTTTTTTTTAACCCCATGTTTTTAAAAAGAAAAAAAGGCCTACAGCAATCCCATCAATTTCAAAACATTTATTGAGGTATAGATGATAGTCCTACTAAAGTGACAAAACAGGTGGAACATCCTTGCAGTTATCCATGACGCACAGGTCGGAACGGTATTGGCACGCGAGTGCGCGTAATCTTGTGCAAAAAAACAACAACAGTGTCCTGTCTCCCTCTTCCAGTGGGCAAGGTCAAAAATAGCCTGTTACGTTAAATTAATAGGCTTGGCATTAAGAAATGCAGGCAGGCTCAACACATACCTCTGCTTCCATTCTTCTTTGTAGGTCCTGCATTCTGAATCAATTTTTCTTTTCAAGGCTTTTGACAACGACATTTTGCATCGATAACTAGCATATAGCAATGTTCAGCTAATCATTTACACGTCATCCAAAAGAATAATATTTGTAGCCTACACATTAGTTACGGCAAGTTGCTAGGCAAGTCGCCTGTTTCATGAGAGACGACAGGAGATGCAGCAGGCGGCATAAAAACAGCGCACATAAGCAAATAAACGTTTTTAATGGAATTAAATTAAATGCATTTTAAAAGTTAGATGATGTTTATTTTAATATAATATAATAATTAATAATTTAAATAGTAGGCCTATAACACCCCCCCCCCCCCCCCCATTACAAAAGCTATGGCCCGCGATGCCATTGTCTGAAAAAAAATTGGCCCGGGTCCAAACGTAATTGCCGACCCCTGGCCTAGTCTAAGGTAAATTCCTTTTCTGACTTCTTTCTCTGTATCGCCATGGCATTTAGAATAAAGAATAACGTTCACGAACCGTTCTGGTTTTGTTGCCAGCATAAAAACATGCTTACCATCGGCCTTTCCGCAAATTTTAAACACAAGGGATGAATTGAACGATGAAAGTCGGACATATAGGCATAGTTCATATTGAAAAAAAAGCTATACAATTTGGAACTCTAGCTTTTCACCGAAGTCTTTTAATGCCATAATCACGTGCGGAGTCTGCGCCATACTTAAGCCCAAATCACACCCAAGATTCGCGACGAGATGAGCAGCAACTTGATGCAACATTCTAAAACCTTGCAACTGTGACCAGACAAGGTGAATGCTTTGCGACGGCTTGCAACGACGTGCAACATCTAATTCACACTGCTGTAACCTCCTTTCTGTAACGGTTTCGTGTCATTGCGAATCTTTAAACAGACGATCTGACGGGTTTTAAAAGATTAAATACAACCCGAAACTAAAAAACAGACCAGGCCTCTACTGGAGACCGGCCTTTAACCCAAACCTGTAGCCACGCCAGGCGTTTAAAAGAGACAGGCGTCTCTTAGGGACTCAGCGATTATTTGAAGTTTTACGGTATGTGTGTTGTGTGTGTGTGTGTGTGTGTGTACCTTCACTGTGGCTACCGGGCCCTCTGGAGAGACCAGGGTAGCGTAGCTCTGGTTTGGGGGGAGGTGGTGGCTCAGCATCAGCTGACTGACTCTCCATCATCTCCAAACTACTCTTAGACTGAGAGAAAAACAAACAGAGAGAGTGAGACAGACAGACACAGAGAGAGGGGGAGAGAGAGAGAGAGAGAGTGAGAGAGAGAGAGAGAGGGAGGGAGGGAGAGAAAGAGAAGAAAATTGTGGTTTGGCAGAGACCTGATCCAGGTTCTCTAATGGACTTTACTCAGCTATACACAGGGTACTTGAGGCTCCTTACCCGGTGCATGTCGCCTAAGATACCATTATCGAGCACCTTGGCAGTGAGCTGCGAGTCCGAGAGCTGTGGCCGGAGGAAGGGAGGTTGTACAGCTACTGCCAGAGACTTTCTCTTCCTGCCCAGGTACCTGAGGAGAAGGAAAGGCAGCAATAAACACAGATCGAACATGGATGTGTGTCATGTGTCGTGTGTGTGTGTGTGTGTGACAACCAACCTTGGGGCCTGGGAGCTGCAGAGCACATGTGAAACGTTCCTCCAGCAGCCGTTAGTGAAAGGGTTTACACCCCCTCTAAACTTCCCAGTTACCTACAGGGACAGACACGGAGGAAGAGAGGGGGAGTGGGGGAGAGAAAGAGGGAGAGGGGGAGAGAAAGAGGGAGGGAGTGTGTGAGTAAGCTGGATTGCTTTGGGAGATCTGATGGGAGCACAGTAGTGCATAGTACTCATAGTATTCATTAATAATACACTAATAACAAAACACTTCATACACTTTTATTGTAATGCAAAAATACTGAGGTAAAAATAGAAATGAAACTCAGATAAAAAAAAAGAAAGCAACAGAAGAAATTAAAGTAAAATAATATCACAAACGAAATAATCAAATAGCAAAATGAAAAACAAACCATGAAACTACCATCCTGTGTGAGATCTTTGTATTTTGGGATAAGCGGTTAAGTATCCCAGTGGGTAAAAAGCATGTTTACCACTGAACATGTTACTACTGATGATGGGTTAGGGAGAGAAACCCATCAAAACAGCATAGGAGAAGATGATGACCTCGTCTTTTATTAGATCACAATCCCTGTCTGTTTATCCTAGAGCACGCCGCTTGGTGTGAGGCCTCATATTTTTCCCGGATTATAAATCTGTTCTAGGAAGATTAACATTTCGCCCCACAGAAACACACACACACACACACTCTCACACAAACAAGATCAGACATTCTAACACAACACCACAAACAGTGACGGCGCAGACGTGCCAGGGCAGAGAGCCAGGGCAGTCGTGAGATGCAGACGTCCAGCTGGGCAGGACATGTAGGAGTGGTGACACAGAAAGTGTGTCGGAGGACCCTGTGGAACACATGGCTCGCAACACCCTATTACACCGTGTGGCAAGTTAATACAGGAAAACAGTCACACAGGCCCATCCCAGGCTGCCTAGAACCACATGCTAAACGTGTCCGACCAAAGTAATGTCACCATTGACCTTGATGGTATATTTTTTACTACCATATTTCTCTTGAGACTCAATCAGGACGATGCAAGTCAGTATCCAGGCTTTATTCTTTTCAATGAGGGGCCTAGTGCCCCTCAAGGGAGAAAAGTACATGTTTGTGTCACCCCATCATGGGTTTCACCAGATTCTCAATATTCTCTTCTAACTTCTCTGACTAACAGAGACCATATTTAAAGTTACACACAAAGAAGGAGTGACCTCTAGGTCCAACCCAGTTTGAATATGCAATAGAAAGGGAGGATGAGGATTAGGCCTTCATCAGGTCTGGTCAGCTTCTATTATCTTTTAATTAAAACTACCCCCTTTCCTGGGAAGTCCTTCAGAGGCTTGGACACATGCTGTTCTACAAACATTCACACCTTGGTGATGGGCAAAAGGCATAAACAATGGATACACTGCATACAGACCAAAGACACACACACAGGGTACACATGGGTACACAATCACAAATGACCATAAGAACTATACAGTCTTCAAGTCATAAAGACTTGAATCATTAAACCATTCACATAAAATATGAATACAAAATATTCCCTTCAATTCCCCCTTTTCAAGTCCTTAAAGACTTGAACATCTAAACTTGCTTACATAAATTATGAATCAGCTTATTAACAACAGAGGACTTTTAGGGTGTGGAAGGAGGTTACAGATAAAAATAACAACAGTAGAAAGACTGACATCGTCTATCATAGAAACAGCTAAGAAAATGCAACCAAAGCCAGTTTCCATTCTTCGTGTGGTGCACAATGTTTAGTATGTGTATGTGTGTGCAAAATGTGCTTAGGGCGGCGCTTGGCTCTATTAATAGGGGGCGTTCCCCCACACCCTGTGTTCCTCTTCTTTTTCTTCAATGTTTCCTTCTCCAGTTAAAGTATACCAACAAAATAAAAATTCTCTAGTCTGAAGGTCAGGGTCGACTACCTGGAACCTTCGGATCCTTGCTGTTTTTGGGGGTTATTCTGCCCACAGCAGGTCCACTATTCTACCAATCTTTCTCGTGATGTTCTGACTAAGGTCCTTTTGTGGGACGTTACACAGGACTTCCAAATGCTGCTCTCCCAGGAACACTGAAGTCTGCTGGGGTCTCCAGGGGTTGCTTTCCCCCTTTCGATAAGTTGTGTCTCGTCACACTTCTGAAGCCAGCGGGGGAAGTGAGATATGCGTCGTTAGGATGTTTCTGGGTCTGCGACTGTCTGAGTCTGTAAACAGATCTTGCAAATACATGTAGCTTTGGAGCAAAAGGTTTAAGCTGTCATTCCAGTACTAATAAGGAATTTATTATTCAGTGGAGTTCAACATTTTTCAAAGATGACGTCAGCTGCAGTCAGGTCTGTCTTGACCTCTCAGTTATACCTCCAAACACGCAAACAATACAGTACATGAACTTTGAGGCTTGTGATGCCTCAGAACAGAATTCCTAGTAATAATGTAAACATTTCTTATGACGGGTAACAAAACATCTCGTCCAAATCTAATAAACAGTGTTCTTGAGAAGTACAAGGTTCAAGTCCTCAACCTGTAATGTAACAGGCTATTTACACACATCACCAATGTTAAAAACCATCAACATGGTAAGGGTCTGTTTGTAGACATCAACTATCATCCGGTGATGGGTGGCTAGGAGAAAAGCTTGTAAATGTATGAATTAAATCATTACAAAACAACAAACAAACAACATAAAAATGAAAATTCAACCCATATGTTTTCTAATGAAATTAAAATATATCAGCCGTTAAGGCAAGCAAACAGACCATCAGAAATTAAACCAATGAGAACAAGGAAAAAATAAAATTAAAATAAAATAGCAACACAGCCAGAAAAGGCTCAAATGAGGATTATATAAAATTATCCTCCTGTTATCTTAGCACCTATAATGGAATTGGGAAATCTGTAACCATATCATCTGAGCAACAAGTATTCCTAGTCAGGACAAACTGAAAAGGAAATCAAATGAAATAAACCGTAGCATAAAGAAATAAAAGGTGCAACAGAATAACAAAAAATAAAATTCAAAGTCAAAGAGAATCAAATCAAGGAAAGTATAGAAATGATATTAGTTACTACCAGCATCTGTACAGCCTAGGTGCTTTAAAGCAACAGAATCTTACAGAGTCAAGCAGTGCCTTGCAGTTTCACACGTCAACAAAAGTATGCAAATGTTTTCAGTTTCTCAATTGGAGACAGTCACACCTACAGTATGGGTCTTGAGGGTCAGTAAAACAAAACATTAGGCATTTAAAACAAAATGACAATTTGAGCAATAAAACCAGTAAACTTAGATAAGAAAGTATTTCAAGTCAATACCATCTATCTCCCCCTTTTTATAGTTTCTTAACTATAACCAAATAAAAGTCATTTCAAACATAAAGAAACTCAAGTTGTGGGTATGAATCCATTCAATTGAACATTTGCCCACATCAAACAAGGCGTAAACATGTAGCAAACATTTCCCATTGGCATACAAGCAAAAATAAAAATCTGTCTTAACATGTTAAACCCCAGAAGACAAAATAAAGAAAGACAAATGGTTGAAATCAACAATGGTTTATATCTCCCCAGTGAAGTTCCTTTGTGTCCATGGGGGAGAAGCTGGGGGGTTGGTTATAGAATACAGTGGTGCTAAAACAAAGGCAGTGAGATAAGATAGCAAAAGGTGTGAAAACTTTTGACCCAAGAAAACAGACAAAAGAAAGAACATAATTTCAACAGTTCAAGACTTAAAATAAAGTAGGCCTAAAACATCATAAACAGCAATCAATTTCAGCTGGGAAATAAAAGTTACAGGAAAAGAAAAGGTACTTGATACTAAGTCCTTGATCCTGCTAAGATTATAAACTTGCAACAATTCCTCACCCATACATTTCAAAACATAAGGACTTGAAACAAAAATGGAAACAGACACATAGAAAGAAATAAACAAATTTCACACACACAGGGCCGGCCCACACGCGCATTCATACCGTTAGTAGACACACAAAGACACACAAAGACACACACAGCTCCATGGAGCTGGGGAACAACTTAAACGGGCTGCAGGAAGAACTTCCTGCTTAAAAAAACGGAACAAAAGAAGTTTAGTCAAGCCTTTTCAGTTAGCTCATATTAGCTCACAAAGACATCGAGGCGCCTCTAGCGGCAGCTAGTTAGCTCAGGCGTACTTAAAAGAGGCCTAACCATGCTCTCTTGAGGTTATGCTATGTTTGCACACTTGAAAAAGGTTATTACGACATGAATCCTGGTTTGATCATCCATCATAAGTCTCCATAATTTAAAAGTTGTATTATCAATCCAATTTCAAATTAGTTGTATTTTATCAATTTGAAGAACACAGTATCATATCCACTCCAATGTTTTTACTTTAAACGGTGGAAAGCGTCATTCGACGCCCCAACTATTAACTTACGCTTTCAGTGCAACATCTTTATAGGCTACTTCAAACTGTGATCTTAGTTACACAATCTAGAGATGGTTTCATACATCTGTTATGACCAGCAACACTCTTATGCAATTTCATTTTCAGGTGAGAGTCTAGGCAAGCAGTCCCCCAATGTAGCCGTAAAAATGGGGACTGGCCAAGAACCCCGGCTACCCCTGAAAAGCTTAGCAGCTAATCCGATAAGCTCCAGATTGTGTCCATAGGACCGAATATGTTTCTGTCTAAAACATACATGGCTATTTCCAGAACTATTGTTCTAACGCCAGTCTCATAGAGACGAAAGTATTCTCAGTGATACTTACGGGCCATTTACAGGAACAAAACAAGCTTGTTACTAACGCCCAACAGAGCTCCCTGCTGGAGCCCGATAGTCTGACAAGAACTATATAGGACTCAACTCCCCAATCTCACCACCAGAAAATATCAATTGCCTTACCTTAAGAGTGTGCCGTCAAAACACGATGTTGAAGATCTCTTTCAGCAAAACGTTGAATCCAATTTAAATCCAAAGTTTTTATCTCACGGTTGGAACCTCCATAACTGATGGTATATTTTTTACTACCATATTTCTCTTGAGACTCAATCAGGACGATGCAAGTCAGTATCCAGGCTTTATTCTTTTCAATGAGGGGCCTAGTGCCCCTCAAGGGAGAAAAGTACATGTTTGTGTCACCCCATCATGGGTTTCACCAGATTCTCAATATTCTCTTCTAACTTCTCTGACTAACAGAGACCATATTTAAAGTTACACACAAAGAAGGAGTGACCTCTAGGTCCAACCCAGTTTGAATATGCAATAGAAAGGGAGGATGAGGATTAGGCCTTCATCAGGTCTGGTCAGCTTCTATTATCTTTTAATTAAAACTACCCCCTTTCCTGGGAAGTCCTTCAGAGGCTTGGACACATGCTGTTCTACAAACATTCACACCTTGGTGATGGGCAAAAGGCATAAACAATGGATACACTGCATACAGACCAAAGACACACACACAGGGTACACATGGGTACACAATCACAAATGACCATAAGAACTATACAGTCTTCAAGTCATAAAGACTTGAATCATTAAACCATTCACATAAAATATGAATACAAAATATTCCCTTCAACCTCAATGTTTGTACAGCTTTGTTATATTATGCTATATATTCTAATGGATTCACAAACAACCCTAGCCGTAGGATAAAGACACACTAAGTTGACTTGACCTTCTCTTAACAGAAAAAGAAAAGAAAAGAAAAAACAACACAAAGAAAGCACAAAACAAAACAAAAGAACATGCCTTTCTTTACGAACAAGTGACTCCCGTGCATGTACCTGCTCATTTGTGGTCCTTCCCCGTGCCACCAGTACGATGTGGAAGCCGGTGAGGCCAGCCACCGGGATGAAGAACAGCCCTGCCACACACATGACTGCCATACTGGAGCAGGAAGAGTCAAGGACACAGAACTGTGAGTGTGGGATGCGTGCACACATACACACCTGCTGTTAGTATGACAGCATAACTCTCCAGCTCACTCACACTCTCTTACACACACACACACACACACACACACACACACACACACACACACACACACACACACACACACACACACACACACACACACACACACACACACACACACACACACACACACACACACACACACACACACACACACACACACACACACACACACACACACACACGAGAAACCATTCATGCTCCCTTCCTGCCCAAATTCATCTGCCATTCTTTTTCACAGTAACACAGATCCAGCACTCCTTCCCTCACTCCCACAGCTTGAGGCAAAGCCCCAGGAAGGATACGTGACGGCGGAGTGCGCTTGGTCAAGCTCCTGTGTGTGGTAAAGGATGAAGAGCAGGCCGAAGCCAAACACGCCCATGATGTGTGTGGTAAGCGACAGCAGGAACAGGAAGAAATAGCGGTAGTTCCTGCGCCCAATGCAGTTGTTCACCCATGGGCAGTGGTGGTCAAAGTCCTGTAAACAACACACACACACGGCAATTATTTGCCTTACCTACCATCATGTCCTCACAATAGGGTCATGAAAACGGCAGACAAAGAACGCAGGAGCAGCTGAACTTTGCCAAAGGAATGTGCCATAAAACAACTTCCTGTTTTGAGGGGCCTCTAACAACCTTGCATTGAGAACATGTCCGAAAAGAAACCTCCCTGATATCGTCACCACATAACATATTTACTACAGAGGGACTCTGCAATAGACACAACTCTTGCTTGTGTGTGCCCCTGCTTGTGTGACTGTTGATGTACAGTATAGGGTCGATGCCTAGCTATGTTAGGGTAAGTGCTGCTGATGCAAGGAAGAAAAGGCAAAGTGACTAGAATGTCAGATGGGAGACTAAATTATTTCAAGTGATCAATTCAAGTCAGATGGCACTCTGTGGTCTGCCTGATTGATTCTAGAGGAGAGGAACGGAAAGACTGAGAGAGTGCAAAAAGCAGTGGGAGTGGAAAGAGACGGTTTGTCTTTTCTGGGATGGCCGTGGCCTACTGCTTAGGGAATCAGACTTGTGGCCGAGGGTGGCTAGTTCGATTCCTGACTGGTGGGGAAAATGTGGGTGGAGGAGTGGTGGAACACCGCTCTGCCATGTCCACATCCCTTGAGTAAGACACCAAACGCCCAACTGCCCCCTGGGCATCACAGAAGTGGCTACCCACTATGGGTTTGTGTGTGTTCACTACTCACTGTGTGCTGTTCACTTACCACAGAGGGGTAAAATCCAGAAAAAGACTTTTACTCAGGTTTAATGCTATCTAGATAGATATATCTAGATAGATATATCTAGATCATACATGGGCAACATACGGCCCGTGGGCTTTCCCTGACCGGCCCGCGTAAGGTCCGTGAAAGAACAATAGTCAAGAGCCTAGCATAGAGATAATGCACGCAAATCAATATCGTTGCTTTTATTTTGAAAGCGATTGCTATTTGTACGCCCATACATTTGTGCATGGATGCATACAATGTAAACACCCTCACTGATGTGCTGGTGAATAGAATTTATGCTTCTGCGTCGACACAATGCAGTTGCCTTTAAGTCGGCGTAAACCTTTCAAAGTTTTGTGTCTTATGTCTGCGTCGCTCACCACCGCAAAGGTTGTCAGAACGAACTCCTGCTGTTTGTTGGCGATACGAAGTGTTAATTTCAAAACGTTACTGGCAGATAGATAGTTTACATTCGGATAACCCCGTCATTGTAACCAAAACATGTCTGAGTTTATTTGCAAAGCTTATGTTAGCGAACTAGTATGATGCTACTACAGGTTGCTTGAAGCAGCCGGCTCAACACACAGGGCGAGTTGACCAATCACAGTTTTCTGCATAAAGTTAAAGCAAAAACATAGCCTACATTTTTAAAATAGTTTTCTTTGTGCATGTTGATTAACTAATGACAGCCTACTATTGTCTGCTCCACATTTTCATAGTCTAATTCTGCATAGAGTTAATTTAATGATGGTAATGATTTAATGATGAAATATTGCTGAGTGTTGATGAAATGGTGGCACAGGCCTATGGTTGTACTGACTCCTTCACATTTTCATGGCCTAGCCTAATTATATAGATATTGTAGTACTTTTTTATATCAGTCTTTGAAAACTGAAAAAAAAATGTCAATGTCAAAAAATCATTTTCGAGAATGAGGATTAAATACTGGACATAGATTAAATAGCCTATTGCTGTTTTTCCTTTGTCTCTCTCACATTTTCATCTGTTCTTACGAGTAGTAAACAAAACCATATGATTTACTTAATGTTATACAAGAACAGAATAGGATTGGACAGAATTGAGTTCAGACTTGAGTTCGGTATTTTGGGTCCGGCCCTCCTCAACAGTCCCAGTTTGTCATGTGGCCCCTTGGGGAAATTAGTTGCCCACCCCTGATCTAGATAGATATATCTATCATTCTATCTATCTCTATTTTATATCTCACATTTGTGCTTATCTGTGAGAGTGTGGCATATGTGCGTGTATTTTAAATCCATTGCAGTAAATCCAAGTCTGGGTGCCTGTGAGTGTGATAATCTGCTGGCCACAGGTTCAAAGCATCATGTTTGTGTTTGTGTGTGTGTGTTTACCTCCACACAGTTGTCACAGACGGAGCAATGAGAGCAGCGTGGGGGCCTGTAGAAACGGCAGGTGGAGCACCACTTCATGCGCACCTGAATCCCCCGAATCTCAACTGTTTTGTAGAGGGGAGCCCGGAAATCATCCTCCTTGTCCTCGTCCTCCTCCGCTACACACAAACAAAAAGCACATTCTTCCCTTATTCCACCCACTGACCATGTGAACATTAAGAGAAGAACGCATTACAGACAAAACATCACTCCACTCTAAAGACAAAAGACAAAATATATTTCAATATATTTCAATATATCTCAACCAGTCCAGAAAGAAACTCACAATGTACACAGAAAAAAACTAATTAACAGATAAACAAGTAGTTGCGACTGACTACCTCTGGGAAAGATGCCAGGGTCCATGAAGGTGGCCATGCAGAAGTTGGCCAGCACAAAGAGGAAGATGACTCCATTATAAATGGGTACTGCAACAGAGAACTTTTCCGACAGCCATGGACACCTGCCCGGGAGACAGAGAGAGGGAAGGGAGGGCAGTTGAGACTGACAAGCATGGCCCTTTCCACACAACACAGAGAGATCAGCCTGTTGGGTCTCAGCTCATGATGACATGAACAGCTGAACCAGAGTCTGACTGACAGGTAGGTTTGTCTTTGGGAGAGAGGCCTCTAACGCAGCCAGGTTACAGTTCGGCAACCGGTTTAAGGGAATGGGCCAGTCACATGGGAGCAGGCCCGTGACCCACATTTTTCGGCTCTGTTCTGGGCAGAGGGCAAAGCTTGGGGGGCACAGACTAGTTGGCCAACACCAACCAGCGCCAGACCTCCTCACACTCACCACAAAGGGAGAGGGGAGACCATGGCGCAAATACAGAGGCGCTATATTCCCAGGGATTAAAGTGAAAAAAAATCGTTTGACTGAACTTTTTTCAGGCCATAAATCATACGTTGTTCATATCTACCTATAGAGATAGCACCCCTTTTGCGTCGCGACCTATTGGTTTTTAATGTACAAAAAGATGCAAACAGCAAAGTAAAGGGAGTATTCGCCTAATTCACACGGCGGCCATTGTTTAAACCAAAACGAGGCTACAGGGTACACTTACTATATAATTAATGCCACCTACAGGTGAATGCATAGAACATAACAATCCTATGGTTTGTGTACCCTGTAGCCTCGTTTTAACCGCCAATGGCCGCCATGTGAATAAGGCGAATTGAGAGTGTTCTTGATTGAGATTGAGTCTTCCTGATGAACAAAAATATATTTTAGTACCATCCCTGACCATTGCTGATTAGCCATTGCTGTTCTTTTCTACTGCAGCAATATTGTAGAAAGGCTTTAACACACTCTTATTTAATTACTTCAGGCCAAAAGTGTTTAAAGGGGAGATTTTTTTCTTGTTAATATGCAATTCAACACCAAGTTGGTTTGCAAGACTTCCCATTTCCTCATCAAAGTAACGAATCAGAACATTCTAGATATTGTTCATATTTCCATTTATTTTTTAACTTTTGACACCTGCCTTCCTTTAGCAACAACGCATCCATGACAGCTAGTGGCCTTGCCAAATAGACGCACACAAATCATGACGCTAATATGCGAGGTTCTGGTAGGCCTACTGGTTATGGTTTTGTGCTATAAATTAATAATATTTTATAGCAAAGTTTTAAGTTGACTATTTTAATTGTATGGTTATTTTTTGTCAACATACACTCACAATCTACTGTCGTTAAAAGTGAGGCCTAAGCAAAATAGGCTACAAGGCCGTCTGTGCGTCACAAACACGACTGACCCCCTTACTCGACAGTTCGCGATGATGACAATATTATTATTATTTTATGTTAACACGCTCAGTCAAAACCTTCCGTCGCAAATTGTGAAAAACATTGTTGTACATGTCATTACAGACGGGATAATACATTGCATAGGCTACGGTTTATATTGCGTCGCTTTA
Source organism: Alosa pseudoharengus (assembly GCF_046254945.1). Taxonomy (NCBI): domain Eukaryota; kingdom Metazoa; phylum Chordata; class Actinopteri; order Clupeiformes; family Clupeidae; genus Alosa; species Alosa pseudoharengus. The sequence continues at coordinate 15,369,560 of NW_027468663.1, read as the reverse complement.
CACATAGCCTAATGTTAGTTGCATTGATTAAAAACTGTAACAATAATAGTAGCCTACATCGGGTGGCATAGCAGGCTATCTGTTCTAGTCATAGGAGACACCCAAAATGAATGACCTCCCCTGACAAGAGTTTGCGATAGTAAGAAATTGTCTACATTGATGCACGGAAAGAACACAGCCGCTTCTTCTCCGAATTCGCACAGAGCTCACAATATCATATCCAAAAAAGTTAAACGGATTGGCCAACCTCATCAGCTGTCTTGATTGTGTCACTATAATCCAACTTTTAGACCGTTATAGTCCTCCATACGTGTTGTTGTTTTTTTAAGCAAACGCCCGAGAAGTGTGTAGCTACAACATAAACAAAGCGAAACTCATGGCTGACGTAGGCTATCTTCTTGAGCGGTCACTGACAGAAAGTTCTCAAGAACACTATTAGGTCTTTAAACATTTACCTAATATTTGTAGTTGCCTTAAAAAAGGGAAAGCAAAAGGTGATAGTCCCCCCCCCCTCCTATTTTTTTTTCTCATCGGATCTGCATCGATCTCAAATATGACATTTCTAAAATCAAATTGACGGAAATCCGTGCAAAATGAAGCATTATAAGAAAAAACTATGTATGTTAACAGATTGCAAAAAACTGGTAATTCTAAAACATAATGCAAAGAGAAAGTCCATGGACAACAGAGGTGGACAATACAGAGAAAGCAAAATAGGGAGGGCAGAGAATGAGATTTTTTTTTATCCGCTTCGGTGACAGATGTTGGCCTATTTTCCTCCTTTTTTCAGCACTTAATCTGGAGGATAAATGAGATGTGACAGATCAACAGGAACAAATGGAGAGAGAAACAGAGATGGGAAAGTGTCAAATTGTGCCTGCATGAGCACTAGGGACTGGCTCTGCAGTTACTGTTATGAGAGAGAGTTAGTTTGTGTGTGTGTGTGTGTTGCACTGGGAAATGTGTTCATGCATTTGTGTGGTCTATTGCGGCTTGTAGCTAAAGTGCAACACACATATGCTGTATGGATGTATTTTAACCAAGTGATGCGGAATCTACTCAAAAAAGTCAGTCAAGCCAGACTAGATTCCTGGTAGACAAAGAAAGAAATTTAAAGAAAAGCAAGAATAAATAAACACCACTTAAAATTATGTTGTGCCTGTTAATGGGGGCAAGGCAATTTATGAGATTTTGTAGTGTCAGGCTATCGCTGCTTTAGTCCAGGCACAATTTTGAGAAAAGTCAGCAATTTTCTCCCATGGCCAACATAATCCAATATTCAATGACCAGCAATAAACATGTTATCCTATGCATTGACATAATTTTAAACAACAGCCAGAATTACCTGTGTTTTTACCATCTCACTTTCAAGTGCTATGTGCATGTAACTGTGTTGATTACAAAATGGTGATTATAGTCACACTGTTTGTGACTGGTCTAACTGCACGCTCGTCTGTGAGAGGACAGCTGCTACGGTTACTCACGTAAAGCAGAAGAAGAGTGTGGTCGATCCCACCAGGAAGGCAGTCGCCGCGGAGACGGGGACATAGCGGCTCGGCCGGAAGGGTCGGTGTGGAACCGAGGCGTGTGGCGGGGGAGAGGGGCCGGCCACACCCCCTCCACTCTTACTGCCACCCGCCATCACCTACACCCGGCTGAACCGCAACACAGCCGCACACACACACACACACAAACACTCACTCACACAGAGGGTGTGCAAGTGGACTGGAAAGCGATGAAGAGGGAGAACACAAGGCGTAGGGAAAAGAGAACCCAAAATGGTTAGAGAAGGAGCACAACACGTCTCCCTCTACATCGGCTCGGGGGCTTTAGCATGGTCAAGAGACAGGACGACTGGGTGGAAAGAAGCAGAAAATGAAGAAGAATATAGAGGGGAGGGCGACTTTATCCTCTTTAAATATCAAAGTTGTGGTCCGGGCACTTACTTGAAAAATAAAAATGCCCCAAACATGTATGAGTTGTATGAGGCAGCACTTCTCCTTGGATTAGCTAGGTATTGGATTTGTCTTTTGAAATGTACAGCTTTACAGGGAGTTGATCAGAGGATAAGTGGAAGATAGTGGAGCTGCTTTAATGGCTGATATACTTGACACAAACTGATTTTTTTGGTGACAAATGCACTAAATAATGCAAGATAAAAGCAAAAAAAGGCTTAGTGATAAAAGAATAGTGCAACGGCAATTCATCAATATAGATTTGCCATATGGCTTAAATTAGAATATTTGGTTTTAAAAATAAAACAATGAAAACAACTGATACACCCAGGCAAAACGTCAGTAAGAAAAATCACATAGGCCTAAATTCTGGATGGAGTCACTCTTCCTTTCAAGGAAGTAGGTCTCCAAGTTCTAGTAAATCTATGCCAATCAGCAAGTAAGATGGAACAACTTAATTGTCAGCGTCACACCTAGAGTGACAAATATTGAGCAAGTTGATTTGGTTCTGCTGAGTGACAGTGTTACAGTACCAAGATGAGCAGAGGTAGAGGGTGACCCAAACTGGTGGAGTTAGACTTCTGTGGCGCTATCAGCAGCACGTGGCCTATGTAGTTATGGGGCTTTGACCGTCAGGAACCAATATTTGGTACACGAAAGACAAAGTGAAATGGAGATGGATATAAGGACGAAGAGGGGGAGCAAAGAAAAGAAAAGAAAGAGAGATAGATAAAGAGAGATACAGACAGGATGGATGACTTTGGTTTTTCAGGGATGGGCTTTTCACTCCAGTCCTTCTACAAGTAAGAAAAAAAAAAATTAAATTAAATTAAAATTAAAACAAAGCTCAGTCACTCAAAAAATGACAACTGGTCCAACAACTGGTCCAGCAGTTGAGGTGGTTATCCATCTGTACACATGAAAATCAGATTTAAAAAGCACAACTCCAGTCTCTCAGTCTCCCAGTAAAGTAAGTGGCCCGGAAACCTTTAGCTCGCTTCTGGATCGATCCCAAGTTCTGCTTGTCCGAAGATTACTCATTCCCCAATCCAACAGGCAGGGCAGTGACTACTAAACAAACCCCACAGCAGCTGCTCTCACAGGGGGGGACGCATGTGGTGGGCAAGGGCCCCAGAGTTCTGCAGAGAACCACAGGTGCCCTGACAGATCCTCAATGCCCATTCAGCCTTCACAGGGGGCAGACACCTGCTGAGCCCACAGGTTAGGATAGCTTGTGCTGCAGACGGCAGAGAGGAAGGCAAAGGAAGGGGCGGCAGCCTCCAGCCACTACCCTCAGTGACAAACGCACTCCTTCCTCACAGAGAGCTCTCTCAATGCACACACAGACACACACTGTCCCCAAACGTAAGCTGAGGAGTTTTTTTTCCCCCACAATGGAGACAGATGGCAGATTGAATTTGGTTAAAAACAAACAAACAAAAAAAAACAAACAAAACAAAAGGTGGCACACAGCCAGTCCTCTGGGGTGTGGTTGAGGATTTCCTCTTGGTGTTTAGGTCAAGCCCAGCTGTTGTCTCTTAGAAGGTGGGGGGACACGTCGCGGGGAGTAGGGTTATATAATCAGCTTGATAAGATACACTTCCCCGAGCCATTCCGACACCTCCTTCCCGTGGGTCAAAATTGTGGGAATGTGGGGAGCACTTAGGATTCCTGGTGCTTTAGGGACCTGGCGAGTGTCCGTGTGTTAGTAAGAGTGTGTGAGAGAGATGGAGCTAATCCCTTAAATGGGAGATAAGTCCAACAGGTCCAACAGTTGGAGTTGTGAGGACACTGCAGCCTGCCTGAGAAAACACACGCTCTTCCGTGACTGAGGCGTCGTGTTGCTGACAGGCACTCCTGTAGAGAGCGAGAAAAGCAATTAGTGCTCAAACAAGCTAACAATGAACAGGACAGTTACATATATCCTATATAAGTAGGTTATATAAAAATATGGAATAAGGCTACTTCAAAACTTGACAAACATGTTTTCCGCTGGGTGCACACACACTTTACATTACTTTAAACCACTTTGGACAAAAGCATCTGATAAATAAATAAATAAAACAGTAAATGCACAATTACAATGGACCATTTATCAAAACTAAGGATGCACTAGTGATTGCGAGTCAAAGATTGTTCTAAAGTTAATGTTTATTTATCTATTTGCTTAATTAAGAACTCTGACCCCTATCCATGCTTAAGGCACAGCTGTTTGAAATCAGGCCTGTCTAAAGTAATACTCTTGATTAGCCAAGTTATGTGAGGTCAGCGAATCAAGATCAGTTCAGTCGCAGAGAAGGGAAAGGGGGTTGGGGTGGGCAGGCTTGGCAGAGGAGCCCCAGGAACTGAAGCAAAAACAGCAAATACCATACGCCATAGCATTTCTAAATTGTTGTGTAGGCCCACTTTTTTAAATGTGAAAACATATATTCACAAGGTATGAAAGTAATCCAAACATATATGACTGCCTAAGAAAATAAAACCTGTTGCCAGAATGGTATTTATGTTGTCAGTATGGCCTCATGGCAAAGCCTTTTCACAAAAATTAAGAGTAGGATGATGAGCAATCTAGCACTATTTAAGACTGATGATATGGTGAAATTGAAGGCTTAAGGCCACATTGATTATGACTAAACTCTAGTTAAACCCATGTTGGTGTTAGGCTAGAGGTTATAGCTATACTACACCACATAGCCCTACAGACAGTCAGAGAGGGAGATTGCATGATGGACAGAATTTAGGGGAAACAAAATGAGAGCAGAACTACTCACAGAGCAGAGCTGTTATTTGACCTCATTAAACAAGTCAGTAGTAGGTTACGTCATTCATGAGGTTACGGACAGCAATACCAATATACAGAGCTTCAGTGAAGTCAGTGCATGTATTTAATTTCATAGCAGTAAATGAAATTCAGAATGTCAATGAATTTAAATTTATTAGCCGTTTCCGGACATAACATTTCTAAGAACATGTCGAGCACCGAATCATCTAAATCTGCAACGCATATTCCATTAACATACGACAGCTGCAAGTGGTTGCAGCATCCATGCCACAATTGGGTTCAAGTGCCTGCAGGGACCCAGGTTGCAAATTCCAAAATTCAACCAATCACAGTCCTTTATGGTCTGCGTCGCCTCGATGTGAGGTTAGATATTTTTGGAGGTGCGCTTTGACGGCGGAGGCCTCGGAGGCCAACGATTCAACGTAGAAGCATAAAATTAGCAAAAAATTAGGTCATATTTTGGTCACATTTTAGTATAAGAGCTTACAAATATGTTCTTATTTCTTAATTTTCCAAGATTAAAAATTTTATGTGAGACAATATGAATCTTAAATGTTAAGTGAATCTTAAGTAGTTGCTATCATAGTTAGCAACTATGCTTTTGAGAAACAGACCCCTGGTCGGGACCAGGCTAGCTGCACAGAATAAATCCCTATAGTAAATTAAGGCCATCTCTTTTGTGAAACCAAGTCAAGGCTAAATTCACCCAGGATATCCCAGCTTAATCCCTTATCTAAATTTTGTGAAATACCCCTCTGGAAATTGGAACTACAAAGCGTTGAAGGAGAACTTTGGCGATTTTTCACATAGATCTCTGTTTCTCGAGGTCACGAATAGTGTCGATACGAGAGAGAGAGGAAAAAAAAAAAGAAAATCAGTGCTACCTAGCTTGAGTTGCTACATAGAAAGAAAGTGCAGGGCTCTACACTAACTTTTCTTTTCACTTGCACCCAAGTTAGCAAATTTAGGAGCAAAAACGAAAATTTGGGCACAGTCCTGTACTTAACAACTTAGACATAATGTAGCCTAACATTACACTGCAGCCTTACAAACATGCTAATGCAACAACTTTTACAGGAAAGAAAATGTAAAGAATATTAGTGTCTACTTTATTTTTTGTTCAGTTCTATTTTTCTATATTTTGTTTTAATAACATCATGCATTGCCATATTTGCAGTTATGGGGGCTTTTCATTTGAAACGGGCTATCCTGTTTTTTTTTGAGTCTGCCAATGCTGGATAGCAGAAGTGAGAAAAAAGAAGAAAGTTCATTCTAACTTAACGATGAATTAGCGATGCACCGATTGCAATTTTTGGGCCGGTTCCGATTTTTCATAGAGTTTCACCTGCCGATACCGATTTTAGCCGATTCCGATTTCATTTCTTCTAACCATTTTACAGCACACACAAATAGTTATTTTCTATCTTTTCTTTAATAGAACATGTTAATATGGAAATGTAGTCAACATATCAATAATGAAATGGAACCGGTGATTAGACAGATTTTTCTTCAAGTCTAACTTCAGCTGCAGTATCAAACTATAATGCCAGTGTAATTATAATGCCATATGCTATAATGCTATAATGCCAACTACAGTGTGGGACATTCATTTCACAGACTACTAATATAAATCACTGTTATGGAACATCCATTTTTTTTCTTCTCACATCCAATATCGAACTAAAGATATAAGATTTTCATGATACATTTGAACATGCTACCATGGAACATATTTTCATATGCATTGATGAATTTATGGGAGGGCGAGGGAAAGGTGGGAGTAGGCTATCACGCAAACACAGGGGAGGAGAAGTGCTAATAGCGATTAGGTGCTCCACCATATATGAAAATAGCGCACGTCTGTTTTGCTGTGAAAAACCTAAATCCAAATTCCGGTTAAATGGATCAATTAGGCTATAGAAACTGCTATTCAGCTGATTCAGTATTCAGAGCATCAGTTTTCTTCATTGTAGGCTACAATGTCAAAAGCAACTTTTGTTTGCCTTTCTAATAGGCTATCGTTTGTTCACTTTCACGACATCCACTTCTCAATCTGCTAGGCCAGGGGTGGGCAACTAATTTCCCCAAGGGGCCACATGACAAACTGGGACTGTTGAGGAGGGCCGGACCCAAAATACCGAACTCAAGTCTGAACTCAATTCTGTCTAATTCTATTCTGTTCTTGTATAACATTAAGTAAATCATATGGTTTTGTTTACTACTCGTAAGAACAGATGAAAATGTGAGGGAGACCAAGGAAAAACAGCAATAGGCTATTTAATCTATGTCCAGTATTTAATCCTCATCCACGAAAATGATTTTTTGACATTGACATTTTATTTTTTCAGTTTTCAAAGACTGATATAAAAAAGTACTACAATATCTATATAATTAGGCTAAGCCATGAAAATGTGAAAGAGTCAGTACAACCATAGGCTTGTGCCACCATTTCATCGACACTCAGCAAAATTCAAAATATCGTTAAATTAACTCTATGCAGAATTAGACTATGAAAATGTGGAGCAGACAATAGTAGGCTGTCATTAGTTAATCAACATGCACAAAGAAAACTATTTTAAAAATGTAGGCTATGTTTTTGCTTTAACTTTATGCACAAAACTGTGATTGGTCAACTCGCCCTGTGTGTTGAGCCGGCTGCTTCAAGCAACCTGTGGGTTCACAATTCAATACAAAATGCAGCCTGATTATTCACAGTAAACATTCCAAATGGGGATGTCCAGAGATATTGCCACTCATGGAATACCTCTCCTCCAACCTGATAATAATAAATAGTTTGACCGGACTTAACTGAAGTATAAAACGGCACATTGTTATTGTATGTAATATATAATTTATTAGTAGGCTATTTAATGCAGTTGGAATGGGGGGAATTGTGAATAGTTTTGTTGCAGGTCAATTGTAGGTGTGTGCCCCTAAATTTTCCGCTTGTGCTTCTAAACCTGTGGTGATCATGCATTAGGTAGCCTGGAAATCCAGACCCAAATCTGAAAGACTCGAGGGGCGGCACCAAGCATGCATCTGAAAACTCACTGCATGCAATTGGATAACACTATGACCAATTTTTACTGACTGATTCCGCACTTGTTCACACTAGTTCGCTAACATAAGCTTTGCAAATAAACTCAGACATATTTTGGTTACAGTGACGGGGTTATCCGAATGTAAACGGTCTATCTGCCAGTAACGTTTTGAAATTAACACTTCGTATCGCCAACAAACAGCAGGAGTTCGTTCTTACAACCTTTGCGGTGGTGAGCGACGCAGACATAAGAGACACAAAACTTTGAAAGGTTTACGCCGACTTAAAGGCAACTGCATTGTGTCGACGCAGAAGCATAAAGTCTATTCACCAGCACATCAGTGAGGGTGTTTACATCGTATGTATCCACGCACAAATGTATGGGCGTACAAATAGCATTGATTTGCGTGCATTATCTCTATGCTAGGCTCTTGACTATTGTTCTTTCACGGACCTAACGCAGGCCGGTCAGGGAAAGCCCACGGGCCGGATGTGGCCCGCGGGCCGTATGTTGCCCATGTATGTGCTAGGCATAGCCCTAGTCTATGTGCAGTAAATAGTTCTAGTATTTTTTTTAAAGTGGAGTAGAACTACTAGGGCTACTGTATGTCGCTGCTTGTTGACATCTTATTATCATGTAGCCTATGATCGCTAAACATCGAAGTCCGATATCAGTCAGTAAACATTGGTCGTAGTGTTATCAATTACGTTGAAGTGCGGAATCAGTCAGTAAAAATTGGTCATAGTGTTATCCAATTGCATGCAGTGAGTTTTCAGATGCATGCTTGGTGCCGCCCCTCGAGTCTTTCAGATTTGGGTCTGGATTTCCAGGCTACCTAATGCATGATCACCACAGGTTTAGAAGCACAAGCGGAAAATTTAGGGGCACACACCTACAATTGACCTGCAACAAAACTATTCACAATTCCCCCCATTCCAACTGCATTAAATAGCCTACTAATAAATTATATATTACATACAATAACAATGTGCCGTTTTATACTTCAGTTAAGTCCGGTCAAACTATTTATTAATATCAGGTTGGAGGAGAGGTATTCCATGAGTGGCAATATCTCTGGACATCCCCATTTGGAATGTTTACTGTGAATAATCAGGCTGCATTTTGTATTGAATTGTTAGACGTGAACGTTGCTGGAGAATCAAGTTATTGAGAGAAAGAAATGGAGTAAATGGAGTAGTTGAACGTTCAGATTAACATCCAACGCTTTGGATGACATCTAGAAGATACTGAAGATACAGTATCATGTCATCTGATTTTTTCCCTCCTCAACCATGATAATTGCAGGTTGCACTATGCGTGAGCAGTTGCTGAAAATACTTGTACTGTCTCAAGAAATTCTAACAAAATGAGACCATTTGTTTGCAGTCCGGAACCCTGTTCTGTCCAAGCAGCTAACAACAAGACAACCTGGGTATGCAGAACTTCGTAGTATGGAACAAGATGACCTCAATATTTCTCACGTTTTCAACTCTACTCTCCAAATCACTTCACAAATGTTCTGTAGGCTGAGTTAGGCAACATTGTGACCGATACAATCTTGCAGTCAAGACAAGCCACTACGGAGGCCCTGAATGCACTTCTGACTCTGATGTTGTTGAACCGGACCATCACAGATCTTCTAAGACTGACACAACAACAAGCCTGGTGAGCCTGTTTGAAGACCCGGAGGTTACACCCCAAGAGGCTGGCAAAGATCAGACTGTAGAGGGATGAAAATTCATAGGATATTTTAAGAGACTGCTGAAGACTGAACACAGCCTTACCGCCTGGACTTTCAGCATGCGGGACAACACTTTATGCACTATCAAGAATATTCCCCAGATAAAAAATGTCAACAATTCAATATATCAGAACAATAAAACAATCACAAAATGTGTTAAATTCTTAAATATAAGGATTATTTGCAAATATTTCCAACCAGTCTCTGTAAATAGAGAGAATGTCAGCATCAACAGGCCTAGCTGATATAGTTTCAGTACTACTACAATACCTTTTCAATAACTTAAATGTATTACAATTATCATCCATTAAAATTGAATATTAGGTCATCTCCTTATCCTTACGCCACCATTACTTCTGGGGTTCATGAATCCCTTGTTCACAATTCAATGTTTTAGTTCACTCTGTCCCACCTATAACATCTGTGTACATTACATGTCTTTGTCACAAGAATCCAACATTCTATTGTGTTATTCCATTGTTACAATTTGGCCCCATATTTTAATGAGTGACACTGACACAGGCATGGACACATTGCAGCTTCACTATTTTACATATTAGTCAGTGCCCTGGACAAATTGCTGATATACATATCACTATTTCTAAATCACAGAGTTAACTTTCATTTTCATAGCTTTTTCTGAATTCCATAACATTGGCCAAGACTAATATTTTCACCCCAACTTAAATCGTGATCTTCACAAACTTGGCTAACAAAACATGGCATTAAGTTGCATTGGAATATGTTAAGACTGTTAGTGTGTTATTCAGAAGTAGGATGGTGTGGCAAATGAAAAGCAAAATTGCTTGTAAAATAATAGTACATCAAAGTGGTTTCAACCCTCTCCTGCCACCCACTGCCTTGTATGTTATCCATCATTCCATATTCTACATGTACAGAGACATCTGACAGAGAACCCCTGATGTGTCATGAATTATTGTAAGAAGTGAATAAATAATGTTTTCATCACACAAAGTACACGGTGATGCTTACTCTTGACTCTGAACAGTTAACTACACCACTGAGCCTGAAAACATATCAAAACTGTCCCAAAACCACCGTGGCGTAATGTTAACTACAGCTCTGAAGCCATTAAAGGGCAATCCAATCTCATCATGCTCTATACGTACTGTACGATTTAATAAGGTGCAGGCGTTACAACGTTTTCATGCAATACTAAGCTATGTTGCCGTCACATAACTATAAAGCCAAAGCACCGCTTCTAAATGTCGTCTCCGAAAAGTTTGATGAGGTCTGGAAACGTTCGCTGTGCTAACTGTTACAAACAAAACCATTACGGCTATAGCATACGCTTGGCTAAACCTCTCTACCGTTACCACGTAGACTACGAAGAGAGCACACTGATGACCACGTTAGCTCCAACTTCACCCAAAGCATACATTCCGTGACCGCTTCTGTTCGTAAAGACTCAGATTATCTCTTGACACTTCGATGAAAATGTCTAGTGTTTGTCTCCAACGAATGCTATACAGATAAGTGCAACTACTCCACAAACTAAACGTTTCAAACTGTATGTTAACGTTAAGCGAGTATATACATACATGTTATATCGTATTCGTATTAATTATCCAATAGAATTATAGTTCCCAGTGAATGAGCATACATCATCTGCTTGGTATGAACTAGACGGTCTATTAATTTAGGGTGTGTTTTCGTTGCGGCTACACATTTCATAAGGCCACAAGACGAATCCTCGGATTTCCTTGATCCGTCTCCCTCACAGGGTTGCGTTCCCACCTCGACAATCCTTGTGGAGAAGACCGATGTGTCACTTGGCCCAGGGTGGGCAAGGCAACCAGTTAGAGATCACTCTTGCGTTACCGAATTGATGCATCGCATCAGTATTTGGACTGGAAACGTTAGCGGTTACTGCAAACCAGGGTGTATTAACATGATCGTTAACCAAAATGATTGCTTGACAACTAACGTTATCAGTAGCCTACAAACGTCAACCACTTAGTTGACAGGTTGTGCTACGTGCAATTTATACTGTAACGTTAACAAAAAATCAATACGTTTACGAGTAATTTCAGTTACCGGTGCTGACCAGTTTCCCTTTCATGTGCTCTTGTTAGTTTTATAATTAGACTTAACGTTATATATCAGTCATTAACGTTACCTTACAACAGGACAGTTAATCACCATAAACGTTAAGGTTAATCAAGATAGCGAAACATTTTAGAATTTCACGACAGTGTGACGTTCTCTGTAACGTTATGGAGATAACCGGCTAACGTTAACTTTACACCGTTTCAACAATTTCATATCGCTTATTTGTTTACGACCAAACAAGTCGGCAACAGGTCCCTAATTTACCAGCTAGATTGACAGATAAAATTAGTTAGCTATACATAAACAGTTAACCTGCCATCCTGCTTTATTAACGTTAAGGCCATAAGGCTAGGTAACAGTGCACTATTAACGTTAGCAGCTAGCCACCGCTCATACACTGTGGCCAGTGAAAATAGTGTACGCTAACGATAGTTTGCTAACGATATAGCTGCTAGATTCTAGCGTTAACGTTATAACATTGGTCAAGTAATAGCCATCTCGGTTGAACTGACAGGTAACGTTAACGATAAAGTGCACAGCAGCCAGTTAAGTGAGTAGATTCATGCAACGTAAGTTATTTAACCTTAACGTTGTCACTAACTTAGGACAGCAATGTCAGATACTGTCAACGTTACAGTAGCAGCTAACTGTACATTAACGTTTATGTTCTCACCGATTCTTCTCACGTTATGTCGTCCAAAAGAAACAGGAATTGCTCTTCGGATTGCCTGTGATGGTATGATGTAGATTTTGTATCAGTCCGTACCAACCTTCTGTATTAAATCTGGTCAGACCAAAACACATAGCATGTTTAGTCATTAAGCTAACATTAACTTAGTTGTGTTAATGTTTGGTAACCAGCGCATCTGGGTTGTTAGCAAGCTAACTTACTGAAAAGCTAGCTAGCTTTGATAGCATACCTAACCACCTAGCTTTAGCTATTAGCCATCTAGCTTTAGCTTTTCCCATCAAAATGTAATGACATTTACTTTGTGAAAGGAACACAGCATGGACTATTGTTTCATTCGGTAGCTCTGCCTGTATCCATATCTCGCTGCGAATATAACGAGCTGTTTCTCACCCTATAAGAATGATTTTCGGTTTACTTAACCCAGGTTGTTAGGACTGACTAGCTTCCAACGCCTTTTCGTCTTTTAACCAGTTACATTTTTCGAATCGCTTCGGTCCACGAGCCTGCCCGAACGATCTTTGTGTCCCGCCTATTGTGCCACTATTGGCTGAGTTGGAAGTCAATCGAAGACGGACGACCAATAGAATAGCGTTTACGCTTTTTACAACCAACCTAGAGGAAAATGTAGGCTACGCGCAGTCTTGGGGTAGTGTCCATTGGCTGCATTTATGGTAGTGCCAGCCGAGAGCCTAAAAGTCAGGGTGCACACATAGTGTCCCACAGAAGAACCCCATAGTACACACATAGTGTCCACAAAGAAGACCCCACTTTCCCATCGCTAGGCACGGGGAAGCAATGATTGGGCTATTGATGTCAGAATAATGTTCATCACGTTTGTCTTTTAATTTCCCATGTATGTAGTTTGGCAGAGAACCTGACATACAAGTGTGTGTGCCCAAGCTACACCACAGAGGATTACTGACAGCAGGCTTTTGCAGATAAGCCCACCAAAAAGGGCCTCTACTCCTTTATATCCCTACAAAGCTGATCGACATCTGTCACCACCACCAAGCAGACATAATGATATAAATCTCAAACTATAAAATCACACAAACAGAAAGAACTTCCCAGTTCAACATGCACTGACTGCACAGATGTACCAAGAGCTGTTTCAGACATGGCGTGCAGACAATGCCGTGGTAATTGGGTCTGGATGTCACGCGTACTCGAGTGTTCAAACCCTCACGCATGGAGAAGGCCCAGATGGGTCTTGTTCATACCTGAGTAAGTCTGGGTGGTTTGTTTAAGTGAGGAGGCTAGTGCTACTGTCGGGTATTGAGTATGGTGCACAATAGGTTCAATGATTATTAATAATGTTAGTAAGGCAAGTCCAAATCGTTGATATTGTAACGTCGGTGCACAGACATTGCGTAGCGTTCTCCCACGCAGGGCATGCTGGGATGCGGGAGCGAACATTTGGGGTTTATGTCTGTGTTTCTCCTTAGTTTTGAGTGTAATGTTAGCGTCTTTGTTGTAACATGTTTCCCTTTTAGTTCTCCCTCGTGTGTGATCCTCTTTGTGTGGGGGGTTGCGTCCACCCCCTGTATGTGTAGTGTGTGTGTGTACTTGACCTGCCCCTTGTGTATTATGTTCTGGGTCTGTGTCCCTGCTTTTGTTCTCAGCAAATAAACCTTTTGATTGGACAACTGTGTGTGTCGCTATCAAATCGTTACAATATGAAAAGAAGGTCTGAAAACACATATTTTAATTCCCCTTAACCCTTTAATACCTAAACCAATAAATAATGGACAGAAAATTCTATTTTTTAAAATCTGAAGTCTTTATTAGGCCCTTTAACAAAATGTAAAAAAAAAAATAAGAAAAATAATTTGCAAGTATGTTTTTTTGTTTGTATCATATTTGATACTTTGGGCATTACATACAATATTTGTTTGTATCATATTTGATACTTTGGGCATTACACACAATTTGGGCAATAACAAGAACTTTGCCATTTGTAAGATCTTTGGACATCCATAACATCCAAATATTTCTTTCTTTAAACAGCTGCCTTTTTCCATCCTTTTCTTTCGTTTAGCAAGGAGATAACCAGGCAGCACAAGAAATTTGAAACAATAATAACTTCAAAAACTCTTTCTTTTTATAACATCTGCATCTTTGAACGTTGAAAACAACAGTCTCTTCTTTCTTTTACTTTGCCAAATGGTAAGCAAGGAAACAGTTCCTGTCCTTGTTTAGGCAGAGGTGGACATTGCATTTTCCACAAAACACATGGGAAAAGTGAGGAGTTTCTTTGCAGTGCTTGCACCTTTGTCGTTGTGCCCAGGTTGGGAAGTGGTCAACCCCATCTCTCCTAACATCTGGAGGAACACTGCACAGTGGCCTTCCCCGTGGTGGGGATGGTGAGGAGTGTGGCGAAGGGGAATGTGATGGAGAGGACAGTGGCCTACCGAGCCTGACTTTGCCTTTTCCTGCGCTTATCAGACAAGAGCCAACTGAGGCCTGAAACCTTCTCAGGGGCATGGCGTCTCTCTCCTGGTCTTGTGCCCGCAGGTCTCTTCGGTACAGGATCCAGGCATTGATCAGTGCCATTGTGATACTATGCCACCAAATATACAAGTACCATCTTCTGGTTTTCAAGTTGTATTTGTACAGGGCAGAGAGCATATCGGAAAGATCTACACCACCCATAAATTTGTTGTAGGTCTCCACAATGGCTGGTCTGGGAACCATAACGTATGTCTTGGTCTTCCGATCCCAGCGTTTCACCTGACCTTGGGGAGTGATGCCAACAAAAGAGGACACCAGGTGGACAGATTTGTTGTCATACCACCGGACAATTATCATGCCGTTTTGGTTCACTCTATGATCCATGGACCCTCTTCCCTGTTCCTTCAGGTCTTTTTCCTCCATCATCTGGCAGTTGTGTACCCTGTTCATTCTGATGGTGCCAACATAGTGAATCCCTCTCTCCCGCAGGTGTTCCAGCAGTGGGACTGATGTAAAATAGTTGTCTGCGAACACCTTATAGTTCTTTCCTGCAGGAAGGGTTGATGTCAATTTGAGAACCACATCTCCACTCACACCAACATCAGACCTTTCCTTTTTTGGATCTGTTGGCCCTTGACAGACGTCAAAGTCATACAGGAACCCACTTTGTCCTGCACGTCCCCACATTTTGAACCCCCATTTGTGGGGTTTTCCTGGCATGTAGACTTTCAGCTGAGATTTCCCCTTGAAAGGAACCATGATCTCATCGACTGCATGATGTTCTTCAGGATGTATTTGAAGGCATTGCTGTCGTAGCTTTTCAAGCCATGGTCTGAGTTTCCACATTTTATCCTTCATTACATCTTCAGTCACACAGAGATTGTCTTCGAAGTGGAGCAGTGTCAGCAATTTCTGAAATCGGTCCCGTGACATTACATCTGCAACTTTAGGGTACCTTGTATCCAATTCCCAATAGGCTCTAACATTGGGCATCTGTACCAAACCCATGTACATGTACATACCAAGAACTTGCTCAATTTCTTTGACAATTGTGTTGACTGATTTTCCTTCTTTCTGCACACTATACAGGTTTGTTTGGTCTGCAACTAGCTGTAACATTTCATTTGTCACAAATTGCTTGAAGTACATATATGGTGTAAACTCAGACCTATCTTCAATTGCTTCATCTACACTGTCATCAAATTGAACATCTGGAGATTCAAAGTCGGCCTTTCTCCATTTGTACTCCCTATTCGTCTTTTTCTTTGCAGATTTCTTTGTACTTGTGTCATGTGTTGCTGTTGCACTCTCTTCTTCTGAGCTCGTCTTGTCAACACTTTCAGCTGTGTGTGTCTTTCTCCTCTTCTCTTTACTTTTTTCTTTGCCTCTTCCACACCTCTTTGTTGCCTGTCTAACTGTTGGAACCCCCTCTCCAGTTTCAGGTCTCTGGTCAATACTTTCATCTTCCTCACTGCTACTACTAGAACTTTCATCATCATGCTCTGCATTAGGAGTCCAATTCCTATCTTCCACTTCATCATCTGTCTCTACAAGGCCCTGTATGTCACTCAAATTGCCATCAAGAAAATTCAGGACATCTTCAGTAGAGAACTGCCTTTTATTCCTGTTCCTTTTAGCTTTTTCCCTTTTAGCCATCTATAAATTAGCCATAGCATAGATATTTATGAATTATGAATAAGAATTATGAATTATTTGTTGTAAATATCACATTTCAATCTGTAAATTATGTAATTGATTCCTTAAAACACTGTATTATGGACTATGGAAGACATAATATACATATAACATCCAGAAAAAATAATCATGACTATTGAAGGATTTACCACTAAATACCTGCTGTATCAATTTTGATACAAACATTTTCTGCTCGATTTTACACCAAACTACATTTTGAAATTTTAAGTAATTTTAAGTTTTTTGAACAAAGTAATTTTTCATGTTAAAATATTGATAAATATGTAAAGGTAAATCTTACCATAAAATCATCAAATGACCAATATCCTTGACCTTTACATAATCAGCAGGGTGCTAATGAGTTTCCGCCATTTTGAATTCTAACAAACCACATGCCAGAATTGTTGTAATGCAAAAGGTATACACCAGAGGGCAGAAGACAAGTAGCAGATTGTATACAACAGGGTTTTATGCAAAGTTTATAACTCATGGTGACACAATGGGTCTCAGAAATGCATGTCTCAAATTTGATACGCACGGCATTAAAGGGTTAAAAGTGCAACATGTTTCCACGTCGGCCCCACTTGCCTAACCTGACTCTCGCCAGATGAATTTCGTTCCGCCTAGCTCCACTCACATCCATCTGGGATTGCTTCCGTTGAGTGTGATTTCGGTACCAGATTTTATGGTAGAGCCAATCAGGACGCAGGGCGGGAGTTTCATAGATGTGACGTAGCATAGAAGCGACTGTGAGACTGTTCTCAACGTCACGGGTTGGCTTCGATGTGAGTAGTTGAAGTAGCTTGTCAATAAATGACGGACAAGTGGCTTATCCAATCCAATTTTTGATAAGGCCCAGCCTTCTGAAACACCACTCCAATGGATCGATCCCAGATGGATGAGTGGAGCTAGGCGGAACGAAATTCATCTGGCGAGAGTCAGGTTAGTACTTGCCCACTTACCTTTTCAAAAAGCCCAGAACTCTGGACACTCCTCAGTCATAACACTAAAGACAAAGTAGTAGCTGGACTTGAGCTTACAGCTCTTATGCCGTTTCCTCCAGCTTACAGCCCCAGATAATGTGGGCATTTAATTAGGCTACATCCATGTGTCAGCGATGTACCGGGTATCTTTAGCTTTGAAAAATGTAAGCTGTTACAAAGGACAATTAGATGTACCGCAGAGCGGTACAAAATATGACCGCCACCCAGTCCAGCACATTTTTTCCACAAAAATAAGTCACGTTTGTCAAATTGTGTCAAATTTCCTACTTTGTTCCTTTTTTGTGTATTTGTAATTGAGTGTGTGGTTGTTTTTGTGTATGTGTATGTATAAGTATACTCTTTTGATCCCGTGAGGGAAATTTGGTCTCTGCATTTATCCCAATCTGTGAATTAGTGAAACACACTCAGCACACAGTGAACACACAGTGAGGTGAAGCACACACTAATCCCGGCGCAGTGAGCTACCTGTAACAACAGCAGCGCTCGGGGAGCAGTGAGGGGTTAGGTGCCTTGCTCAAGGGCACTTCAGCCATGCCTACTGGTCGGGGTTCGAACCAGCAACCCTCCGGTTACAAGTCCAAAGCGGTAACCAGTAGGCCACGGCTGCCATATATGTGTGTGTGTGTGCATGTGCATGTGTGTGTGTCTTTATGTATGTGTACATAAATAAAGCAAATCAGGGAACCACCTACTCTTTGCGATAAGTGCCATGGGATCTTTAACAACCATGGTGAGTCAGGACCTCAATTTAACATTCATGCAAAGGAAAACATCTCCTGCAGTACAGTGTCGCTGTCACTTAGGACATTGGGATTTATATGTGTTTGGTGGCTTTTGGCCTCAGGGAAGAGTGCCACCTACTGGCCAGCCACCAACACCACTTCCAGCAGGAACCTACTCTTCCAAGGAGGTTTCTTCTGCTTAGCTTCAGTAATTCAGCAAAGTCAGGGTATCTGCTGGTCTGGCTGCTGGCTAAAAACAAATGGTGAAAGGCATATATGATTCTAACTGTCTCACTGAATTGCACACACACAATTACCAAAACATGATTAGTTAGATTTCACATGTAAAATACATTTTATATAACCCCACCCCCATCTTGCCTGTTCATAATTCTGAGTAATTCTTGAATTATGTGCATGTGTGCGTGTACGTGTTTATGTTTGTGTGTTTGTGCGTGTGTGTGCGTGCGTGCGTGCGTGCATGTGCTTGTGGGTGTGCCTGTGTGTGTGCCTGTGTGTGTTCATGTGCATGCATGCGTACATATGTCTACTGTGTGTGTATGTGTCATACATATGATTACTGTGAATGCATGTGTGTGTGGGTGAATATCTGTTTATGCACTTGTGTGCATATGGAATGGGTTAACATGACCCCTGGAGGCAAACATACGCAAAAATTGGTCATCCTAGGTCCTACAGTTCTCAAGATATTCACAGAAAACTCTGTTGGTGTATGGTCACTAAATGTACACATAAATTAATTTATTGTATGGCCCCCCATGAACGAAAGGCCACGAAACTTGGCATGCATTCAGAGGGTGTCATAATGATCCTACACTTTCAATTTCGTGCAGTTTTGACCATGTCTTCTTTTCTTGAATTTCCCCTTGGGGATCAATATATCTATCTATCTATCTATCTATCTATCTATCTATCTATCTATCTATCTATCTATGTCAGCCAGAGATATTGTGATTACAACACCCACCTAATTTTTTGCTTTTTAATATTTAACTAGGTGGCGCTATACATGAAATAAGTTGTGGCCCCCCATGAACAGAATTCCACGAAACTTGGTGTGCATTCAGAGGGTGTCATAATGATCCTACACTTCCAATTTCGTGCAGGTTTGACCATGTTAGGTCACAGATACCTGTGATTACAACACCTCATTTTTACTTTTTCGTTTTTAACTAGGTGGCGCTATACATGAAATGAGTTGTTATGGAATGGGTTAACATGACCCCTTAAGATCAACATACAAAAAAGGTGGTCCTCCTAAACCGTACGGTTCTCGAGAGATTCACAGAAAACTGTGTCCGCCCTACCCTCCTTTCGGGGGGTCCAGTCCAGCAGGGGGGCTAGATCAAAACGAAAAACAATGGTTCCATGCTATCCTTGTGGGGCTACATGCCCAGCAAGTCTCGTGCACCCCGGTCTTTCAGTGTCCCGGGAATCCTTGATGGAAAATTGGCGAAAAAAATAAATAAAATCTGACTAAACCTATATGACCGCCGCTTCGCTGCGCAGCGGTCATAATAATAACAGGCAGTCAGGTTGCAGGTGGCATTGCCAGGTTCTTCCAGTTATAAATCAATTTCAATTTCAGAGTGTTAAACAATCAGAGAAGGCCCATGAGTAACAAGGGAGAGGGAGATACATGTAGGAAGAACCCTCGAGCAGATCCACGACTCAAGGAGACCCGTCTGCCTAGGGTCAGTACAGAACAAGGTCTGTTTACATGATAAATAAATAAGTTAGTTAGGTGTAGAGAAAAACATGGTGTTTAAAGCCACCTGAGGTGTATGTTACAAAGAGGTGGGATGGTTACATATCCAGTATGATAATGCATGAATCTTATTTAGTGTCAGAAAGTTCAAATAGTCCAGTGTAGGAAATGAATTGTCCAAGGGGATTAGGAGTTGTCATAGGACAAGTAGCGGGTCGCTCGGCTGTGCGGGCCAGGAATCCGGGCAGGGGGACAGCGATAGGGCAGTCGTAGGGATGGGACTTCAGGTGAGATGAGTGAGATGAGGGCCAAACACAAGGATGGCTGATGACTGGTAATGGTATACCTCACAAGTGAGGTAAGAGGGAAGAGAGAGATATATAGAGTGGGTTAGTATTACTATAAATGAAAATGGTTAATATCAATAAGTATATCATTGGTACTATATACAGTAGTGTTATACCATAGTGAGAATAGGCAGAGTGAGAGTTGAGAGAGAGAGAGAGAGGGAAGGGGAGAGGAGGGGTTGTACGGCGTGACACATGAAAAGTCCATGACAGCACTATGCTATAGCAGCATAAGCATGGTGAAGGGTAGTCAACACCAGTGCAGGTCAGTGACCACCACCACACGCATGACTGGAGGGCCAGTCACACAAGGACACAGCAGGGTGGTCCATTCCAAAAAACCCTGAGGTGGTTAAAGTTCCACACTGCACCATACCTAACTATGGGAGGCACTAAAGAGGTATGTTTTAAATCTATACTTAAAAATAGGGAGGGTGCCTGCTAATCGAATAGAGGGAGGGAGATTATTCCAGAGGAATGGTGCACGGTAGCACTGAAGTAAATCCCTAACGTCGTCAAGGAAAATGGTTAATTATTGCCGTGTTTTAGGTTGTACCAATAGGTCAGACCGAGAAAAACATCTGGAGTAGGTATTGATTTCCAAAAGTTATTAAAAAACCAGGGAGAAAGGAGAATAATGCCAGAAGTTATCAGAGGAAGGGGGGCGCTTATGGTTGGACTTGGTACTGTGTCTCCCTCACCCAACTCATGGATCCGCACTGCCAATAAACGGTAATTTCTTGAAATATCGGCCTTTTCTTGTGGTCCAAGTCCTGCCCTATATGCTTTTGCATCTTGGATGCGTTTTGATGAGCTTTTCTGTTGTTTAAAGGAGGGTGGGGGAACCTGAAGGTTGAACACAGAAGACCTATGACTCATTACAAAATGCATCCCCTTCTGCAGAATGCCAAATCTGAAAGCAATTTCGTTTACCTGTAAAACAAAGTCGCCTACCGTTACACTTAGGGCCATACAAGCTACTTTAGTTTTATATGTAGGCTACTTATCATTTGTATTTGTTGTAATGACTTACCACAATAGG
The DNA here is from genome assembly GCF_046254945.1 of Alosa pseudoharengus. NCBI lineage: Eukaryota > Metazoa > Chordata > Actinopteri > Clupeiformes > Clupeidae > Alosa > Alosa pseudoharengus. The sequence continues at coordinate 15,348,287 of NW_027468663.1, read as the reverse complement.
CTGACGTACAGGTTTTTTTGTCCCAAACCGAATTGTTCTTAGTCTATACATCAGTCAAATCATTCGCATTGTGGAAATTGGACAGGCAGGTTACTGCACGAGTATCCTTCCACTGTACTGCTAAGACTACTTTCTATTCTATGTCACCTCATTTTTATTTTTTCAAATAATGCAGCTTCCTAAAATGATTGTACAATCATTGATTGAACAATTGTTTTCTGTAGCTGGATCTACTACATGCAGAGCAGACAAAGCATTAAGTCAAGTATGCAATATAAACAATTTGGCCCACGATCCCTGCAGAGACTTAGTTCCCCAGGACCAATGGATATTCAGGACGGAAGTGAACCCCATGTAAATGATCAGCCTCAGAAATCTGTGAAACTCTTCTGGGGTCACTTCGTCCCATGTCCCTACACTGTTTGCATACAATGGCCCACTAAGCACAAGCTCCCACCCTTCCGGTTTGTAAAACCACATATGTCTGAGACAATAATGTGGGTAAAGTCTATTTCACACAGTGTTTTAGTGGTAGTCTACACCGCCCTACGCACGCCACCTAAATCTATACCTTCATCCTCCATCCCCTCATGGTCTTCAGCGCAAGCTCTTCAGCAGTCTGCTTCTTCCTTTTTAGGCTTGCAAGAAGGTCTGTGTAGGTCTTGTCATCCTCCATCTGAAACAACAGAAAAAAACATATGTAATACTTTTTTTAAAATAAAAAATAAAATCACAACTACAGATGTGTGTGTGTATACACACACACACACACAATAAGAAGTAGCCTAAACTATTGTTGCCCGTGTAAATCCTCACAGTTGCTCGTGTAAATCCTCACAGCCATAACCTTAAGAACGCTTCTAACCGCTGTGTTGGGAGCCTGGGCTTTTAGCTCAGTGGTTAGAGCGTTTGACTCCCATGCCGGTGTGTGTTGAGGTGGCGGCTTCGAGGGCCGTGAGCGGCGGACGAATTACGACCCCTGGTACATTTACACACCTTACACAAGGGTTTAGTTGGGGATGTGTCCTCACCAAAGCTGAGACCAAACCTACACCCTTGGCTCAAACTAGTGCCGCTGACTTATACCAGCAACCATTTCAGCATAAATATCTTAATGATGTTTTAAAAGTTGTTCTAATGAACTTTCTAATAAATCTTTTCTAATAAATAATGGGCTTCATAACATATTTCATGGCCACCAGATGGCGGCATTGCACTGCACTTTGGGCCTTATTGGGTGTAAAAAAGTAGTAAAATGGCACCATCTAAAGGCTGTGCAGTGTAATGGCGCCATGAAATATTAAAAGAGCAACTTGCAGGTTGGAAACCCTTATAAAGCATAGTGTAGATAAATGATGAAGGAATTAGAATGATTTGATTCTGAATATTTTTAGAAAAAAAATGATAACTACTCCATAAACAACATACTGTGATAAAATAACTTCCACATCTATAAACCACTAACCGGAAGTGAGGAAACAGACGGTAAACAGGTCAAGTTCAATTAATGGTGTAATGGATCCTGACACAGATTTCAAGATCAAATGGAAGAACGTTTGTTGGTCTGATGAGACCAAAATTGAGCTTTTTGGCCATCAGATTAGATGCTATTTTTGGCAGACACCAAACACTGCACACCAAAAACGCGCCATCTCTAATTTGAAGCATTGTGGTCGCAGCATCCTGCTGTGGGGATACTTCTCGACAGCAGGCCCTGGAAGGCTTGTAAAGGTAAAAGTAAAAGGAATTCAGCAAACTATATGGAAATCCTGGAGGACAATCTGATTCCGTCTGCAAGAGAACTACGGCTTGGGAGAACATTTACTCTCCAGCAAGACAATGAGCCAAAGCCTATACAGTGTACTCAGAAATAGTTTAAAGACAACAAGGTGAATGTTCTGGAGTGGCCCAGTCAAAGCCCAGACCTCAGTCCTATAGAAGATCTGTGGCTGAACTTAAATAGGGATGTTCACACCCAATCCCCTTCCAACCTGGCAGAGCTTGAGCAGTTTTGCAAAGACAAAAAGAGTAAAATGGCAGTATCCAGATGTGCAAGCCTAATTGAGACCTATCCACGCAGACTTCATGCTTTAATTACAGTCAAAGGTGCATCTACTCAATGCTGCTTTCACTTTGACATTGATTAAAGATTTTTTTTGTAAATTAGTGTAAAAAAGGGCAAATAAAATTGATCACGATTCCATTAATAAAAGCAGTAAAAGTTTTTTTTATATATAGATACTGTTTATATAATTTGAAGAAAATAAAGGTAGACCTACACATATATTACAAGAGTGGCTTTAAATTTCAGAAAAATATTGATAGTGCCATATTTATTCATCTTTTTAACAATTAACTTAGATTAATGTTTGAATAGTGATTGTGTCGCCTATGAGGGAACACCCACACCCAGTGATACCCTTGGTACCATCAAATGGTAGCCTACAGTATAGCGAAGTGGTAAGGATACACACCAGTATGCCGTGGTCCACCGGTGTCCATGTCATGGTTCGCTTCATCACATAATTTATAGTTTACCCACCTCTTTTTTACCAATTTATTTTATAACTTTGCCTATTTAAAGAGTTTTATCTCCGTTATTGACTTTGTTGTGATAAGAACAAAGTTAGAGTTCATTTGCACTGCGGTGTTGATTAAGATGCTAACCTTTTGTGAACACCATTCGGTTAGCTGTATTCTGTGCAGCAACAATCTTGGATTGTTTTGATTCACATTCAAGTACAGAGAGGAGGGGTGAGTCTATTGTGTGTGTGTGTGTGTGTGTGTGTGTGTGTGTGTGTGTGTGTGTGTGTGTGTGTGTGTGAGAGAGAGTGTGTATGGAAGCATGTAGCATAAGTTTGCAGGGCAACGAGAGGCTATCAGTTTTCTGACGCTGCATGTAACCAATGAAAAAAATGACCTAATACATGACATGGTAACCAAATAGAAACATAATAATATATATTATGTGGTGGTTACACTTAGGGGGCACAAATTTTATTTGAGGGGGCACCGCCCCCTTTTCCCCCATATTTATAAACTGACAGAAGGTGTCTGTGTGGTGATGTGATACATACATCGTTGACTTTTCCTTTAAGCGTTTTCTGCTCCATACACCAGACCAATTGTTGAAGCAGTCTCTGTTTCTCTAGCTTGCCACATGATGGCACTCGCGGCCACCTACAGTATGTAACATGGACCAAACTGTTGATTGGGTTGTGGAATGAGGAAAGAGAAACTGACCAGAAAGGGAGGGAGAGGTAAAGAGGGAGATGGACAGACTGAGAAACAGATGAATGAAGGGGTGTGAGGAGCGTGAGTCATGACGCAGTGGCCATGTGTTGTGCGATTGGTGGAGCTCAGCGAGCCTCATGGGGGCCACAGAGGCAAGACAGAGGCTCTATTTTTACCCCAAGTCTGTCCTCCTGTTCCGCTGCCCTGCTTCAGGGGAGTGGAGGGCTGGGGGAGAGGAGAGGAATAATCCTCACAGGAGGAAAGGACTTAACGGAATGAGTGAGGAAAGCAGAAAGAAGGAGTTTGACAGATGGAGATGGAGTGTGGAGGGTGGATGAGGTAGAATACAAAGTAAAGAGAGAAGGAACAGAAGACATGATGTGGTTGAGCAGAGAGGAACAGAATGAATATGAGGGGCAAGGAAAGGTGTGTGTTTCTAATCCATCAGAATGGTCCTCTCCCGCCTGGTGCGTAATAAACAGCCCTCAGAACTATAGCTGTCCTGAGTGGCCGGAGTGGGCATAAGGGGAAAGAAAGTAAGAGGGCAGGAAGGTGTAAGAAGAAGAAGGAGAACAGCCAGGACTAAAACTGGGCCAATTCATATATTCTCATTTCAGCCACTAAAAGAGACTCTGAGAGGGATATAACATAATTTCCTACTTCCTGTAACCTATCATGATGACACACAAACTCTAAATCTAGAAACACACAGGAATCCTCTGGCTGCTTCCTCAAGCTATGACAGCAGCAACTACCTCAATGGAGAATGTCTGCTTTTGGGGTGAATTGTAAAGATTGGCAGGAGCACAAAGTGAGTGCCCCAACTGACGTTGTGTTCATTCATCCCCCTTCTCAGTCTGTCTGTGTTTATTAATAGATTGCCACAGTTCTTCTTTAAGGAGGGAACGCAGCCCACACTGATGATGCTACTTCAGACCCATTCAGAGTTAGACCCAAAGTCCTCCCACCCTGTCCAACTCCCCCCTCAGGGTCTGGACGATTTGAATGGTATTTTGAATGCTTTTATGAATACTGATAACCAGAATAAGACAAGAAGAACGTTGACTCTCTCTCTCTCATTCTCTCACACACACACACAAATCAAACTGAGGGGAAAATGTTGTTCAACATAATTTTCTCTGTTTCTTTACACACTAGCTCTACACTGCTGAAAATGTCTATACATATACAGTACTACTGTTGTGATTCAAATGAGCTTTGAAATGTTCCATTTTTAATGAGTGTGTGGTCTATAGTGGCAGAATAAAAAAGCTAATCACACAGCCGACATTTGCAGAGCTGTCAACTGGCCATTTCTTGAGTTATTTATGGCACTACCATTACATTTGAGATCACATGCTAAATGGAAGCAAGATAGACTGATAACAAATGTATATATATATGTTCATTAAAGGGAAAATATTATTCATTTTTTCTGCTTTCAGACCTCTCCTCTCCAGTTGTCTAAACTCTACAAAATAGATAGCTGACCAGTGAAATATGCTTCACATTTTTATCTTGCAACGATATTGGAAAAATCTTTATTATCTTAAAAATCTCCTGGCTTCTTCTTCTTCTTCTTCTTCTTCTTCTTATAATTAGAGTGCATGAAAATGCACTGTACTGTTCTTCCTATAGGCTTCTTATTCTTCTTCTTCTAACGCATTTAATGCAGCTTCAACCGTTTAACGTAGAAACTTCATTCAAACTATGTTACGTAGGTCTTACTTAGGACACCCGGGCAATGTATTTTTCAACTTTGTAACTTTTATACTTTTTAAACTATTAATTAAAAACTGTTCAAAATGTCCCCATAGACTTAACATGGGCTGATGACATCACAATAGAGCCGTTAAGCAATTAGAATCCTATGGCAGGTGTTCGGGCCACCTGCATCAACTGCCAGTCTCAGGCTTTAAGCATACAAACTGGCCCTATTAAGACTACACATCCTCTTCAACTGCTTCCTCTGCCAAAAACTGTTTCAAAATAAAAGTCCTCACTACAATATCTCACTGTTAAACAATGTAAGCATTTAAACTACTGAACTTTTTAACTGTTCAGCCATTGTAACTGTTACTTGTCATCAACTATGACTCCTACCCACTGTAGCTAGTTAGCTAAGTAACATGGTTAGCATAGTTAGCATGCTACCATGTTAGCATGCTAGTTAGCATTTTTAGCAAAACTGCTAAAAATGATTAGCTAAGTTAGCTAAGTAACATGGTTAGCATAGTTAGCATGTTAACATGCTAGTTAGCATAGTTAGCATAACTGTTAAAAATGATTAGCTAAGTAACATTGTTAGCATAGTTAGCATGCTAGCATGTTAACATGCTAGTTAGCATTTTTAGCAAAACAGCTAAAAATGATTAGCTAAGTTAGCTAAGTAACATGGTTAACATAGTTAGCATGTTAGCATGCTAGTTAGCATAGTTAGCATAACTGCTAAAAATGATTAGCTAGGTTAGCTAAGTAACATGGTTAACATAGTTAGCATGTAAGCATGCTAGTTAGAATAGTTAGCATACCTACTAAAAATGATTAGCTAAGTTAGCTAAGTCATAACAAAGTTAGCATAACTGCTAGCAAACATTAGAGCCATTCCAACTGTCAGTTATCGTCAATTATCTACCTAAATAATTTAACCATTTAAATTATCCACCTATTTAACCGTTCAATCATTCCAACTATATTAAACCTTATCTACCAAGCAAATCATTTAACTATATAAACTATCCACCTATTTAACTGTTCAGTCATTCCAACTATATTAAACCTCATCTACCTAGCAACCAATATAGTTAGTTTTTACGCTGTAAGATATTTTACATCATATTTTTTGCATTTTCATGCACTGTATTTCCTTCAGGAAATGCTTTTCTAGTTATTATTATAACCATTTTTTCTTTTTACCTTTTCAAGAATTAATGCGACTCTAACCGCTTAACGTACAGACATGTTGAAATAACCGTTTTGTAGGTCTGGAGTTGGACAACAGAGTAACTTTTTCAGATTTTCTTAAAAGTTTCTACTTTTTGAGAAATAGGGGATTAAAAATGGTAAAAAGCTCATTTTCCCCCCATAGACTTCATAATGTCAAAATAAAAGTCACAGCCGTATCAGAAGGAGCCCTTAGCGTGTACACACACACACACACGCACACACACACATGCATGAGATACGGCTGTGACTTTTATTTTGACACATGGGAAACACTTAAACAGGATGTGTAGTTTTAGGGAGCACCAGATTGTATGCATTATATCTCCAGAACGGTTTGACGCATATGCTTCAAATTTGGTACAAGTGTTTGTATGGACTCAAAGATGAAGTGAGTTGATGTTGGAGGTCAAAGGTCAAAGGTCAAGTCAATGAACACTCTGAGTGCAATGTCTCAAGAATTCCTTGACATACGTGCCTGAATTTTGGTATGAGTATTTGGATGGAGTCAAAGATGAAGTGAATTGATGTTGGATGTCAAAGGTCAAATGTCAAGGTGAAAAACACCTTGAGTGTTATATAACGCCTTGCCACACAAGGTCTTTTGGTACGAGGGTTTGTATGAACTCAAAGATTAAGTGATTTAATGTTTTTTTTCCAGGAATTTCCCCACCAACTTTAGCAGCTTTCCATCCACTATTGTAATTCCTCTGGCATTACATTCTAGTTGAAAAATAAAATTACTTTGTAGACATATATCAATTGAAATCAGTTGAGACAAAGAAACTTAATAGAGTGTCAAGTGAAATTTTGAATGAATAATGTATTTCAATTTATTATACTAATGGTGTATGCTAGGCTAGATGAAGTGTTACTATTAGCTAAAGCCCTTTGAACAACATTTTAGCAAGGTTTTAGGGGGCTGCAGCAAGATTCCACATTCTAAACAAGCGCTCTTAAAACGTATGTGTTGTCCCTATCTGGACACAGAGATGTGTTAAAAAAACAACACAAGCTGTGTTATTTTCAACGGATGATGTGTTTTTTTAAACACATATTGTGTAACAAATAAAAAAGGAAACAACACAAACTGTGTTACCCCTATCTGGACACAGAGATGTGTTAAAAACAACGCAAGTTGTGTTGTTTTCAACACATTCGTTTTAAGAGTGTGGAAGGACTTGAGGAATGAAATATACACCATATAATTCCACACTACTGGATGATATTTCCCAGTCAGCACATGCTCTTGTGGCACGTGAGTCCTCCAGTGATGAACATTATGACGTGCTGCATCTCTCCCAGTAGATAGATATTGGCCTTCCCAGAGGACAGGCAAATAAATGGACAGTGTGGGACTGGGACTTAATGAGGCAATGTGCGTATTTGCTTGTGCGTCTCTGTGTGTGAGTGTGTTTGTGTGTGTGTGTGTGTGTGTGTGTGTGTGTGTGCTTCTCTGGTTGCTTCGCACATTATCCGTCCAAATGTTTGCTGAAAAGGATAAGATCCAAGAAAAGTGACTCAACATTTGCACCTCTCCTCGTCATACCTCCTTCACTTCTCTCGTTCACGTGAATCCATTGTTTCCATTGTCTCAGTGGCAAAAACAGCCGTTAAAGGGAAAATCAATCAATACATTCTGCGAATTTACAGGGCTCAGCACAGCTGCAAACTTATACTCATTAAAGAGAAAATCAATTACTAAATTCTGAGTATTTACAGTATCTATCTATTAATACAGTTTTCTGTTAATTCTTTGGGCATTCAGAATTGAGATTTTAATGCTCACCTGCTTTTGGTGCTTATGTAAGAGACACATATGAACAGGCTGTACTAGAAGACTTGGTAACTGGTATTTGTTTATTTCATCAATAACATCAATAACTTGCCTGCATTCATGAGGAATGTTCAAAAAGTGGAGAAGGGGAGTCTCAAGTTCTTACGTCTGTGAACTTACTTCCAGAGAAATGAAGAAAAAAACAGAAAGCAAGAAGTGGAGAGGTGTGAGGTGATGACGCCAAGAACGAAACGAGTTAAAACATGGAGGGTGTGGAAGAAACACAATTGTGCAAAGGCGAGAGGGAGAAAGTGATAAAGGTAATATGAGAGAGAGAGAGAGATATCCGATGACGTCTTACAGGAGCATAGGTGAGATGCGGAGAGCTGAAAAGTGTCAAAATCACTCCCAATATATTTATGAATAAGCCTATTTGTGTGTTCAGAATATAGCTTGAATGTTCACCAGATTGTCTGTGTGTGTGTGTGTGCGTGTGTGCATGCGTGCGTGCATGTGTGTGTGTGTGTGTGTGCGTGTGTGTGCTCATTCACATGCAATAGGTGTGCCTGCATTGCCCCGCCTCCCTCTTCCCCAGCAAAACCTCTTCAGATTTTCTCACATAGTGTTATATTTGCACGAAACTCTACGTATGCCTCTCACAGGGGTAAGCTGCCTGACGTCTGCCAAATGCCACATGCCTTTCCGGAGCCAAGGATGACTTTAAATGGTCCGATCTCCCATCCTCTCGCTCACACTCTCACACTTCTGTTCGCACCCCCCCCCCCCCCCCCCAACTGACTCACATGCTATCTGCATTAATATTCAACAATTGGCAGGTTGCGTTTACACCAAAATCCCCGCCCTCCCACCTCTCTGTCAGACTGACTGACGCAGACTTTGGCCAGTCTGTGTGCGGGTGGTGGGTGTGTGTTGACGCAGGGGCCCAATTTGCGCACATGCACTCACTGTCCAATTAGGCACCGGCAAGCTGATGTCACATTTTCTCCTACTGTCTGCCATTCCTCCCCCAAAAAAGACCCAACGCCAGGCTGAAGAAAAATGAAAGACATTAATAGCCAATCTGGATTGATTTGTGTTGCTGGGGAATCAATATACCATGTTGGTAACTTACCACGGCATCACTCAGGGTGCCCCTCTTGGTCAAATTGTACAAATTGTACGGAGAATCATTCCTTTCACATGGCAATTTATGAGTTGACAAGTAAATGTAGGAGATGCAGAATAGCAGCACCCCAGAGAGCCAGAGAGCCACTGCCCCGTTTCTAATCTCACGGGAGCACGTGGTGGAAAAGAGACCCAGTTAAGGAGGTCAACCTGTCTGCTGTTGGCTTCTGCCTCCAGAAAGCATGCCATCCCTTGGACACATCTGGTATCTCTCAGAGCTGGTCTGGGCCATTCGGCTGCACTTTTAGCAGGCGCCATCTGGTGTTACATACACAGTCCAGAAAGATAGAGAGAGATAGAAAGAGAGAGGGGACAGAGATAGATAGATAGATAGATAGATAGATAGATAGATAGATAGATAGATAGATAGAAGGAAAATTCGTCAGGAAAATTAAAATGGAACATGGAACCCTTATCACATATTTTTGTCATGTTATATGGTTCATAGGTGAGATATGATTGAAAAGCCTGGGATTTCCTAATGTGAGTTGAATGTGTCTGGTTACCTTCTCTTCATCAATGTTGTCATCAGTGAGCAGTTGTGATACTACATATTATATAAAACTGAATATGCTCCTCTGATTTGTTGCTGTTTTGTAATTACCAAAACATCACACATGTTAGATTTTGTCTGCTGTCATGATTACACAATGTGTGTGCCTCCAGTCTTGCCTCCAGTCTTTGGCTGTCTCCCAAGGATGAAAAGATGCACCCACTCAAAGTTGAAAACCACAGAAAATATTTTATTCTTCATCTCTTTCTTGAAAGTGAAAAGACAACTTATTCTCTCAGAGAGAGATGTGCTGCAGTTCACACACACACACACACACACACACACACACACACACACACACACACACACACACTCTTTCTCTCTCTCGCTCGCTCTCTGTTCAAGTACACATACATTAAAATATCGGGTAAAAAGGTATAACTAGTCCTTTGGTCATCTGAAAGCAACCTCACAAAAAACGGTCACTTGAGAGCACCAGTACGCTGTTTGACCTCACCCATATAACATTACATTTGCACCTTTCAGGAACAAATCACCCATATAACATTACATTTGCACCTTTCAGGAACAAAACAAAAGACTGAAAACAAATCAAAACATCCTTCACCCTATAGTAAAAAAAGAAAGGAATACTGCTAAAATTGACTGACGATGAAACCATTGCTTGTAAAATAACGGCCGGATGAGAGGTGCAGTGGTGTGAACAGCCAGGAGGAATGCAAGGTAATTGCTGTTCTGAACGCATTAACATCTGTCATCCCTTTATCAGTCTTTATCTCTCTTGATTTCTTCTCTCTCTCTCTCTCTCTCTCTTTCCATTCATCCAATTTCCTGCCTTCAAAAATCAGTACCTGAAGTCCATTCTAAGCTGTTTTTCTTTTTCCTCTCTCTCCTTTTCGTTCTTGCTCTGTCCTTTTCTCTGCCACCCACACATCCTCCTTCATTCTGTCTGCCCTTGACATCTGCACTCCTCTCCTCTGTGTGGATGTCTTTGCCCTGCCTGAAGGAAGAGGAGGCCTCTCTGTGTATGTCTCCCTTAGTCAATGCATGAAACTCACATAGCAGTGAGGGAGAGAGAAGGTCCGAGATCACAAAGAAATGGAAGTGCTGCAAAGGAGGACAAAGTGATTAGAACAAATAAGATAGACAACAGGTGTGCTGTGAACGAAAAAGAGGAGAAAAAGAAAGGAATAAGAGATGTGAGGGAGATGCGTCAACACACCCACCCTCACTCGAGAGGGAGAGAGAGAGAGAGAGAGAGAGAGAGAGAGAGAGAGAGAGATGGAGTGAAGGAGGTCCATGTTTGGTCAGTATGGCTGCTCACCAATCACATATTCACTAGCTTTCCTCTCCACCAATGAGATGAAGGTCTTGCTTTTCCCCAGATTCACAGATGTCAGGCATTAGCTAAGCATGTTGTTTGTAAAACTGTCCAAGTTCATGGTGGCAAACCCATATGTTTAGATAGTTATTTCATGAACTACCGTGCGATTATGTCAGTGAGTACCTCGACCTCTTCTCACAGTTCATCCACCATTTTATACTGTTCTATAAGAATGTTAGGTCATTATCAGGTATGTTTGAGTCCAGGAAATGGTCTGTAGTCCTGTTATTTGTGGTGAGCCTTGGCCATCAGTGATCTCAGGTCTTCCATCCGAGCATGACTCCAGTTTCTTCCATATTGTACAGGGGTTCTACCCAGTCCAACAGCTAAGAAACTCTGATCTTCTGAAAGCCTATGTTTTCCAAGTCAAGCTATTTTTTGTTTTAAAGTTTATGGGGATTCATGAGAAGTTATTAAAGAGTTTAAAGTGGACCTGACTTAAAGGAAAACCTGATTTTGACAAAAGCAATCAGCTAAGAATGCCCTCTGAGAGGGCAAAAATGGATCTACAAATCAAGCAACAGGACTGGCTTCAAATAATTGTGTAAATCTATTTCAAATCAAAACATACATTTATAGACAGGTCATACATTTCTGGTCTTGCATTCTCCAGACATCATATTGCATTAGGTCAGACAACACAAATTACATCACTCACAGAAACAAACAATCATAACAAAGAAGACTGGAAAGGAAACCGCTATATATACAGTGTGCTCTCCATGACAAAGTATTTACAATTGACAATGATATTGCAGATGCATACAAACACATAAGGAAAAGTAAAACTTTAAAAAACGATGAATAAAATCATTATAATCATAAAAATAAGTCCTTGTCTTCTCTTCTTTTCTCTGACCTGGGCCTGCTGTCTCTTGTCTCCCTGACCATTTACATTTTTTCATACTAGAACATTCTGTTTCTGCCTAACTCTTTTGATGATTTTACTCAAATGTTCTCTCCATACTGAGAGCTCTGTTTTCGTATTTTGCCTCTTCACTACAGCGTCTCATCATACTGTCTGAAGAGGAGCATATTTCCTGCTGCCACTCTCTGGTATTCTTCTCTCTGTGGACCTCAGCTCTGATCAATCAAAGCATCCATGTTAATTCTATGCTAATATTAGCCTACGTAATGTGCACAATGTGGCAACAAATTCTCTTGTATGCTGACTCAACACAGCAAAGTAGTATTAGATGATCTGAATGACTTCAATCATTTTAGTAACAGTAGTGATGATTCTGATGGTACTGATCAGCCCTAGGAATAGAATATAGTAGCACTTGCAATAACAGTAATGAGTAGTATTGGCACTAGTCAAAAGCAGCAGTACTACTAATAGTAGCAGTAACAGCACAATCACGGTTATCTACTAGCACAAATAGCTGAAGATAGAAATGCTGTACATGAAGGAAACCATAACCTGCACTGACTGTGGTGACATACTGGTTGCAGATAAACACGTCACCAGGTAAAAGTAAACACAGTACTCTCACTAACAGTACTGGCTGAGATTATGAATCAATACATTTCCCCTTGCAGCTATGCAATGGCACAATCTGCAAGGGTATCTACCCCAAACCCCCTCCTTCCCCAGACGTATCCTCTATCAGTGTAGTGCCCCCTAGAGCCCTGGAGGCCTAGAGGCTCAAACTGAACAGAACAGAGATACAACAGTCTGGCAGAAGATGTTGAGAAGAGTGAGGGTGATTAGAAGAGAGAGGGTGTAAACAGGAGTCCCTGTAAGGGACAAGGAGGAGTGTTCACGTCGGGGGAAATGGACTCAGCCAAAAAGAAGATGGATGGAAACAGTGAGTAAAGACAGGGAGAGCAGCAGGAGGGATGAACGAGAGGTGACAGAGGAGAAGGATGCCGAGGAGAAGGGTGGCAAGACATCGAAGTCGGGCGCACACTCGAGCTCGAAGCAGCGCAGTGTGGCACCGGCGTCTTCGTTACCGTAGTTGGCCCAGTACTCCTCAGGGTCCAGCTTGGGGAGGAGGGCCTCATCCTCGCTCAACTCGTATTTGGTCGACGTGGGCTTGCCCCCATTGAAGGGGAACGCCTTGACGGTCTCGGAACTCTTCTCGAAGATGCCCTTGGAGGAGGACACAGGCTTGTGCTTGGAGAACCACCAGCGGGTCTTGGTGCTGAAGGTGGTGGTGGTGCTACCAGCCAGCGAGCCGGGGTCGGGCAGCGGGCAGAGGGCGAAGTCCATCTCTCGCAGGAAACGCATGTCCAGGCCGCGGCGGGGGGAAGGAGAGGCACAGATGAGCTCGGAGCTGGAGATGCGGTTGGCGCGGAAGAAGTCCCACAGAGCCTGAGCCTCGCAGCCACAGGACCAAGGGTTGCCATTGAGCCGAAGGAACTGGATGGAGTCTATGTCACGCATTGCCTGACCGGGCAGCTCTGCCAGGGAGTTGTTGAAGAGGAAGAGCATGGTGAGGCGGCCCAGGTCACGGAAGGCGCGGCGGTTGACCTGCCGGACACGGTTGTCGTGAATCAGCAGCCGGTCCAGGTTGACCAGGCCCCGGAACACGTTCTCGGACAGGGTGCGGATGCGGTTGCCGTGGAGGAAGAGCTGGCTCAGGTTGATGAGGTCGGAGAACAGGTCGTCCTGCAGGAAGTGCAGCTGGTTCTCCTGCAGGTAGAGGAACTGCAGGCTGTACAGCTTGTGAAAGATGTCGTGGGGCAGAGCCGCCAGCCTGCAGCGGTGCATGTGCAGGCTCTGCAGCTTCTCCAGGCCTCGGAAGGCGCCCCCTTCCAGACGGCGCAGGTGATGGTTGTCACCCAGGTCAAGCTCTTCCAGGTCACGCATCTCGCTGAAGGCACCAGACTCAATCCAGGTGATGTTGTTGGAGAAAAGCCAGAGGACCTGAGAGGATGATGAAAAGAGTGGGGAAAAGGAGGGGGGAAGGAGGGGGGAGGAGGAAGAAGAAAGGGGGAAAGGGCAGTAGTGGTGAAGGCAAATGAGACAGACAGAGAGAGAGAGACAGAGAGAGAGAGAGAGAGAGTTTTGATGTTAATAACTTCATTTAAAACAAATAGGCAAAACGTAAGCTTCTCTTCACTCTTTCACTATTTCCAACTTCTTCAGCTTCACTCTCACCTGAGTTCCAAAGCCGAAAGTGCCCACTCTCAGTTCAGTAATGCGGTTGTTCTGCAGAAAGACGCGCTGGGACTCATCGGGCACTCCAGTTGGTACAATGGTCAGATTCTGTGCCTGGCAGCTGATCGTCATGGGGGACGGGTAACACACACAGTGGTGTGGGCAGCCCTGAGCGGGAGCAGGTTTCACCACAACCAACCAGACGACCAGCCACAGTGAGAGACCACCTGGAGGAGAGGCAGGGAATTATAGAAATAATTATCTTCACTGCTGGTCTGCGGACATTTTTCTTACTGAAGATAAGTAAATTCATTCACTAACATTAATGATAAATACTTATCTTAGCTTTTAAATACTTATTGGAAGGATGTACAAAATGTTTTCACAAGTATTGCATATTATTTCACAGCACAAATATTCTCTATTTTGTCTCAATGCACTGGGGAATATGTTGACTAACAAATCAGATGCATTCTAAAAAATGCACGTTCATTAAATCGATTAAAATGGAGTGGGCTTCTCAGAAAATTAACAGAAAATCAAGACATTGGATAACTTTACGCTGCACAACATCTTTCAATTTTTAAATATAGAGTTAAAGTTAAACCTTCAGAGAAGGCATGCACCAAAACATACTGAAACGCATCATTACGCATTTCTTTCAAACATTCTCCGCACAATCACAGTGGTTGAAAATCACATGGAACTACTTCGCCACTTTATCTGAGCAAAACATCACCGTTACAAAGCAAACAAACATGATACGAAAGAAGAATAGCCAAAAACTTACTCTTAAAATTGTGCGCAATGGAGCACCGCCGGCTCCGTGAGATCGTAGAAGTTTCCATTCTGAACCAAAGCTGAAAGCGAGTTAGCCTGCTGAGGCAAAAGACTGGCAGCTATCTCCGCTGATGCTCTGGTTCCCGAGTCGGAGCGACTGAGAGAGTACCGAACCATGGGCTCTGGGGCCCCATTTATACTCGAACTCGATGTGCGCCTACGTTAGTAGGCACCTCGGAATCTCTCCTTCGTCATCAGCCGGGTCAAGCTCAAGCGAGGGTGGGAAACGGAAAAGGAGGGGCACAAGGAGTTTTAGAGAGCGCGCGCAGATAGAAGCTACTAGAGATTCACCACGAAGTGCGTGTGTTGGGAGGGGGTTATCTGCGGCACCGTGCCCGTTTATGACAGCATCCTACAGAGACTATGAGAGAAACACGAGGCAATTATTTAATTCGGTCTTTGGGCGTACGGTCAAAACGCGTATGGCCTGTTTCCTTCTAGTTATGGCACTGAGTTAGACACAAAGCTTTAGTTTATAATATTGGGGGGCATTGCGCTCTAATGAACAAAACTTTAATTGTACATATTAGTCATCAAATAACTACTCAGTCTGGGCTATTAGGAATAGGAATTGCAGTGTTGGGAAGGCTACTTTTAAAAAGTATTGCACTACAGATTACTGAATACATGCCCTAAAATGTAGTAAAGCATTCAGATAGATTACTCAAAGTGAGTAAGTATTTTAAATACTTTGGATTACATCATCATTGAATGATATTTTATCAGCAATGAATGTGAGGTTATGTGAACTTGTAAGACCCATTGTGTCAACAACAACCCAAAACCTGCTTTACAGTGAGGATTGATTGATATATAAACCTATGTGCTATTAAAACAATTAATGTCATTATGCCAAAGACAGAGATGCTTTGTCTGTATAGCTAAAAGGCTACAAAATCCCAAACAAAGTATACACAGATTCTTTGTAATGAATTTCAACATCACATGGGGAATTACATGCCTTATTGCAGAACATCCAAGAAACAAGAACCTACTGTATATTGGCCTAAAACATGCTGGCTGGATATAAGCCCTATTGATCTACGATATAGCTAATTTACATTCTACATTTTTCAAGAGGTTTTTCATTTGCACTATCAAGGGAGAGAAAGGAGCCACCTGAGAGATACAGACATAGGCTACATGGTGTGGTTAAAGAATCGTTGAGTTTGAAAAGCCTTGGCCTACGTGTTACAATTATTTAAAATGTAATCCCTTACATATATCAGTGTATTCTGAATACCACACATTTAAATACAGTTACTCATATTTTGTATTTTAAATCCGTAATCTGAAATACATGTATTCAGTTACTTTCCAACCCTGAGGGAGAGGTACACCTTCATTTTTACCCGGGATAGACTCTCACTTTCCAACTCCTGTCCTATTTCTCTCTTCTAACACCAACACATGTACTACCCTTCTCTCACTTCTTTCCCACTTCCAACAGGTAGCCTGCAGCATGTATTCACTTCCAACAGGTAGCCTACAGCATGTATTCACTTCCAACAGGTAGCCTACAGCATGTATTCACTTCCAACAGGTAGCCTACAGCATGTATTCACTGGTCCAATGTGTCATCCATAAATACAGAAGTACGAAATTTAGGGATATAAGGTGACAGATACACATATAGAAATTTGAAAATGTGGATTTCAGAAATATGGGGTGTGGATTGCAAAAATTCAAACCAAACAGATTGCTGGGTAGATAAAATGGTCCCTGAATCACAGTGAACATGTTTAAAGGGACACCAGGCAACGTTTTTGTGTTAATTACTCATCTTCCTAAGTCGGTATATGGTTAAATGACTCATTACAGGGCGAATGAGGAAGAATATCCTGCTTGCAAGTTCAGTGTATCGTACCCACCGACCGAAGCAGGATCAGTTTACATCCTGCATCCAGAGCACAGAGGCAGGCTAATAAAACGCTAGCGATTGTTGCAAACGTGTGTATTATGGCAGAGCCGGCGAAGAAGCAGCGAAAACCCTTGACGGAAGACGCAAAGAAAAGGAAAAGAGCTTCAGACTGAGCAAGGGGGAGTTTCGTAGAGAAAAAGCATCAGGTTTGCCTGGTGTCCCTTTAAACAGTATAATGTATTCCAGTCTTACAGACAAACAGTGTGTGTTTGTTATTGTTCATGTCCTCCGCCGGTGTTTCATGTTCTGGCTGCATTGGCCCTGTTCCTCCTCCTCCTCCTCCTCCTCCTCTCCGCCATGATGACTGGACAACAGAGGCTTCCCTTACTACGCCTACTCCCACCAGCTGTGTGTGTGTGTGTGTGTGTGTGTGTGTGTTAATGTATGGGCTTGTTTCCGCATGTGCGCAAAAAAAACAAGGTCCAGGTGTACTGGACCACCGGTACTGCCAAAGAGAGAAATCCTTGCAACTGAAAAGATAGAATGACTGGAAGGAAGGAAGAGGAGAGAGAGAAAGAGGGAGAGAGAGTGAATAAAAAAGATTAAGAGGATGGATATAGTGACCCCAGGCTGTCACTCACAGCAAGGATGATTTAAATGGAGGGGGTGTGTATAGCTAATCTGTGTCACAAAAATGATTAAAGGAACTACAGCACAGCAGACAGAAGTAGAGATGAGTTCCTTTTCTTAAAACAAATGTTCACGTTTTGGGATGGAGTGTATAGGTGTGTGTGTGTGTGTGTGGGGGGGGCATCTCAGTGGAATGTAAGGGGTACTCTGTTCGTCTCCATAGCAACTGGGTCGGACAGGCCTGTTCCTGTTTGCCTGTCTGATGTTGAGCCCAGCAGTGGCGGCTGCTGCAACGTCGCCTTCCTCAGACCCGATATGGGCTCTAATGATGCACCGACACGACAATCAAATGCAGTCCCCCTGCTGTCTGCGGGCCTCACCAAACTCTATTCTCTTTCCCTTTGCTTGGCTCATTATTCTGCATTAGGCTCTTCTCTCTGTCAGGAAATTCAGAATCTCTTTAATTACACTCACGTGGCTCCCCGCCTTCTGCATCAGCTCCTCCTGCTGGTTTGGGATGTTTTTCTCACCTCCCATCCTAATTACACCTTTTTGCATCACCTCATGTTTTCTTCTCTCTTACGCACACTTCCTGCCACTGAATTTCCTTTCTGCATTATCTGCATTCTCTCTCTCTCTCTCTCTCATTCTCTCTTTCTCTCTCTCTACACCTCTCATTTTTGGTCCATGTTTCCTCTTTCCAATACATTTTTTGTGCGCTTTCCCCACTCTGTTCTTTGACTGTTACAGTACCTCTCCCCCACTCAGCTCCCACTATCTACACCAATGAGGACTGATAACCAACAGTCTTGATTGAATATGGCTTCATTTATCAAGCGAGAGATGGGAAAGTCACGCTTCGGAAGTCGAAGCCTTTTTTTCCCTGTGTGCCTCTTCTCTGACATGACAAAGGCTCTATTGAGTCGGCTTTGTCTCTGTCTCCCATGCTTCCCTCCCAGCACACGCCTGCTTTGCTCCTGACTCAAGTCACACTCCGTCTTAGTCCTTCCTGTCTCTCCAGACATGTGGGGTGTGGAGAGCCTCACACTCTTCTATTCATACTGCAGCACTGGAACCTGGATAACATTGAGCTTTTGATTTTTGTGTGTGTGTGTGTGGAACATTTGTACATTTCAGTGGTACATTTTTCTGCTGGAAAATGTTTACATTTGTATTGCAAAAATTCCCTATGGTATTGTGAACCCTCCGCCCCCACCCCTTCCACTACCCCCTAGAAAAGCACTATATTACAGTTTTTCATAATTGCTAAAACACTAAACCCCATTGTCTGAACCAAATACTCTGCTGCCTAAACACATTCATTGAATCGATCACTCTTTTGGCAAAACCATAAACAGTTTTCACCAAGTAAAACACAATATGCAGATCTCATTTACCCTGGAAATCCAGAGTTCTCGCGAGAGCACAATTTGTCTCTGCGAGACACTCTGGAAATGAGTAACGATGCATGTTACTTTTACCCCTTGCATCAAGAGGAACCAATCACATCGGTGTATCTGATATAGGCGGGCCAGAGGCAAGCTAAACAGATGATGACAGCGCTGCAATGAATCAGTCAGTAAACATTGGTCGTAGTGTTATCCAATTGCGTCGAAGTCCGGAATCAGTCAGTAAACATTGGTCTCAATGTTATCCAGTTGCGTGCAGTGAGATTTTTAAATGCATACTTGGTGCCGCCCCTCAAGTTGGGCCATGACATTGATCATGGCCAGACTCTTAATCTTTCTAGATTACTAGAGTCTGGATTTTCCAGGCTAGATCTCATTGACTCTTTTTGCAAAACTCTAAACTCATGCAATAAAACACATTTGCACTGTGATGCACTTGTGATGCATAATGGTAGCTACAAGTGGCAAAAAGTAAAGACAAAGAAAGCACAGATGTCATAAGTTAAAGGAGAATTCTGGGGATTTTCCACAAAGATCTGTTTCTCAAGGTCACCGAATACATGTTGTTACGGGAAAAAAAACGGAAAACAATCAGTTCTACCAAGCTCAAGTTGCTGCAGCCAACGGCCAGGCAGCTACAGTGCTACATTCGGGGTCAGCCCTATGTTCCCACAGCCCAATGGCCCCACAGCCCTATGTTCCCACATTTCTTAGGGTTAGGGTTAGGGTTAGGGCTATGGGAACATAGGGCTGTGTCGGACACAGGCACGCTCCCCTACATTCAGGGGGCATGTTCATGAGCCCTAGTTTTAGCTGTTGGCTGCAGCAACTCGAGCTTGGTAGAACTGATTGTTTTCATTTTATTTCCATCCCATGTGTTATGACTGCTGTGTGAATGAAGTGAAGATATTGTTTGGTTTTCACCACAGGTACGACTTTGAGGCTATTGTTTGATTTTGTTTGATTGTTTGACATGTTCCCCCCAATATTCAAATATGCTCAAAATGTCCCCCCAATATACAGTATAAAGACATAAATTGGTATACTGCAAAAGCTTATCACTCGCTGCTGTCTGAAATAATCACTTGCAGAAGAAATCACAAACTAAACACACACACACACACACACACACACACACACACACACACACACACACACACACATACACACACAGACAGACAGACAGACAGACAGACAGACAGACGCACGCATGCATGCACGCTCGCTCGCACGCATGCACGCACACACGCACGCACACACACACACACACACGTGGTATATGGATGGGGTAATGCCCTGCATGTCTGTCTTTTGCAGCATTGCATGAAGACAAAACAGACATTTTTGGTCAAAGCAAGTCATTCTGCAAAACACTGCACTATGTACAGGGCCTAAAAGAGATTAGTCAGTATTTATTGATTTGCCAAGCAGATTGCATGGTCGAGGAAAGGAGCAAGGAGAAAATAAAGACTTATTAGCTTAGTTTAGGGTGCAGTTGTTTTGGTTTCAATACTGTTTACATGATCACATTGGGCCGTGGTAATCTGACCACACATAGGCTTATCCAAGAGGGCAAAATTAGAAGAAAGCAGAGCAAACATGCAAATGTTGCATGCCCAACTTTTTTAAATAAAAAAAATACAATTTGCTACTTTGGCCACTACTGTATATCTGGACTTATTTTCCTATAACAATTATAGTTATGGAGGGCCATAAGATAGACAACATCAAGATAGCATGAAAAGGGGAAGAACAGGGCTATGTAATAGGCTACTATTAGACATTATTGTAAAAAGAAAACATATTTAAACATATCACTCAATCTGAATCTCAATGAATTTGTATAATATACATTATTATGGGACATTTGGTTCTCCTTATGATGACTCTATGGCTACAGGCTTAAAGCAACACCAAAGAGTTTTTTGTGCCTTAAAATAATGTTTCCAAAATCGTTTCAGTGGTTCATCAGCTCGTAACAGGGTGAACGGCACTTTCTGCATTCGCTTCGCGGCCCTCTATTGGCTATAACCGCACTATGTAAGTTTGCCGGATCGGGTAGCGGATCTAGTTCGATGGAATGAGACATGAGAAACTACAAATTTGACTTGCATCTGATGTCGCAATACATCGTACTTTCATAAAATCATGCAATATATTCTACCTTGTCTGTGGACATTGTTATTTGCAAAGCTGGTGCTGGATAAACAAATAGTGCGTGCAACAGAGGAAAAGTTCTTTGGTGATGCTTTAACGTGAGCTAAAGTGATCATGTGGCGTATGGGAATATTGAGCTTTCTTTTCTCTCTTGCAAATGTGCTCACACTTTTTCATTGGGTTCACACATTTCTCACACCCTTTTGCAGTTAACACAGATATCATTCAAAGACCCCAAACTCTACTGGTTTCCCTGTGCTAAACAAAAGGAAAACATATATTCGCAGGTGGTAGAGATTCCTTGCATACAGTCTGAATCTCTACCTGTGTGAAACTCCTTTACACAATTCTTCAATCAGCAATCATTCATTATCAATAAGAGATACTATGTCTGTTCTGTGTTGCTATTTGCAAGGCACATTTAGAGATTGTACTGTATTTAAGTACTGTATTGCCTATTTGGTGAAGAAAACAATACAAAAGGTGTTTACTCTAGGTCTATTTAAATGAAAAATGAGTTAGTTCAATGAAATTTGTCTTGTCTGAGTGCTTACTGTATAGGTCTTACTGTACATGTCAATGACCGTTACGTCTTTGGAGGAATGAACACAATTCATTTTTATTCAATCCATTTAGTCTTTTCACAGTTTTTGTTGATACCTGAAAAATGAGAAAGAAATAGCAGAGTAAGAGCTACTCTGGTTTTGAAAACATAATGTCAGTTGAAAACATAATGGTTTTGAAAACATAATGAGTTGACACAAGCATTAAAGCAATCGAGAAAACTGTAAATTAGCTTTAGTTAGACTTTAGACTTTGCCCATCATTTCAGAATGACATATGAGGATCTCTATCTCTGTCATGGAGTTACACCTAATTCTGCTCTGATGTTTGGTTCTGGTACATGAGTCCTCTCTTAATCTTTCAACAGTCCTTCTTTATCAGGAAGCTCCAAATAAATAATGTTCCTCAACCTTGTTATGAAAGAATCACTGTGCTGACACCTAAACTAAACACAGACACTAGATATGCTAAGTTTCTAGAACATTCTGGCTCAGTCTGTTTTTCTGTATTGTTTCTCTGGATGAAGCCATGATATCAGTGCTGGCCAACTTACAACATTCATACATCACAAAGTGCCCTCTGTGGCGCAGTGATGCTCCCTCCCTCTGCTTGTATAACACTAACCCACATCCTCTCCTCGCTCGTGTCCACTTGCATCCTGCATCTCTCCTTTATCCCTCTCTCATCCCTCTCTTACTCTTCCTTTAAGCTCACGAGCCGCCATGGCCATCCCTCTGCCGCTCCAGACGTCATCGTCAACCCCAGTGGACTTGTATGTAATAAGCGTCTCTATCTCTATCTCTATCTCTTTTCTTTCTCTCTCTCTCTCTCTCTCTCTCTCTCCACTCCCTGTTGCTTTCTATCACCTATTCCCTGATTTACTTTTTCTGCTCCTCATTCACTCTTTTTTCCTTCGTTTTTCGTTCACTTTCAATAATGCCTTCTCTCTCACACTTTCTGACACGTGTATATGCACACGCTCTCCATCTCTCATTTTTCGCTCTCCATATGTAAAAGAAAAGACTAAATTTCCTTTGTACAGCTTCCTGTGTTTGTGAGAGTGAGTGAGTTTGTGCTGAAGTATGTATGTGTGTAATCATTGTGTGGGTATGTATGACATAGGTAATTGAGTCTCTGCTGATCAATCATTATTTCTGTGGTTGTTTCTGAGAGTGAGAATGGCAGTAGAGTGTAGGCTTTTCAGTGGAAAGAATACCTTTTCAATCGCCTTATCCGTAGGGTGACCACCACCATGATACTGAAAATGAGTGTGAGGACACAAGCGGAATCAGGGTAACATACTGGGGAATAACATTAGAAAAGAAACCATTTGTGTGTGTGTGTGTGTGTTTTCACATTAGTCAACAAACTCACCTTTATGACCAACAAGGTTCTCACGGGTCATGGGATTTCTGGAATATCATGGAATTTTAATAAAGTCTTCCAGACATGGATTATCAGGGAATTATATATTTTTGGAGGCAAAGTCAGGGATTATCCGGGCATTTTGTTGTTTAAAATGTACTTGCCAAAATACTTTAATAAAAATATATTTCCACACAGCAATATGTGTTTATTGTGTTATTAGCTGTTTCCATTAGTTCTTGCTTACTGTAAGTGATTGTGGTTAGCCCTAGCCTGTTTTTTCCCCCCAAATGGTCATGGAAATTTAGAATTTTTGTCATTGAATTTTACACTTGACTTAGAGTGGGAACCCTGGACCCAGTAACTTTTTAGTCACTTCATAACTTAGTGAGCTCTGCAGCTGTGGTTTTATCATCCAGTATAGTTACTACTGCTGGAGCAAAAAACGATGGCACAAAGGATTGCCCGGCAGATCTGTCTTTCTCCTTGTGCTTGTCTGCGAGAGCCTGTTCTACCCCTGCAGCTGACATTAATGTCTGTTTGGTACACAGTTTACAAAATGCATGGTATGCATCTGTCCTGGTTTTGGTATAAAAGTGGCCCTTACAAAAAATAACTGCATTACTTGGAGGAAATATTTGCAGTTATTATGCAGGAAATTAAGTATTTCGGACACTAAAAAACTGTATTGTACTGCATAGAACTGCATAGTACTGTACTTTACTGCAGAAATGCAGAATTTTGGACAAGAACATACTGTACTGCACTGTGCTGTAGGCTCTTCTGCACATAAGGCCAACACCAGTTTACTCCACTTCTGTCGTCCTTCATATATCTTCTGCACCCTATGTTTGGTGCCAGGTTTCTTTTGGGGGTCCTCGTCTAGGTTTTCCCTCCGAAGTTCGGTGGAGTGCAGTCTTGGTTGTTGTAACATTTTCTCAGCATGTTTATAATCCATTTCCATTTGAGTGCAAAATCGGAAATAGAAAAAAAATATTCGTTATCCACGTTTTTTATTTTGGATTTCCGTTTTTTGATTGTTTGTTTTAAATGGAAAAATGAATGAACGAATCATACAAGGACCCACAAAAGTATAGTAATTCTAAATTCAACAATTGATTGTGAGGTTTTTTTTTTGTCCAACTGCGTTTGCGTGGTAGCAGAACTCAACGGGTAGCCTAATTTGGCACAACACCTGCCCAGTTCTTCAGCCTCTACACTACCACTACCTTTGAGCAAAACGGCAGAAATGTATCATGGCTATCACCAGCTAGTGGTTGTACCCTGTATTCCGGTTAGATTGGGTTATATTGATTGGGTTATAAAATGATTGAGCTAGGTTATATTGATTGGGTTATATTGATTGAGCAGGTTGTCGAGTGACCAGTGTGGGAAGTCCACAGCCAATAGCACAATGCATTTAACATCTTTTATATCTTTAACATCTGTATATAACACATCACCAACATTATTCACACAGAAAAAACACATTATCAGTCATTCATATGTAGACACAAACAGCAACAGATACACACACAGAGAGCACACAGAGAGCACACAGAGAGCACACAGTCACACACACACACACGCACGCACGCACGCACGCACGCACACACACACACACACACACACACACACACACACACACACACACACACACACACACACACACACACACACACACACACACACACACACACACACACACACACACACACACACACACACACACACACGTCCCTTCCCTCCTTGGTCTTGTTGTTATTTTTAAACCAGTGCACTCAGACTCATAGATGACGCAGATCCCAAACGCCACACTGAAACCAACCAGAGCAAAGGAAAAGAGAGAGAGAGAAAGAGAGAGAGAGAGCACAGGAAAAGACGAAAGATGACGAATGATGAAGACCTCAGAGACGCGACAGAATAAGTTAGGGGGGGGGCAAGACAAATTCCTGAAGGGAAAGAGGGCATGGAAGACAAGTGAAAGAAGAACGGTGAAACAAGAGACGATTACCCCTAGTGTTTATTTCAGGTTGTTTTTCAAAACAAACTGTATGCCAAATGTATCATTTCTCCACTCTGACAATCTGTTAGTCTGTCAGTCAGTTTGTCAATGTGTGAGTGTGAGTGTGAGTTTGAATGTGTGCGCAATGTGACAGCAACAGTCAGGTGGCTTTTTCGCACTTGGAAAAGTTAGCACACCCACTCACATAAGGGATACGAGTGAGAGGGAGGGGAATGTAATGAATGGAAAGCTACGTAGCATTCTTACATCACCAGGCGGAAGGACTTTCATGGAGCACCAGAATAAGAGCAGCAGCACTGCACAGAGCCTCAGAGAAGAACTCTGACGCACAAAGACCTGTCAGACAGTGTGTGTGTGTGTGTGTGTGTGTGTGTGTGCATAAGGCAAAAACAAGAGTGAGAGATTGGTGTGTGTGTGTGTGTGTGTGTGTGTGTGTGTGTGTGTGTGTGTGTGTGTGTGTGTGTGTGAGGCGGGGGGGGTTGAAAATGAGAGAGCCAGCAAGCTGCTCCCGAGCTAAATAATACTTCTAATTAATGCACACACACATGCATCCGTAAGCACATGAGCAGGCTCCCAAAATCTCGGGAGAATGCCGTTGTTCAGTAGCTGTGTGTAAGTACGTATGCAGCTTCATGCAATCACTTAGCGCTCCACATTGGGCTTTCTCTCCACGAGGAACCTGACAGAAAATAAGGAGAGTGAGTGAGCATGATGAGGAGATGGTCTATGTCTCAATGTCTCTCCAGGAGAAAACAATCTCAGTCTTGTGGCTGTGTGCTATATATATATATATATATACACCTTTCTTCATCTACTCCTGGAAAAGTACCTTGAAAGCGTGTCTGAATGTGACTTTGTCTAGCTTTGGTGAGGGAAGAGCGAAACTGAGGGAGATGTGTGGAGTGAGATGGGGAGGCTGGGGCGCACAGGGGTTTGTGTCTGAGCTCTCCCCTGTCCTCTAGTGGCTGTAGAAGAAAGCGCGCACACACACACACACGCACACATGCACACACGCACGCACGCACACACGCACGCACGCACGCACGCACGCACGCACGCACGCACGCACGCACGCACGCACGCACGCACACACCCACACACACACACACACACACACACACACACACACACACACACACACACACACACACACACACACACACACACGTACACGTACACGCGCATACCCCACTGTGACAACCTGAGGTTGGTACGTGATTCACAGAAGAAACAACTGATCACAACTTCACAGCTGTTGTTGAATTTGCTAAGCCCTGTGCTGTGGCTTGCCCCTGCCATCAGCATGTAGCAGAGCCGTGGCCCGTGGGGCTTCTGACGTCAATGGGGGAATGTTCCAAATTTAGCTATTCAGCCTCAGGCTGAGCTCAATGTAGGTGTTCTGCCTCAAACAATCTCTCTTTCTAGGATCTGTGCTGGGCTATCTACCCTTCACTTTATTCATCCAAACAACATCCATCATTGTCTCTGTCTTTTGATTTAAAAGAGAAAATGGAAGAGGAAGAGCATCCAGTCTTTTTTCACAAATAATCTATGAGAGTAAGGGACAACAGAGGAAAAGAAAAAAATATGTGTGAATGATATTGATTAACACACAAAAATCTGCTTTGTTTGTGCACAAAATGTTATTTCGGAAACAAAAACACACACTTCAGTCCAGCTCTTCATTCACATCATCTTTTGGAGACACTGATACACTGATATATACACTAATGTATTTTGGCAAAATTTGATTTGGCAAAAAAGATTTCCTGAACACCTTTGAAGTGTAATGAGAACAATAAACTAGAAAATGTAATTTCGAGGAAATTACCAGTGCATGAAAATATAAACATACTGTATATTAACATAAAATGCAAAACAAACTTTTATTTGATAACAGTTGGCAGAAGTCATAGTTGATAACAACTGACAGTTGAAATGGCTGAACAGTTAAATAGTTGAGTAGTTTAAATAGTTAAATTATTTAATAGTGAATTATTGTAGTGAGGACATTTATTTTGAAACAGTTGTGGGCAGAGGAAATAGTTGAACAGGATCTGTAGAGCCAGATTGTATGTTTACTGTAAAGCCTGAGACAGAGTATATAGTTTAAAAGTTAAATATAGATAGTGTAATGGATGTTGATAGACAGAAAGTTGAATGGATGTTGATAGGCAGATTGTTTAATTGATGTTGATGGGATAGTTTAATGGGTAGATGAGTGAATGGTTTGAAGAGGATGAATGGATAGAAAGTTGGATGGAATGTGCCTTATATCCTTGTAGAATGGAGATAGACAGAGAGAGTTGGCCTAATTGAGCAGAAAGCAGTTGATACAGGTGCAATCAGTTTAACTAGCTTTTTGATGGGACCTAGTTGAGCAGCTGGAAGTTGATACAGGTGCAAATCAAGTTAATTAGCCCATTATGATGTCATAGTCCCCATACAAAGTCTATGGGGAAAAATAAGCTTGTTTTTTTATTAATATCTCAAAAAGTATAAAGTTTACAAAAGTGAAAAATACATTCCCCACGTGTCCTTTTCAAGACCTACGTTAAAAAGTTTGAACGAAGTTTCTACGTTAAACGGTTAAAGCTGAATTAGACACAGAAATTTGGTGGGAAGAATAATGCACTGTAATAAAAACAGGTTTTCTTAATTATGCTTAATTACAGATTGGCACAGTGTTAAAGGTAATTTTGGCCTGGTAGCTGAGATACAAACAACTGGATGTTTGTCACAGGGCTACCCTCCACCCCCAGACGTCAGCCGCCATCGCACAAAGGACATGACAAGCCTGATTAGAACATAAAGGGTTATTTTTACTCGAAGCACTGAAAAGGACTCTGCTTCATCAGAGTTGTGCAGAGCCCCACTGAATGTGTCACAATTGTCATCACCAGTTAATTTAAACTTGAGAGCACATATTTAATCAATCTCTTTCCCACATACAAATATTATTAAGCTTCATAAGTTGACAATGTAGTTTCTACTGATTAAGAATAAGAACACTAACAGTGTTTCTCTTGTATACAACTTCATGCTCTTTCATTTGAGCGTGAATAAAAAATATTTTCACATGATCTATAAACAGTTTGGCCAACAACTTTGACAGATCTCCAAAAGAAAACAGGAAACAATATCATCGGTGTTGATTATTTTATTATTTTATTATTTTATTTTTATATTACTGATTGAAAAGGGAGCGGGTTTGGTTTACAGGCGGTGCACCCCCCTCCCCAAAACTGTCCCTTGCCT
This sequence comes from Alosa pseudoharengus, assembly GCF_046254945.1. Lineage (NCBI taxonomy): Eukaryota > Metazoa > Chordata > Actinopteri > Clupeiformes > Clupeidae > Alosa > Alosa pseudoharengus. Next base: position 15,320,034 of record NW_027468663.1, on the reverse strand, counting down.
GCCAATCATCACCTCTGGCCAATCTCGCAGCCAGTGGCCTCTTCACATTGGTTGCTTCACTTTTTCACAATAGTGACAAGTGTGTAAAAAGGAGGATGAGAAAGAGAGGGAGGAAAGGGAGAGTGAAAAGGTGGGGAAGAGAGGAGAACTTTAGAGGTGAAGAAAGGAGGGTAGGAAGAACGAAGGAGGCAGCCATCCCACAGATGGTCAGTTCCTCACACACACATCTGTATTGGCCTTGTTTTCTCGGTTTAATGTCGCCCTCCCTCCCCTCTTCATCGCTGCCTCCCTGGCTCTTTCAGACTAGAGGATGTGTCACCTCTAGCCAAGGGGCTATGGGCCTGTCCTCCTCTCCTTCTTGGCCCTTCCTCCTTCTTCTCCTCCTCCTCCTCCTCCTGCCACTCTTCTTCGTCCACTCGCTTCACCCCATCCTCCACTTTCTCCTCCTCCTCCCCCCTCTCTTCCCTTTCCCTCACCCGCGCTCCCTCTCTTTCTCGCCCTCCGGATCCCTCACTTGCTGGCCATGGTGTAGCAGCCCTCCTGGTGCCACTGCATGTCGCGGATGCGGCGCACGGACTGGAACTGGGGACAGCGGGCGCCATACTCGTTGAAGTGTCTGAACTCGCCCTTCTCCAGCAGGTACTGGCTACCACGGTAACCAGGAAACTGGTAGCCCACCCAGCTGATGACAGAGAAAGATGGAAGATGGCCGGGAGATGAAAGGAAAGGGGAGAGAGTGGAAAAGTCCGTGGAAGATAAAAGAAGGACAGAAGATGAAATAGATGACGCAGGAGGCGGCATGAGTGTGAGAGAGAGAGAGAGAACGAGAGCAAGCACAAAGAGGAGGTGAAAGAGATGAAAATAATGAAGAGGTAGAGAGACAGAGCAAAAAAGGGAAAAGATAAAGAAAATAAAGATCAAAACCCAGTTCATAAACACTCATGCTTTGCTGTTTTCTACGTAATTATAACATGTTAATAATGGTTGTGTGAGAAACAAGTGTAACATCGGGAATATGAGTATTTCATATGGCCCAATGGACCAAACACAACAGCCACATCTAGTGTATGTGGGGCATGCCTTGCTTTTAAGTGCTAATGTGAATGATGTGGGTAGAGGTACTCACGTTCCACAGCTGACCATGATGCTGCCCACTCTGTCAGTGAAGCCATAAGAAAATAGGCTGGGCACGTCGTCATCGATGATCTCCATCTTGCGACCCTTGAACTCGCCAACCTCGTACAGACAGATCTTGTGCTTCTCAGGGTCCTGCCACAGATATGCAAGGGAAGGAGTTAAGAGAGGAGCAGTGAAAAGAAGAGATGGAAAACAGGTCATGGCTAGAGAGAGCACAGTGGCATGGGAAGAGAGAGATACATGAGATGGAGAGAGCACAGTGGCATGGGAAGAGAGAGATACATGAGATGGAGAGAGCACAGTGGCATGGGAAGAGAGAGATACATGAGATGGAGAGAGCACAGTGGCATGGGAAGAGAGAGATACATGAGATGGAGAGAGCACAGTGGCATGGGAAGAGAGAGATACATGAGATGGAGAGGATCAACCTTTTTTTTTTTTTTTTAAAAAGGATCGAAATATGAGCGTAAATGACACCAAGGCACTTGTCATGTCACTCATGGACAAACAGATGAAGCGGATCCAGTGGATGAAAAGATCAGTGACTGCAGGCAGCGGGAGCGAGGAGGAAGAGACATGGAGGAGGAGGAAGAAAAAGAGGAGGATGAAGAGAAGGAGGATGAGGAGGAAGAATGGCAGTACCATTCTGACAGGTCTGAAGGAGAGCAGGTAATCGTTCTTCTGGCAGTTGCTCCAGGAGTCCCAGCGGGGATACTCTCCCTTCTCCAGGATGTACATCTCACCGCAGAAGTTCATCTGCTCGTAGCCCACAAAACTAGACACAGGACAGCCAGAGAAGCAGAGGAGATGGGGGGTGGGGTGGGGGGGGGGAGATGATTTGAGAGCACATATCCTCAGTAGGACTGAATTTATATTGGACTACCTGCCCTTACAATTCTAAAGATTGCACAGACATATGGTACTGAAATAACTCCACTCGCTCTTCAGGATGGAGTTGATAGAGGTAAAGAGCTGATGCATATCTACATATATACAGTATACATTAAATATTGTCTGAGAGTGTGCACATCTGTATCTGTCGCTTTCTCTCTCTCTCTGTTTGTGTGAGTGTGTGTGTGTGTGTTTGTTTGTGTGAGAGAGGGAGAGAGAGACTCACGGGCCACAGTCCACACGCAGGGAGCGCACTCTGTCCATGCCCATGTCACACACATTCATACACTCGTTAGTGATCTCGATACAGCGGCCCTGGAAGTTCTCCTGGTCGAACACGCACATCTGTAAACAAAAGTAGGTGGACAAGATGTCAGTCTCAGGGAGAAGAGATGAAATAGAACGCAAACAACAATGATTAAAAAACAGTTGCATAAGAAAGACTCTGTACACACATAAGGTCTGAAACTCCATCCTGAAACGCCTCCACACATAGCTATGGCAACTGTCATCATTCCAACCAGAGCCTACACAGAAGGCATGTTTTCTTTCCCTATTTGGTGCATGTATGGCCAGTGACCACACAAACACTCATGCATTGACAGTGTTTGTCCATATGTGTTCATTTGACCCTGTGTGTGTGTGTGTTATCTATGTGTGTGTTTGTGTTTGTTTGTGCATGTATGAATGGTGCATCTGTTTGGTTGTGTGTATGAGAATTGAAAGGATCATGTGCCTGTGTGTGAACCTGTGTTTGTTTCAGAAAGGCTCTCTCTGTGTATGTGTGTGAGTGTGAGTATGTGTGTGTGTGTGTGTGTGTGTGTGTGTGTGTGTGTGTGTGTGTGTGTGTAAAAGTATAAAAGAGAGAGAGAAAGAGAAGATGAAAGAAAGATAGAGAATAGAGAGAATAAACAGAGTATGTTTGTGTCAGTGAGTGTGTGTGTGTGTGTGTGTGAGTGTGTCTGTGCGTGTGTGTGTTTTACCTTGTAGGACATCATGCCACCCTCTGGCCTCTGACCCCTGCCCTGGGCGGCCTTCCCGTCGGTCTGGGAGGCAGCCTTGGACTTCTCTCCGCTGGAAGACATGGTGACTGCAGCACAGACAGAACAGAGAGAAAGGAGGCCATTTTTACAAGGGTGTGGTGCATTGTACAAGAGATATGCTTATTCGACTAAGCCCAAATCTAATTGTGTTTTCAGGACAGAGCGTAACCAAGAGGAAGTTATAAAACAATCATTTTAAAAACATTCACAAAGCCCTCAAATAATTTAACATATATTTGATAACAGTTCAGAACTACATTTTGTTGACAAAAGAATAGAAATGTAATTACTGCACCACATTGTCAACATGGTATTACTCGTAAACTTTTCCTGCCCCATTACAAACCTAAATCAACAAAACAATATTACAATTAATTTGCATGATCTTTTAAACACAGAAAAATATTCTTGTCACTGCTATAAATGTATTTTTTTTTCAAACTGAGCAACTTAGTCCAAATATAGAAGTGGATAATACAACGTTTTGCTGTATTCAACACATTGACTCCACCATATCTTGTTTTTTTACTCTTTTTCTGCTTACAATTTTTTTTTTTGATTTTGTTCTTTTCATGGATGCCATGCTGTGCTCCCTGGCTGTCTGTGTGTGTATGTGTTGCTTGCGATGCGTGTCTCTTACCTCTGTGGCTGTGTGTAGGGGAGTAGGTGCTCTCTTGAGTCTGAGTGACTGTGTGTGAGTGAAGGCTTGGGGGGCCACCACGCTTTTATACGCTGGCGCTCTGCGCGCAGGGATTAGGGCCAGAGAAACAAACCCGCTGAGCTCACAGTAGCCAAAGAATAGAATTCACCCCATCATCAAAGAGAGAGAGAGAGAGAGAGAGAGAGAGAGAGAAAGGGAATAGAGTGGACAGATGGATGCATAAAATGTATGGAGGAAAGGAGTGAAGGGGTGATGGACATTGATGACATTGATGACATTGATTCATTTGTTGTTTACATTTACAATTATATGTATTAACTTACCACAATCTTTTATCCAAAGCCACAAAGAGGAATAACATTCAAGCTACAATACAGACCTTAGGTAGCAATGAATACTACATTAAATTAAATTGAGTGCAGAAGGACTAGTCTAAAAGTACTAGTCAAAGTGTAGTCAAAGGAAAACGTGGTAGAAGAAGAGAAGGGTAGAGGAGGGAAGAGAGGGAAGTGCATGCCAAGTGCTAGTTGTGTTAGATTGTTAGAAATGTTAGGTCAGGAGGTACCCTTGGAAGAGTTGGATCTTCAAGAGCTTCTGTTGTGCTGAACATGGTCAACTTTTGAGTGATATTTCCTTCAAATCAAGTATTGAGTTGTTGTGGTTCCCCACTCCCAACCTGTCCCTGTTAAGACCAAAGATAACTTGTACCTATATGCCCAGGTGAGACCAAAGTCTTCACATAAACATGATTTCATCTAAAACCCCTCTCGGCCATTTCAAGACCAAACCTACTCAAGGAAGACTTTTTAAAGTACGACTTAGGACTTATTAATGAAATGATGTGTTTCACAGCACGGCCAGACAATTACCCAAACACAAACATTTACTGTGAAATAGTTGAGCTTGACAGAGAGTAAACTAGAGATGAGCGCTACAAGTGATGGCCCTCATACAGACATGTCAGAGAAAGAGAAAGACCCACTGCTGCTATGACAACCCACAACATTTGGTTTATAGTTTATATATATAGTTTATGATGACTATGAGTACAAAGCAGACTAACTAAAACAGAGACATTCCATTTCAAATTTACCAGGGGCCTTAATAGGGCCTCGACTTCATGTTTAGAAGATATTTAGAAATGTTGTATATCATTTTAATTATGGGGACTGACATTTACTTAATTTGCACGGCTACAGACAGTTTGGCATATTGGAGTTGTATGGATTTGTGAAATATAGCACAAAACAATGTGACAGACCTTGGTTTTATTTTTCTATATCTACTGCTCAGAATATTGATCAAGTATAACAAATCTCCAACTAATATGTCTTATTTCTCTAAAACAAACAATTGTGCCTACTTTAGCAGTCTCAATGCCATTTGGATTTAATCAGAAACAGGCAGAAACTGGCATGTGAAGATTACCCAATAAGCTCATTTGCAACAATAAAAAAACAAATTAAAGGAGGGAAAGGATATTATGATAAACCATTGTATGCATCATACAACTTAACAGTGTTCGGCAAGATAATGAAATAAACCGTATGCTGTTACAGCTGTTGTGTTATAAATACATTCTAAATAGAATGGACCAACACCAAATGAATGAAATACTACATTATATACACCCTTGAAAACATCTACACTATACAGGCTAAACTCATGTCTTTGGTTGCTCGGTTACTGCATCACATCTGCTTTAAAAGCAACCTGCTTTTATTGTTATTTTTGAGTCATTAATGTCCAAACCATCAGTCAGTCCCTACTGTATGCATCATATCATGTGATATACTGTATGCCATACATCTATGAACTACTCAGAATATGAAATAATTATATATCATTTCCGAAACGGAAGTAAGCTCATGCTGAGTGAAGACATGTTGCATGTCATGTTCACATACTCTATACATAACATTTGGTATATGCACTGACACATGCACTGGTGTCTTTATATTCCAACCACATTTTCAATGGTCCTGAGTTTTTCCAAAGGCTTCGTCATCTTCGTTGTTAATGTATTTTCTGCTGTTAAGACATAGTGAGTGAAAGGAAGACTGATTGGTCATGACTGAAGGTAATGAATTGATATCCTGGAATAAATAGTCTGAGACAATATTTCTCAAAATTACAATTTACATTCACAATCATGAATACATTTCTATAATCTATGATTTATTACATCATAATATGAAATCTCACTGTATCTCAAGACATAGTTTCTCAAAACAATTAGCATTTCTAAATTTTTGAAATGCTGGAAATGATGGTTTAGACTTTCTAAACTCTCCGCTTTGCCATTTTCACAAACACCTGGTGACAGTGGCAAATAGCGGAAGAGAAATAACAATCCCTTTGAGCAGGGAGCAACCTTGAGCAGAGGCTGGTTCAAAAGGCCTGTCTGGTTGTAAGGCAGGAGGAAGAGATGAGAGTGAAGGTCAGAAAAAGGAGAAGACAGACAGTCAGAACATCTGTGACTATCAGAGCGCTACAGCAGTATGATGATGATAAGTGTAGCTGCATGTTATTATAAAAGCACTTATAGTACATATACTTTGCCATATAATACACATTATTTAGATTGTGTCATGGCAAGACAGTAGGAGTTGTAAAAGTGAAATATAATATGTGATTATATGTATTGCCACATCATTAAAGTGGAGAGTTCCATATCCTAGTTGAAAGGAATGCTGTGACAAACTAGGGCTGCGTGATACAGCTTTAAAGAAGTGTCCAACGCAAAGGGGAGAGGGGAGAGCAGAGAGAGCTAGTTAGCACAACATGGGGAACATTTAGCTAAATAATGTATGTATGTATGTATTTATGTATGTATGTATGTATGTATGTATGTATGTATGTAGAAATGTGTGTTTCAGTCATTTAAAGCCAATGCGGTGGTTGTTGCATTATTTGACACCTGTGTCTTCCTATATCTTGCTCAGAAGCAAAAGAGATTGAACGCTCTATACCTTATCAAGTGTGCTCCTGAGATTGACTTTTTAGACAGCAGCTTTGATGGTGTTACTAGGATCTGTTAAACCCACTCTCCTAAACATCAATGGAATCACTGTTACATTCACTTTCACACACTACACATTCTTGTTGTAGTATTTCTTCATTATACTACTTTCATTTTGGACTTCCACTATTGCTGTTTCCTTTCTTTGTCTTTTATTTTCAGCTTTTAATGTTCTATTGCCAAATGTTCTTTCTTTATTATATCATAAGAGGATATACCATTTATACATACTGTGGACAAACACATAGCTGCCAGCGAAGACAACATATATGAGATATATAACATGCACACTAAACAAAAGTACACAAACAAAGAAGTTCCACATTGTGGAAGCCAAACTGAATCACCTGACAGCAAAAAAGCATCCTAAGCCATCTTACTGTGTAGTGGCATTATTCAAACAGCAGGCAAACTAATTAAAATGTTAAACTGTATCCACTCCAGTGGGAGGCTGAACATCTGAATCTCCAGTGTAAGTGCATTAATTGGAAGTTATTAGGAGAGGAGCAAGTTGTGAGAGTTTCGTATGTCTTTTTTTCAATTAAGCAGGCAGCAAGGGGTTGAGTGTCACTCCTGAGAAAAGCTCACATCATGAGTAATAACTATGAGAATATGAGACGCCTCATCTCACCTCATGCGAACCTCAGATCACAGCCTTGCACTGAGAGATGATTCTAGTCCCTGAAACTGATGGCAAGCAGCAGAGTCAGAAATACATTTTTCACACTTAAATTTCCAATCTGTATGTATTTTCCATTTCTTTCCATTTCCCTGTCCTTTAAAATGAAAAGATCACAAGTGTTTGAATTCAGTCGATGCATTGCAACCTTATGATGTACCGCATTTCCAAGAGGCGACTGGAATTACTTAATTTTGCATGCAAATAATGCAGTTTTAATGTATGTAGCTGTTGTCTTTATTTCAGTATTTTCATATTCTTTTCTGCATTTGTTTTCAAAAATGTTCCAGGCCAGTGCCTTTATTTAGCTCTACAGTGTGTCTGTCTGTGTATGAGGAGAGAGTTATCAGAAAGCCATGCCTGTGTGGGTGTTGTGTGAGTAGGGGGAGGGGGGAATGAATGTATGTGTGGTGTGAGTTGGTGTATGGATGTGCAGGCGTAACCTTTCATAGCGTCACACTCGACCTCCTCAAAGAGATTTGGGGTAAAGGGTGAAGGTGACACCAGGTTATCCAACTCTGTAAGATGTGATTGGGGGGAGGGGGGCATGTAGAAATATAACAATCTATCTGTCTATATTCAGTGATTGATAAGCCCAACATATTAAACACAAATAATAACACTGACCATAAACACATTGAAGAACAATACATTTTACTAAATAACACTCAAGTAGTAATTATATAAGCTCAAGTGATAGTTTTTCTACAACAGTAGGAAAACCTAGACTTGTTCCTACAGTAATCCAAGTAACTTTATGGAAAGGTTTTTCGAAATGAGTGCTGTGAGCTGTGGCCAGGCGTAACCTACACTGCGACGCTGATTAGCAAATCCCCTCATTCTTTACCTATAGGCCGTCCATTGTGCGCTATACGATAGACAGTGCTGACATATACGAATGTAACAGCGTTCGTCTATTGTGCATTTGCCCATTCACACCAACCGCGACCGCGCACTGCCTCCCCGCTGCTGCGCACTCAGGCCATCAGTGCCAACGGGTCTATGGTAACTAATTCGCTGAGTCGGCAGAAGCCTGCACGATTGCATAGGAAACAAAAAGAGTTAGCCTGAGGGGGGAAGAGAAGGGGATGCTATTGGCAGAGAGAAAGTGATCCACGCTCACAAACATAGACGTGGACGCGCTCTCAGACACGCGCACCGTCACTTTGCGTGTCTGGCGTGGCGACGCGCACCCAACTGTGGCGGCCGGTATAAAACAGAAGCGCCAGAATATCACAAAACTTTACTCAAAACAGGATCAGCGCGCGCCACTTACGAGCCCAAGGGAAGGTGACGATCCAGGTAAGTAAGCAATCTGATCTAAGAACGAGCTCAATGAATGACGTTTAATCAGAATAATACAATTTTATTAAGTGACATTTACAACTATTACAAAAACTTTTTTGACTGGAAGTGTTGAATCTCATTGCGTGTTACTGTTACTTGGATATTTCGTTGTTAGTGGAATCAAACATGTATTCATGCCATGGTGTAGAGTGAAATTCAATATTTTTTTGGCCTGCTACAAGCTTTTAACATTCTATTTAATAATACATAGCAAATAAGTAATACATGGATGCTAATATGACTATATTTTCTGCACTGCTTTTCTGTACTGCTGATTTATGATACATACTGATTGTTATTTAGTACTAATTAATGTACCTGTCTGAAAATATTTTCTACTCAATTTCCTTTTCTTCTGTCTGACACAATGTGCTGCTGACCCTCTGACCCCCACCATCTATCATAGGGAAATGAATAGAACCAACAGGACCTACATGACCCATCCTATGGTCATGTCAGGGATGGGGATGGGAATGGGCATGTCCCCTTTTTTCAAGGTGAGACCCCTCTTTGTTCTGGTCAACTCAACACACGGGTGTTTCTCTCATTCTATTTCTCTTTCTAAAATTTGCACACACACACACGGACACTTTCTCTCTCTCTCACAGACACACACACACACACACACACACGGACACTTTCTCTCTCTCTCACAGACACACACACACACACACACGGACACTTTCTCTCTCTCACAGACACACACACACACACACACACACGGACACTTTCTCTCTCTCTCACAGACACACACACACACACACGGACACTTTCTCTCTCTCTCACAGACACACACACACACACACACAGACAGACACACACACACACACACACAGAATAAATGTCCTTGGACATGATGTAACACAAATCAATCGCTAAACTCTGAGTGGATGTGGGAAGAAGCAACACTTCATACAGGACACACAACAGCAGAATCCATGAATTCCTGGACATTTTTTTTATTTTCCTGTAACCTTGATACTCATGCACATAGATACACCCCCACGCACACCACCACACACCCGCACACACGGACAGACACACACACACACACACACACACACACACACACACACACACACACACACACACACACACATAGACACATTATCATATTATACTGTCTGTGAGAACTAATGCTAAATGCCTTTGCATTTGACAGATGGTGGTGTTTGAGCAGGAGCACTTCCAGGGCAAGTGCCAGGAGTTCACCTCCGAGTGCTGCAACATCAAGGACTGCGGCTTTGACAACATCCGTTCCATTAGAGTGGAGTGTGGCGCGTAAGTCTTTTAATGAGAGACTGTATGTCTCGATGTGAGTATGTGTAACAGAGAAAGAGTGTGTGTGTGTGTGTTTAAGAGGCAGGGGAATGAGTGTGTTTGTGAATACTAGGGGGTACTTGTGTGAGAAACAGTGTGTGTGTGTGAGAGACAGAGACTGTCTACACAGTTTAGTGTCAAAGAGAAAAAAGAGAGAGAAAGAAACAGAGAAATACAGAGGAAGAGAGAGAGAGAGCAAGAAAAAACAAGTGGGAAGGAGGTGGAGAGGACATAAGAATTTGAATGTGACATGAAAGAAACTGAGGATGTGCCCACCTATGGTAAAAAGACCTAAAAGGACGTATGGACATAAAAGGCCATAGAGAGACAGGAAGAAGGAGGAGAATGGAAAGCGGGTCTCTCCAGACACCCACTGTATTACTGTGGCTAAAATGATGTCTGTGTATTACTCATCTGCCTTCAGTGTCCCTCTCCATCCTGCATGATGGCCTTGGGTGCTTTAATGCAGTAATTGTGCCCTTGTTCTCTCTCTCTCTCTCTCTCTCTCTTTCTCTCTTGGCCTGGCTAATATATCATGACTATCTCCTACTCTCCCTCTCTCCTCTCTCTCTTTCTCTCCGACCCACTGAGTTTGGCTAATGCATTACTCTCCTTCCTATTGCCCATGTTCACCACCTCTTCACTCTCTCCCTCTCCCTCTCTCTGAAATGTCATCTCTGTGGAGGGGCTAATGTCTGGCTGCTCTCCGTCTCTCCCCAGCTGGGTGGGTTATGAGCACATCGACATGGAGGGCCAGCAGTTCATCCTGGAGCGTGGCGAGTACCCCCACTGGGACGCCTACAGTGGCAACCTGTCCTACCATGTGGAGAGGATGATGTCTTTTCGCCCCATCTACTGTGCTGTGAGTTTGTGTTGTGTTGTGTTGTGTTGTGTTGTGTTGTGTTGTGTGTGTGTGAGAAAATGGCTGACTGATGTGTGATTCTCTTTCACTCACACCCACTAGAAGAGTCATGTATCTACCAAGTCCATTATGGGCGAACGTGTGTGGTGACACATATGAGTCTGAATGCATGTGTGCTTGTGTATTGTGTATTGTGTATTGTGTATTGTGTATGTGTGTGTGTGTGTGTGTGTGTGTGTGTGTGTGTGTGTGTGTGTGTGTATGTATGTATTTGAACATAGGTGTGTCATTCTTTGTGTGTGATTGTTTGTATATATGTGGGTGTGTGGAGGGGTCTAGAGCTCTAAGATTGCATTCTGTTCTTCTAACACCCCCCCCCCAACACACACACACACTCTTGGCCACAGGCTCACCAGAGCAGTCGCATGATGATCTTTGAGAAGGAGAACTTCCTGGGTCGTTGTGTGGAGCTGTGCGATGACTACCCCTCTCTGCAGGCCATGGGCTGGTGTGGAACTGAAGTGGGATCTATGCACGTGCAGTGCGGCGCGTAAGTCCACACTGTGCACAAAAAGCACTAAAACGCACATACACACACACACACACTGAGAGAGATTTAAAAATAGACTATATATGCATTAGTTTACACATTAAACAATATACCTGCCAATAACATTCAACAAAAACAAAAACAGTCTCCAAAGAGTCTCCAACAATCTCCAGTCTCTGTGCTTGGCTTGGCTTGATGTAAATTCATCACAGTTAAACGTTACAAACCCATATGATTCATGGCTTCAGAAGTAGAGTGGCTAGAATGCATGACCAGACAGACAACAGTATGGGAAGATAGCTGTTGTTCAATTAAAGAACACCACATTTTATGTTCATTCTAATTGATGATAGATATCCCTGCAGCTCTTTATACCTATCATTCCAATATATTTTGTTTTTCTAAACAAAGTTCAGGAGGAACCCTTAGGGATGATTGACAGCAATTAAATCATCTGGCTTTCGCCACCAGGATATTTAAGCCAGCCTCCTTATCCATACGTCACACGCCCCGGCGTTCGCAAAATTATCCCTCCTCCCACTACTCCTCCATTTCACTGACAGTCCAGTTACTGATACTCCTTACACGGGGGTTAAAGCGGCCATCGCTCTATTGCGATTTCCACTTCGGCCATCCCAGGACCACAGCCAGTTACCATGCCAAACACACGCTTAGTTTATACACTCAGTATAGCAATCATACCGACGGGCGAACTAGTGAATCTACCATGATGAGCACAACCAGCAGACCACAGCAGACTGTGACCTGATTAAGAAATGACATCACAGTGATACAATCTACAGACCAGTCAGAAGGGTCCAAAAACCTTTGCCACCTATAGTCTCCACACACACGCTTCTTAATATAGCAGTATGGATCTGGTGTGGGGTGGGTGGGGAAGGGTGGATATGAACTCCGAGTGAGGCTTCTTCACACACACACACACACACGCACACACACCATCTCATCCTACACCCTTGTCTCCAACACTTATGTCCTCTATTTCTCTCCTAGTCTACAGAATCTTAATGCATCTCCATCTTCCCCGCACCCCTCCCTCTTTGTGTGTGTGTGCGCGTGTGTGTGTGTGTGGTTTCTCCTCTAGCTTTGTGTGCTACGAGTACCCCGGCTACAGGGGTCAGCAGTACATCATGGAGTGTGAGAGGCACAGCGGAGACTACCAGCGCTGGAAGAACTGGGGCTCCCACTGCCAGACCCCCAAGATCCAGTCTATCCGCAGGATCCACCACTAAGAGCTGATGTGGGACTCGGACAACTGGAGTGGCAGAGAGCAAGAGGGAAGGGAAGAAGTAAACAATAAAAAATACATTTGAAACCAAAAATACATTTTTTTAACGTGAAACAGAGATGGGATAGCGAAAAAAGATAGATACAGAAAAACACTATAGTTGAATCATGTGGCAGCCATAGGAGCAAGGGGGGAGGGGGTGTCAGAGTGATGGTGTCATCACTCACATTCGTCACCACCGCAATCACCACACAACACACGTCTCCAGCTGACAAGCAGAGCCTCTGGTCCTCCTCTGTCTACCTCACTCAACACACTCGGACACACCCACACGGGTCCACAGACGCACATAGGCAGCACACTGATGACACTCAGTGGAGGGACCGATGCAGTGAGGCTCCATGTCTATGCCAGTTGGGCCAGAGTGAGAACAAGTCCACTGAATCGAGTCAAGATCCTCCCCACCCTCCCACCTGCATGTATGGGTCTGCGAGAGTGTGTGTATGTGTGTGAGATAACACAGCTGACCACCCCCATGTCTGTGTCAGCCTAACACTGCTTGACGCAAGAGTCTGACATAAGACAGATGGATGTGTGTGTGTGTGTGTGTGTGCATGAGGGTGGGAGGAGAGGGGCGAGAGGCGGAGGGCCAATGACTAATAAACTAATACACACCTCAAACTCGCATCTGTGCTTTTATTGGTGTGTGTGACTGTTTATGTGTTTATATTAGAATTCATTTGGGGAATCATATATGCACTTGAGAATGAACTCGGAAATGAGTGTATTTAACCTTTTCACTGGTGTTACGTAAGAGGACTGGATTGAAAATTCATGAAAACACTGTTAAATGACGTTTGTTGATTTTATTCAAGAATGTGGTGTATTTAGAAAAAAAAACATGTACCGTTGAAATAATTATATCAAAAATATACATATTTTTAAAGAAGCACAATTTGAAAACACACACAAATATACTCTAAAGCATATCATGAATATAACAAAATTAACCGTTTATAAAAGCATTCTAAAAGTGCACATATTTTGTACACGTTTAAGAAAGTCAGTGAAAGCGGAACACGCAACAGGAATATTTGACCAGCGTTCAGAAATTGATATGAGGTTCCAATATTGCTACAGAAACAGCCATCTGAGAGCACCTGTGTTGAATGTGACTTCTTCTTTTACGCTTCCTGTTCCAAAGAAACACTTTCTTCACTTCTCCTTTGCTCTCAAATGCCTTTCTACTTTCAAAGACAAAGTCAACCCCCATCCATTTATTGTGATGATAGAAACATGTGATGACCTTGGATATACATGTGATGACCTTGGCCAAAGCCGCCTCCTCCCTCCCACCCAATCACCCGCTGACTTTCCTCCTTCTGTTCGCTCACATGCACTAGGCGTACTCGTCCCTGTCCCCTGCCTGTTCGTAGGCGTCGTCTCGGCGGCGGCGGTGTCGGCGACGGCCGTGCGGCCCCGGCGAGCGCTGGGAGCCCAGTGATGCGGCATCCCCTTCGCCGCCGACCTCGGCTACCTCCTCTTCCTCGGTGCCGCGGCCATCCTCATCGTCCTGCGAATGCTCCCCGTCTGCGCTCTGCTCCGAGTCCGACTCGTCCGAGTTCTCCTCCTCCAGGTAACGGTAGCCCTTCACCTAGGGGAGGAGCGAGGAGGGGAGGTCATCAGTCACATGAATTTTATATTTATATACAAAGTTTGTGGCTTATCAGGTACTGAAGCTTACTCCTTGAGCAAAAGGCAAAACAGACTCTTTACACATTAATTTCCTTGTCTATCCCTCTCACAGTAATTCCCAGGGTGAATTGAAAGTGGCGTCACTTGTATCATGTATTAACATAC